>NW_015547691.1:69064-81234 GCF_001515605.1 Sinocyclocheilus anshuiensis
TCCACCTGTGCGCTTCCACAGTCCACTCCATTCTCTCTCTCTCTCGCATTGATTACTCTGATCCAAACCGTTTGGCGGAGGCATGGAGAGCGCGCGAGCCGAAGCATTGCCAGTCACGACTAACCGATTCATGATTTATTAGAGATTTAATTATCAAATGGCGAATTCGGAAATAATCGCTTTAGTACATTGGGCAGGCAATTATACAATAATAATATTAAAATAGCGGGCCAAATCGGCTGCCAGTGCGCCTGATTTCCACAGACACGCAGAACGTGCGGGATTCATATATTGTCTTTTCGCGGCTTAATATTCACAGACACTAGTCCATATCGCGTTTTGATTCAAGTGCACTGACCTACTTTTGATTTATTCGTCCAAAATGTGGCATATTCCGTCCGTGTTATGCTAAAGGAATTCCGTTTTTATGACTGGATTCTACGAACCAGTCTGTGTTTTCCGCATCGCGGAAATTATAGAGCCATATGTCTCAGAGTAGGCTAGTCAGTGCAATTTGGGAAATAAATCAGTTAAATCTGTATGTGGATGTGTGTAAATATTCAAATGTAATCCCCTTTGTAATCGTTAACATTTTAAAAAGTAACTAATTTAATTACACATTACAGTTACATTTATTTTGTAATTAAATTACATAACGCCGTTCCATGTAACTAGTTACTGCCCAACACTGTGTATGCACACGTTGGCAACGTGCGAGTCACTCAATTCTACATTGCATAAGACTTTCTACCCTCGAGAAGAAACGTCAGCGGGAGCAGAGCTAAACATCCAATGTAATGTTCACTTTTTTTTAGGGACATTTACAGAATGAACACAGCCAGCCCCTCAAGAGCTGACTGTGCGTGCTCTGCTCCAAAACAGACTACACATAAATCGCATGCATCCCCACCCCTTATTTTAGTGAGGGCAGGGAGAACGAGCGATCAAAAGCAGTCTGCTCATATGCAAACAATATCAGTCTCCTCGGAGAAAGATAGCTGCAGCATCGAGCTCTCACTCAAAGGGGGAAGAGACCGCAGCGCGGGCTTCTGAACCCCGAGAGAGAGTGCTAGATCTAGGGTCTGCAGGCGGAGAAAGGGTGAGCCCGTCTCCAACCCGTCCACTAGATCCATGTGCTATCCCCGCGATCTCAATCGCCGCCATGCCTCAGCAGCAGCGGGACTGGAACCGCAAGATCACAAGCACGGACACACTCCTCGAACTACTGAGGGTGATAATCAAGTTGCTTTAGTATTCCTAATGGAATATGTTTTCACTTCAGATAAATGGACCATGTTTGTGAAAAACAAAACCTATAAATGTTCTGCTGAAAGCTGTATTTTGTTTTGCTTTTTAAGTACTACAGTACTGAATGCTTGGAATGGAATCATTAGTTAACATTACAACAGTCTTCACCATTCATTTTTAAGGGACAATTTAGGAAGTTCCCCAAAGGCTTTTCATGTCTTTGATTACCCCTACAACTGTGACCTACCCACAGTCCTCAACAAATCCCCTGATTCCGCTGGAAATGCGAGCTGTAGCAAAATAGTGTGCTTTAGGACCTATATGCTTAAATGTAGGAATCCACTGGGTGGTGTGGGAGTGTCTGAGTGTGTGTGTGTGTTACAGAGGATTTTGTTTTGTATTTTAAAGAGGAAATCAAAGTGTGGTACTGAAGATTGGACAGTTGTTGTTTCTGATGATCTAGCACTTGATTCCACCTCAAGCATGACTAGCATTTCTAAAGAGGCAAAACAGTGTTGGGAACTTACTAAGTATGAAACTGAATAACCTTTGAATTGCCAGTATCTTATCTGTTCAAAACAATGTAGCTTTTTGCAACAGCAATCTATTTTTCCCAACACATTGCAGTGTAGCATGACAAAATGTTACATCCACTTAGTAGCATTTCAATTTCCCTGTGTGACAATTTAGCTATTTATCTATTTAGTTAATTAGTTTTGTAAAAAATCTGTTATACTGTACTGTGCGTATACTCTATGTTATACTCTATCTCTACCATGTTCTTGCTGTTAATTGGTTTACTCAGTCCTTAGAGTCAAGCGAGAAGTTGCGTTTTTAGATTCTGTTTTTGGTGGGGTTGCTTGCATGCTCATCGCAAGCTCTGAAAACTGCACCTCT
Source organism: Sinocyclocheilus anshuiensis (assembly GCF_001515605.1). NCBI lineage: Eukaryota > Metazoa > Chordata > Actinopteri > Cypriniformes > Cyprinidae > Sinocyclocheilus > Sinocyclocheilus anshuiensis. The sequence goes on from NW_015547691.1 coordinate 71,210, forward strand.
GTCATCCGGAGGGAAAATAGAGACAAAATCGTCCAATACACAGAACAGCAGGATAAGACAGCATAAAGATTTACCCCCCAAGAAATGCTTTTATGTGACCAACAGGAATCAATAAAGAATGAACCGCAATTTGATAAAAATTGGCCCAAGTGTTTTCAGGGCCTGTCAGTTACCTGCTAGAAAAGAGTTGGAATATACAGAACCAGCTGTTATCTCTGCTGGGGTCGAGAACACGTGTTCACCCGTGATGGAATCAATTACAAGAAGTCAGCCCACTCACTCATAAGACGTCACAAAGATCCGCCAAGAGTCAGGCTCAATTAATTCCCAACAGCCTCTGCCTCATGTAAAATGCATTCCTAACCTGCACAACAATTTATTTTGGTAAATTAGAGCTGCAAGACAAAGGTGGGAGGCAGATGGGGTCTCATGTATCATTTATCAAGTTATTATAGCACCAGGATCACAAGGGCTACGGAGAACACCCCCCATTCATTCATGTAACTGGAGTCAATCAATAATGAGGACAATGTATGATAATTATATTAAGAATTAAATTAATTGAGGAGTCAGAAGAGATTTGGTTGTCGGGTAAACCTGCAAAGCTAATTAAGTTCCTGAAGCGAACTTTCCAATCAGCAAAATAATCCACGAGCCTTCGGTCTATTATAGGAAAGATTAATTGGTTTGCTGTTATCCCGGAGGCTTTCACTTCAAATAGAAGCCCTGGATTGGGGGAGTGAATAGCAGACTACAGCGGGTGAGTCAGTGAAGCTGGAGAGATCTACAAAACCATGTGCTGCATCGCTAATGTTGCTCTGGTTTGCTGCAAAGGTCTTTTTAGGATTATAATAAGCAACTAATGTACAGTACAAATGAGAATAGCGTAAACATTACTGCTGTGCTGACTGACAGAAAAAAACCCATCCATAGGGAATTTAGTGATTTCTATTCCACATAACTCTAAAATGGTGCTATTAAGGATTTGTTATGAAATATTTAGTACTATCGTACCAACATATGCAAACAGACCAAACAGAACATAATGAAAATAATCAGTAAAGACTGGAACAATTTTGCCAACATTTTTGCGGTATGGACGAGTCTATGCTACACTCTTAAAAATAAAGGTGCTTAAAAGGTTCTTCACAGCGATGCCACAGAAGAACCATTTTTGTGCCACAAAGAACCATTCAGTCAAAGGTTCTTTAAATAACCATCTCTTTCTTACATTTTTATAATCTGTAGAACCTTCTTTTGCCACAAAGAATCTTTTGTGAAACAGAAAGGTTCTTTATGGAACCATTTAGACAAAAAAAAATAAAATCTTCTATGGCATTGTGAAGCACCTTTATTTTTAAGAGTGTAGTTGCCAGAAGTCAGAGCCAATATGGAGATTTTAATTTACAAATTTCAAAGAAAAAGTCTCCAGGTTACGCATGTAACCATGGTTCCCCGAAGGGAACGAGACGCTGCGTCGAAACGCTACGGGAACGCCTTCAGCGTGACCATGCTCTGAATCACATGTGTAATCAGTCCAATAGATGGGTGAGACGTCACGGGCAGGTGACGTAATGACCAGGAAGCTATAAAAGCACGTGTGGTGGAACCGGCGTCAGCTTCTAGGAATGAAGCAAGCGCTGACAGGGATGCCGGAAGTATGGCCTTGAGACGCAGCGTCTCGTTCCCTTCGGGGAACCATGGTTACATGCGTAACCTGGATATGTTCCCCTTCAGGAACTCGAGCTGCGTCGAAACGCTACGGGTACGAGAACACCCAAGCCACCAGACTTACAATCCCTGTCTAGTGTGGAAGAGCTCAGCTAAAGCGAGAGAATGGAACCAGGAGTGGCGCAGAAAGCAGGCAGGCACCTGACAAAGTAGGTGGGGACATCCCGCCAAAGGCCAACTTCAGAAGGAGTGAGTCTTGACCCCCAATAAAGAAGGGAGATCAGAGGACTCGAGGCTATGGAATAGCATCCTGATCCACCACTTAGCATAAGCTTCTCTGGCCGGAGGCCTCAGCCTCAGCGCACCATGGAGGAAATGTGTCATCAGGGGGTAACTGCCCACTGACTGGCCACCAATAGGTAGGCCGCAATGGCCGCCACGTAGACTTTTAAGGTGGAGTGGGTCAACCCTGCGGACCAAGAAGTGAAAAGTTTCCACTTCAAGGCATACAGTTTCCTCGTTGAGGGAGCTCTGGATTGGAGAATGGTCTCAACAACCTCAGTTGAGAGACCAAAAGCTACGAGTTGTGCCCCCTCAGGGGCCACACCCATAACTTCCACAGCTCCGGGTGGGGGAGAAAGATCGTGCCCTCCGCCTGTGAGAGGAGGTCCCTCCTGACGGGGATCTCCCATGGAGAGCCGTCGAGAAGGGAAATCAGGTCCAAGAACCATACTCGGCCCGGCCAGAATGGGGCTACTAACAACAGACGGGCCCCGTCCTGGCGCACTCTCTCCAGAACTCCCGGGAGCAGAGAGATCGGCGGTAACAAAACGGCATTGTGGGCCGTCAGCTACCTCGAGAGCTGACTCTGCGTGCTTCGCTTCCAAGCAGATAACACACAAACTGTGTGTGTCCCCACCCGAAATATAGCGCGGGCAGGGAGGAACACACAGCCTGAACGCTGCCTGCTCTTGCCCAAATGCTTCTTCTTGGCTGAAGCTTTGACATAATGGAGCATATAAGTGGACAAACAACACTAAATAAGACTCACAACAAATAGCGACTGACACACACACGGAGTGCTTGCTGAATAACAGAAAGCTGACGCCGGTTCCACCGCACATGCTTTTAGAGCTTCTTGGTCATTACGTACACATGTGATTCAGAGCGTCGTCACGCTGAAGGCGTTCCCGTAGCGTTTCGAGCAGCTCGAGTTCCTGAAGGGGAACTGTGTAGCGTATGAAGGACACAGACTCAGATTTTTTTAGCTTCAGTGTATGATTACATCTAGTCAGAGGATATCAAATATGTTTAATATTTTGAGCCAAATTTGTGTCTCCTAGCAACAAGGCATGTGTTTATGTTTATTGTGTTTTCAAAGACCTGTATGATGCCCAGTTTTTCCTCTGCAACCATTTACAAAGTCGGCAAGTGAATAATGCCTAGTGTTTTAAAATCTGTTCAGTTTTTAAAAGTCATATAGTGTATTGCAGCCGTAAAGTTGTTTCAGCTGTCTTTAATTTGATACAATTTGTGAATTTTAATAAACAATTCATTCATATCAATTCAATTCATTCATTCCAAGATTGATCTAAAATACTGATTAATTCATAAGCAAAACATCATATCCAGCCTGCTTGAAACACTGAAACAAGTTATTGACATCTAAAAATAAATAAATAAATAAATAATGTACTGTATATGACAATGTGCAATGCTGTATGGACCATGCAGTGTGAGTAGAGAATGTGGGGCCCCACAAATGTGGCCCATGTACACAGCCAGAATTTTAAAAATTTTACATGGAATCAAGTTGATCTATAACAATACAATTTTCAATGTTTGAAAATATTGTCATTTCAGTTCTTTGTAATGTTAGTTTCAGTTGTTTAGGTGACAGTTTCTCAGTTAGGAAAGCACGTAGGTTATTTTTTCCCTCAATTTATATACTTGGTTGATCCTTCCACATCCATTTTACATCTGCTCGGCTCCTATTTCACCACACAGGGCCTTAAAATGTCGGATATGAAGAGCACTACCTTAATGTAGTTCACAACTTTAACAATGTCTCTCATCAGCACTTCAAGCTCGGGTGGGATTCCGTTTGATGACAAAAGCTCATAATGAATAAAACAATGATCCCAAATAATGTTCTCTTTTGCTGCATTCTTGATCCTTTTGACAACTAAACACTGTTTTTGCTAGTGATGCTGGTTGCCCTGTCACTGGCGATGCCTTTGCAATTGGCTGAATCTAAACTACATTTTCTCATGAAAACATTTAACTCTTTACATGTTCACCTGGTGCATTGAAAGCACAGGATCTTCAACAAATTAACTTAGCAAAAAGTACTGAGCATAAACCATTAACGTGGTGCTTGATGCGATGTCAGTGCTCTCATCCCGCTGAATATCAAAGCCCTTCGCTGATTTCAGTCTCGCTATGAGTTGTTTTTCCAAATTCTGGGCAATATCCCCAATTCACAGCGACACTGTGTTGTCGCTAAGAGGAATTATTTTGAGCTTTTCAGATGTCTTTTCATCTAGAACTATATTAACTCTGTCTAGCAGTAGGCAATATTAATCTTTCAGCAATTGTGTGGGGTGCTTTTTCTTAGGCAACATGATATGACAATATAAGATGCCAAGTGCAATTTGTGATTGTGCGTTATGCTTCTACTGATTACCTGAAATTATGACTGAATTTACCCAGAAAAAAAAAAATGTAATGGCTTGCCTGCCAGTCTTTCCAAATTTGCTGTGCCCACTTTTCCCTGCAGTATGACTAGTGTTGTTATATGGCCTTACTCCAGATTTCCCAAGGACAGCCCATAGTCATAATGGTTACACAGACTCACCATCTCCCGGTATTATGACTATTACTAAACCCAGGCAGTGGTGGAAAAAGTACACAAATTCCATACTTCATTAAAAGTACAGTTACCACCCCTAGTAAATCTTAGTGGGTACATGAGTGGGTACATGACATGAAGGGGCCCAAGGTTAGCAGCAATGAAAACAGATAGTCGCTCATATTCTACGTTCAGCTCCCAATTGGTGTGAAGTTTTGGGAGTTTGTCCACAAAATGGTAAGGGCACATATATACCTTCTTTGGGGAGTAATTTAAGCTGTGCTACAAGCCATGATTATTTTCTCTTGTCAGTCTTTGGCATAGGATTCAAGAGATATACCAACCTTCTTTCAGATTTGCTGATGCTCAAAACAAGTACTTTTCAGGTATCCCTTCATTTTATTGCTGTTGTTGTGACAGCCACAACATTTATTTATTTTTTAGCAATGTTCAGTTTAATTAAATCAGTTACTCTTTTTACCCCATTTTAACATGGATTCTTATGGAGACTGGGATAGGACAGGACGCAATGGAATTAAGTTTGAATCCATCATGGCAGCATTTATCGGTTACACAGGAAAAAGGTGGGTATGATTAGATTACATTTTATATAAATCTCTTTTTCTTTTTGTAACACTGTCTAAAAGCAACACCAGCGGTTACATGTTCAGTCACAGGCAACATCTCTCTTACCTCTCCTGAGCCCACTGAGTTTTAATAGGCCTCCTAATGCATGGGTTTGGTGGGGTGGGGGGGGTGGTGATAGTAATAGAGTGCTGCGGGGATGACCTATTTTTGTAGGCCAACACGGAAGTTAGCATCTCAATTATTCCCTTTACAAAAGCCAAATAGATTTTTTTCCATTGGCATTTTAATTATTTCAGGAAATAAGCTCTATGACCAGCTTTGACTGAAACCAAATAACGTAGTGTCTATTTACACTAAGTGCAAATAGCCTGCATTGTGGGCTGAGGCTGTTTACACTAACTTCGCCCACCAAAGTGTGATTGGGATAGTCAACACTACAAATGACACGTTAAACATAAGTTACAGTGGCGTAGATGATAATACACATGTTTTTCGACGTGATCGACCCGAGTTCATTCCCGCCTTTTGCCAAACTTTTTTCTCCTTTTTAAAACCTCATATCACATTGGAAAGGCATTTATTTTCAATAAAAATTTAAGGAAATAATCAAAAAAGTTGAAAATTAAGTATCGGGTAGGGTTAGGGAAGGTCTAGGGAGGGCTTTATTGTCCCAATAAGGTGGCATCCATTTAATAATTTCAATTAAAATTATAATTTACACTCAATACGTTATTACTGCGTACTGTTTTTATAATATTCTACAATACTGAGGTGCACTGCAGATAATTGCCACTATTTGCAATAAGTAGTATACATAGCAGACAATCCTCCTATTTTAACATAGTGTAAATAGAATCCATTGCTATTTGCACTTAGTGTAAATAGCATCTATGGCTAACAAATATGCTATTTTCACTTAGTGTAAGTAGCATCTATCGCTATATACGCTTAGTGCAAATAGCCGCTGCCAACAATTTAAGATGCTCTTTGGAACATTCTCAAATCATGCTGAATTTCAGAATCAAAAAGCGGGCAAACCAAATACTTCCAGACTACATTTGACAGACATTCTGAAATTCATGTAGTTATTCAATTCAGTTATTCAATGAACTTCTTATTCAAATTATGCAGATAATATTTTGTAATTTTGTATTAAAAGGAAAAAAAAAGAAAAAGTGTGTGCTCAATATAATGTATTTGTGTACTGAATTAATTCAAGAAGTGTTTATGTCTATTCCTCTGTCAAATTAATTTCAGATTTGATAAGCAACCTAATGAAATGATATTAAATCTGGACTAAAAGAGATTAAGACAAATATTTCCTGCATCATGGTGGGCAGTGATGTGTTACATTGGTAATGACAGATACTGGAATGACAGCCTTAACTAAAGTTAGTCAACCTCAGTGGCCTTTATATATTGCTTCAGAGCTATAATCATGAATGTCTGGGCATTTTCTGACGGGGTGTCCAATCAAATTTCCTGATGAATTATTGTCTGCAGTGTCCCCTATAGAGGTCATTTAACAGGTACAGATGAAAAAATTGTATCTGTATTGCACACCTGGCAACTAGGAACCTGCCAAGTTCTTCATGGTCCATTGTTGAAAAGGTTACGTCATCATTGGAGAAAGACACTAAATTACCAAGTCATAAAGATAAATTATCAATATTCTCAATGAGATTTATGTAAACAAAACAATGTGCAAATCTCAAACAAGTAGATCTGCTTAGTGATACTGTATGCTAAAAGTATTTAGCTTGTTAGTAAATGTAGCATAGAGATCAATATGTTGCACATACTAATTAGACTGACTAGCTGGATTTTTTTTTGCTGGGTTGAAGCCAGTCTAGAACACATTTGTAGTCAAAAGCATCTTAGAATATTGTTGCCTATAGTCTTCTTGAAAGCAAGGCTATTGTGTCACACTTCTGTGACTAGAATGACGCATCTCTTGGGTTTTCTCACTTCTAGAAGTTATTCCAAGGCACCGTTTTCAAACGTTACAATGCAATTCAATAAACAGAAGGCCCATACCTCACACAAGAACAACTGAGCAAGAAAGCAGTCAATAATAAAAGTGTCTATTGAAAAAGCTGTCATAAAAACAAGAACAGTGTTATAGGCCTCCTGTTGTGTTGCAAGGGAGGAATACTGTTGCACCAAACAAAGAAACCTCGAAAGACACACTGTATGAAAATATCAACTTTGAGAATGAACATGCTGGCGGCAATCTTTTCAACATGTAATTCAATCTCGTTGTCAGATGGTGTCTGCTGAAGCATTTCAGCAAATACAAAATTTCACATACAGTAGCACAACAAATATCTACTGATATCTAACCACTCTCTAATTTGCACATTCCCGTGATAAATCCCAAAAACTTGCAATTAAATGTGATTACATTTATTTAAATATGATTCAAGGCTCGACTATTTGTCTGTAATTCTGCAAAATCCCAATTCAAATACCCGGGTGAGCCTGTGACTGCAAATTTTCCACGCCTGGACTTGCGTTCATTTGTGACACAATTTCCTGTCGCATAGTCCAGGCGTGCTGCCCACTTTTAGAAAGCTTGCTATCCATTACACACAGATGAGAAACAATTAACACATCTGGAAGCTGTTGTCGGATTGGAACAGACAGATCTATATGAACAGGGCCTTTAACAGATAGGGAATCAATCACTGTGTCACAACACTGCATTATAAAGTTTGAATATCAATTAGTGTTGTTTTAATTGTTTTAAACCAATGTTTTAAGTGAACAAGTTATTCTTGTTCACTTCCATACACTGACTCGCGTGTAGTAAAGACTGTAGTGCGAACAAATCAAAGACTAAGCAAATAGACTTATAGTGTGGGCTGTGACAGAGCGAATCATTGAATAAATATACCCTTGCACAGAGCGAGTTGGTGATGTAAGACTGAATGAATAAATGAGCGAGTGGAGTGGCACTGAGCAAGACATGTAATTTGTGAACAAACTGGACAAATGAGGGATTTTGATTGTAAATGAACTGAAGAAACTTGAGCATTTCGTTTGTGAACAAACTGAGATTTCTTTCAGCGATGGATGATCTCTTGAGTCAGGAGAAAGCTATCTGTTTGCATTTCCATTTATCTCAATGACAGTTGCTTGGCTGACACAGGACCCTCCGGAAGAATGCAGTTTGAAATATGTCATCTTTGCTCTTGGGCACTCAGTTGTTCTTGATCCAGTTTTACTAATAACAGAGTTCTGAGTGACATGAAATATAGATAAATACTTACTAGGTACATATTTTATCAAAATTACTGTTGAAAGATTTCCAGCAATAATTTTGATAAAATATGTTCTATTAATAAAATGACACTTTTTAAAAAATGTGCATTTCATCAGAATTCACAGCTACTTTTGAATTACGGTCGGGCAAGGAAAAAATGCAGTAATGGTATATTTACATGATCTTCCAGGTTTGAAGTGGTAAACTGCACCATGCCATCCCAGTGGGGTTATATGTAAAAACGTCTCCAGGTTACGCATGTAACCATGGTTCCCCAAAGGGAATGAGACACTGCGTCGAAACGCTACGGGAACGCCTCCAGCGTGACCACGCTCTGAATCACATGTGTAATCAGCCCAATGGATGGGCGAGACGTCACGGGCGGGGTGACGTAGCGACCAGGAAGCATAAAAGCACATGCGGTGAAACCGGCGTCAGCTTCTAGGAGTGAAGCAAGCGCTGGCAGGGATGCCGGAAGTATGGCCCTGAGACGCAGCGTCTCGTTCCCTTCGGGGAACCATGCTTACATGCGTAACCTGGAGACGTTCCCCTTCAGGAACTCGAGCTGCATCGAAACGCTATGGGAATGAGAATGCCCACGCCGCCAGACTTGCAAATCCCTGCCTAGTGTGGAAGAGCACAACTAAGGCGAGAGAAAAGGGAGCCAGGAATGGCTAAAATAGGCGGGGCCCGCCGTCCCGAAGGCCAAATTCTGGAGGAGTGAGCCTTGACCCCCGAAGGAGAGGGGAGATCAGAGGGCTCAAGGCTATGGAATAGCATCCTGATCCACCACTAAGCATAAGCTTCTCTGGCTGGAGGCCTCGGCCTCAGCGCACCGCGGAGGAAACGTGTAAGAAGAGGGTGTTTTCCCACTGAATGGCCACCGAGAGGGGCGTGGTGCGTGGCATTAAACTAGATACATTTTTGCTCAAACCATAGCAGAAAATGTCCTTAACGAATGTTTCATTAAAATCCACTTGGTGACAAAGTCCACAAAAGACCTGAACATAATCCTCAATGGAGCGATTACCTTGACGAAGTTGAACGAGACGATCTGCTGGGTTCATTTTGTGCAGTCGTGTATTCTGTAACGAATCATCCACTGAAGGCGAGTGTAGTGAGAACCCAAGTGCAGTTTTATTTAACATGAGGGCTACTTATAGCAGACAAGAGGGTCACATGACAAGAACAAACCTATGGGAAACAAGACACATGACTAGGACAACCAATCAGAGCATGACACAATGAACAAGAGAACCAATGGCATGAATACATGAGGGCAAGGGAAGCATGACACAAACAGGGTGAAACAATTACAAAATAAAAGACATGAAAACATGAACATGAACCAAAACCCAAACACCACATTACAGATGTAAACATTGAATTCTGAGAAAAAAAAAGTAAGAATTGCGAGATGTAAAATTAGAATTGTGAGCTGCAAAATGTAAACATTGAATTCTGAGAAAAATTAAGAATTGTGATATGTAAACATTGAATTCTGAGGAAAAGAGTAATTGCGAGATGTAAACTTAGAATTGCTCATTTGCAATGGCCGAGAGAGAACCAGAGGGGAACGTGCGATATCAATTGAGTCACAAACAAGTCCACCTGAGCCTGGCCAAAGACTCTCCAAGTCTGCTTCACCCC
>NW_015547691.1:81456-93914 GCF_001515605.1 Sinocyclocheilus anshuiensis
GGTTCAAATGACGCATATCTAAAATAGGACGCCACCCTCCATCTTTCCTCGGAACGGTGAAGTACCGACTGTAGAACCCGGACTCTACTACGTGAGGAGGGACCACCTCGATGGCCTCCCTTCTCAAAAGAGTAACTACTTCTGTTCCATGACCAGAGCCTGCTCGGGACCCACCATAGTGGGGATGACCCCGTTTAAACTGAGATGGAGGAGAACTGGATTCTATAGCATCACTCTACAGTGTGCAGGTCCCACCGAGACATGTTAGTCTACTAAGGGAATCAGTCTCTCGAGACTAACCTCTGGTGTAATCAGAGCGGCTAGCTGGGTGCCCTGAAGCGGCAAACCGGCAGGGGACGGCCCTACTAGCTGCTCTAGAGGCACCGTGTAATGCGATGTACACCACTCTTCCCCAGAGGGAGTTGGCCCTCAGAAGTCCTATAGGCCTTAGGCGTCAGGACAATTTAGATGGAGACTATCCAGCGAGAATGACGGTCCGCAGAACCGCCTTCCGCTAGAAGTCTTCGGCCTGGGAGTGCCCCTGTGCCTCTAGACTCTGCGGAGTACGAGAAGTGACGCCCCCAGAATGAGGAGCTGGAACACGGTAGGTTGGGACTGCTCCCACCCAGCAGCCCCTGCTGACCGCCTCAACCTCCTCAGAGGAAGAGATGTAAACATGCGCTCTTACTCGAGAAATTGTTATCCCAAGAGCACCTGTATATCTAACTTCTCATAGTCAGACAAATACTTAATTTTATTCCTCAGAATCAAATGCAATCAAACCACCAGACGAGTACGCACGGTCTGGTGTGATAAGATTAATTTCAAAAATCGAAAAATTATATATCTAACTTCTCATAGTCAGATAAATACTTAATTTAATTCCACAGAATTAAATGCAGCCAAACAACCAGACGAGTAAACACGGTCTGGTGTGGTAAGATTCATTTAAAAAATTGAAAATTATATATCTAACTTCTCATAGTCAGATACATACTTAATTTAATTCCTCAAAATTAAATGCAGCCAAACAAGCAAACGAGTAAACACTGTCTGGTGTGATAAGATTCACATCAAAAACTGAAAATTATGTAATACGAAAATCGGGACGGGCGCCACGAGAAACGCCGGTGAAGACTCCCTCCTCAAAGAGAGCCCTCGGACAGCAAGCATACGCAGTGACAAACGCGCAAATTGGTAAAATAAAGAGTGATAATGGACAGACAACACCAAATAAGACTGACACACACAGAGCGATTGCTGAATGACAGAAAGCTGACGCAGGTTTCACCGCACGTGCTTTTATGCTTCCTGGTCGCTACGTCACCCCGACCGTGACGTCTCGCCCATCCATTGGACTGATTACACATGTGATTCAGAGCGTGGTCACGCTGGAGGCGTTCCCGTAGCATTTCGACACAGCTCGAGTTCCTGAAGGAGAACCAAGATGGACTCTACAAATCAATGTACATAGTAGCCAAGACTTTGGTCATTATTGATAGCATTTGTGTCTGGAGTCACTTGTCTAGGTAAAACAGATCATGGACTGCAGAACCGACTCAGCATACATACATTAATATATATATATATATATATATCAGCTTTTCCATTTGTGATAAATGTGAGTACTGGAGTATATATATATATATATATAATATATATATATATATATATATAACTTAGTTTGAGCAATATTTTGACTGTATGAGGAGGACCATGATGATTTCTGGCATTTCTCTTTGGCCTTTTGCCCAGCTGGTCTTGTTTTGGCTTGTTGCCCATCAGCTCAGTATATATTTGTATTTGTAAGAGACCCACACTCATACAAAAGAAAACCTCAGGTGTCAACAAATAAAGATCATGCTTCTGAGTCCATTATTCCCTGCAGGACGTTGCTTTCTTATCAGACTCAAACAGAAGGTTTTCATCTTGAAATACTTCTTATTGGTTATTCACACAACACCCTTCATCAATCATCATATCCAGACACCTTTGGGAGTATCATGTGTTTGATTTTAAGATCAAGTAATGAAATCCAGAGATGCTCATATTAATTAAAAGAAACTATCTTCAGGGGATGCAAAGCAAACATGCATCTTTAATGGTGAATTTGATGTGGCTGAGTAGCCACTACAAATGTTTAATTTTCATTCATAAACGTGCATACGATTTCTTACCCAAGCAAATTGCAATACAGATAATCACATTACTAGCAACTAAGAAAATAGCTGATAAGATGCATATTTTTTGTTGAAATAAGGAGTTGGCATGGGACACGTGAAAGTGATTCCCTTTTTTTTTATTTAAGAGTGTTTAGGTTACGTCACAACAGACGGATTCTGTAATACCTGCCAATAACTGTCAAAAGAAAAGTTTGTCAAATTTATTCTCTGTGACTTCAACACTTTTTTTTTGCTATTTGTCCCAATAATAGTTATAACAAAATAATTGTCACTCCAGGTGAAATTAGGGGCCAGAATTCATCACACCAATATACACACACATACTTTCAATCCTGGTGTGTAACTCCTGGGATAAGTGTTGAAATGCAGTGGGTGGAGGCTCATTTGAACTGAGACGGCTGGGGTACCTCAGGAGGGAACTCAAAGTGACAGAAATTCCCAGGTGGCTCTTTATGGAGTCTTCCTGGAAACAAAGTAAATATGAACTGGGTTTCTGAGCCATAGTATTGACTAGCTGTCTAAGAGCACGAGTTCCAGAATGCGAAGAGTGAGGTGCAGATAGAAAGAATTTCCCAGCAGGCAGGTAGGGAAGATAGGACTTTGCAAAAGGAGCTCTACTGCCCATGATGCTTCTGCTCCTAGACGCAGCTGGTATGGCAGAGATTTGTCTTTGAGTCTGGGAAAGGAAATCCCTCCGAGCTTACACTTCATTTTACAGAAGTCTGTGTATTTTAATTCTATATGTTGTGTTCCAAAGACAGTTGTGTAGATCATTGCGATCACTTTACTTCCCAGATCAGTGGAGTTCATTTGCCTGAAAGTGTCAGACTTCATGAAAACTAACATACAGAGAAGATTCCAGGTTACCATGATTTTACCTTGATGATATGTTCTTGGATCATCATCTGTTTTTGCTTTTGGGGCAATATTACTGTCAAAAAGATATACTGTAGTCTTATACCTAGTCCTTAACTGCCTATACATTTTAGGAAATAGCATTCAATTCTAAGTAAATATTCAAGTTATAGTATAGTCTCAGGTCCCTTTATAGCTTTAATCCAGTCCAGGAGATGCTTTATATCAGGAGGCCAGGGTACACTAAGGTTTTTTTTTTTTTTTACTGTAATAAAACTTTCATGTGTTGTGCCTTTTTGGTAATCTTTTAAACAACTTAACACTTTAAATACAACCTTTTGCACAACTTACTCCAGGCCTGGATTGTTAGTAGTCTCTTAGACATTCACTGTAGAATTACAATTGTAGTGTAAAAACATATCTGTTCATACCGTGAGCTTGTGGTTTTGGAAAACAAACATTCCTGTAAACAAAAAATATCATCCTGTATTTCTACAGTGCATTTGCACAATGAAGGCACCCAGCATGACTTTTTTGGTACTTGTTTGTTTAATCTTTCATAACATTATTGTTGAATGTTGTATGTATTTAGAGAATTTAGGAGAAGACAAATCTTGTATTGCCAGATGATGTCACATCTTTCATGTTCATCAAGCATGAATTATAGATCAGTAGCTTTTTCACTATTGTGAAATCTGTAAATAAACATGAATTTAAGATAGGTTGTTGGTAACTGTTTTTTTATGCTAAGAATATATTGGAAGAGATTGACTAATTTGAAACCAGTAAATTAATTTATTTTACATTACATCTTACCATAGTGTTAACAAATGTCAACACTTTTGACTTGGCTTGAACTGAAATTTAAGAATATACATAATCCAGAGATCCCAAGCAAAAGCAACACAAATCACCATAGCAGTGACTTCAAATAAAACAATTGACATTAAAGTAACAACATTACAATTTAGCCAAGACTTCATTAACATGTATGTATTTAGCAGCAACCTCCATGAAATTCAGCATATACAGTTTATTAATATTTAGGACTATGCCCCTTGAACATTTAACCTATGGCCTTTGCATTGTAAACGTTATGCAGGGATGTCACAATGCAGAAAAGTGTTTTTTTTTTTGGGGGTATTATTTTACTCTTTAGGTTTCCCTTTCATGGGAACTTCGAACTGCGTACTCTAGGGGTCGCTATGGGGGACAATGTCTGAGGAGGGCAAAAAGCTGAGGCTGAGCTTTCACAATTTTCCTGCCCTGCGTATGATGAGCTTTTGAAAGCTATGGATCGCGCCACGGCGAGGCTTTACTTGCCGTGAAGCGGGTGATTAAAATGATAATCGCAGGTCAAAGGAAGGTAGGCAAAGACCTAAGGGATGTGATCCAGACAGGGCGTCAGCGCTTTGTCCTTTAGGCATTTTTTTAGGTAGGTATTTTCTTTAATTAGGTATTAATGTGTTATGAGAGAATTTTCACACAGCAATAATGAACATACATACATAAGACAAAAAATGAAAATATTTTAATGATTTGAATAATATCAAAATTCATATTGAGACTCACGAAATGCTACTTTATAATTAATCTGTACTCATGTGTCCCTAAGAAAGACAGTAAGACACACTGATATGAACCAATACCCAAACAGGAACCTGCCTGTTTTTGTCAAAATCATGGTAAATGTGGAACTAACTGCCTTTTCTTGCTCAAAGCAAATATAAAATAACTAAAATGTAAATATTCAACTTTGCCCTGTTTTTTCCCCCTTGTATAGCTCTTATCTAACCTAGGGCAAGAATAGAAGAACTTCCAAAAATGGACATGCAAATCTTTGAATTGCATTCAGATTGCATCTGAATTCAGCAGTGACTCAGTCATGTTTTAATGAACACTTCATCTTACATCACCCTCAAATCCAAAACATTATCGCTTTCAGAGCAGCGCCGGAGTAGACTTGAAGCTAATCCAGGATCAACAGCAGACACTTGCGTCCCAGCCATTAGAGTTAACCTGGACTACTGCAGCAGGATAGATCAAAAGACGGGGTGATGGAACAGGCAAGTTCAAATGTAGAGGTGTCAGAGGTTGGGAGTAAATATACACAATTACTCTTGAGTCTTTCTTTCTTTTTTCTCTCTCATATAGACATATAGAGTAGCAGAGAGGTGACTTTAGAGGTGTGAAATGAGTTTTGGCAGAGAGATCAAAGTAGTAAAGCTGACAGTGATGAAGGCGGGAAAGCCAATGAGTTGACGAATCAATCTCTGGAAGACTTATCCGACTCTCTCCACCATGACCCACTCTCATCCTCCCTTCCTCTTACTTTAAACCTCTCATTCTATCTTTTTTCTTCTCTTCTGGGGTTAAATATCAACCTAATTGAACTTCTCAAGTGACAATTAGTTCACATTGTGTATACTTTCATTTGCAATATTGCAAATTCAGGTCCTTGTGTAGGGTCATTTTAACGATTTAATTGCATATAAACCATTGCCAAGACTTTTCAAGTTATATCATTGCTTACCATCTGTTTGTGAGCAAACAATGTGTGTGTATGCTACATAAATGTCTGTGTGAAAATGAAATTAACATATTGCAGGGTCACCCTGTACAGGCTGACACAGAACCCGGCCATATGGGAAATGGGTCGACCTTATGACTCTGCAAATCACAATACGTTAATAATCCAAAGATGTTATGCCATTCACAGAGTAATTTTGGTTATTTAAATATCAAACCATGCAGATGATTGGCTCATCCCTGAAACAAACATGTAATTCAGATTGTTTGCAGGAGATCTGGTGTGGTGGTCTACCTACCCATTGTTCTATTGTTTTTTTTTACTTCAGTTCAAAATGCAATTATAGGTAACACTTTATTTCGATAGTCCACTTTAGACATTCTATTAACAGTAAGTAAGTTTGCAACTACATGTCAACTAGCAGTTAGTAAAGTATTAGTAGACGGTCTGCTTATATCTTCTAACACTTTCTTTGTCAACTTATTCTACTAACCCTAAACCTACCCTAACAGTCTACTCTGAGAATTAGTAGACATGTAGTTGCAAATTAATGAGAATTAGTTGACATGTAGTTGACATGTAGTTACAAGGTTACTTATAGTTAGTAGAATGTCTAAAGTGGACTATCGAAATAAAGTGTAACCCAATTCTATTGTTTCTGTTCTCTTAATTTGAGTTGTCATTCTATGGCAACATCATGTGACAGTTGTAGAAATAAATTTCACGACCCTAGTTATGTGATTACAAAACAAACAAACAAAACAACAGTTGCGTTAGATGCTGTTATTCTATCTTGTCCTGTTTCTTCACATCTTTACAGTGCTTGAGTGGTTTACATTGAAGAGATCACTTTTCAGGCTTGTTGATTAACTGTGTTAATCTCAAGTTTATGCTGCATCGGAGAACTGCAAATCTATTGATTTCAATGTTATGGTGCATCACAAGAGCATAGTGGAAAAATGCGAGAGCTTGCGAGAGTGTTGGCAATATATTTCAAGCAAAAACAAAGAACAAACCGCTGTAAGGTGATTTCGAATAAAATCAGGCCACAAGTTCACTTGGAGTTTGTTTCAGGAGTTGGAAATAGCTTGCCAGAGTGAACTTTATGGAAACGGTTATCTTCTGCTGGCAAACACCCTTAGAACTGCCACTAGTCTGTGGAAATTATGTAATAGGTAGGTGCATGCATGTGTGTGTATATATATTGAATTGTCATTTTATGGCAACATCATGTGACAGTTGTAGAAATAAATTTAACCACCCTAGTTATGTGATTAAAAAACAAACAAACAAAGTGGCAAACACCCTTAGAACTGCCACTAGTCTGTGGAAATTACATAATAGGTAGGTGATCTGGGGCTTTACCTTCTTTGATGAATCTCTAGTTAATTTCTTCAGTTCAATTTGTTGAGGTCAGACGTGAGTAAACACATAAGCACAGTGGAGAGCTGCTTTGTAGTAGAAACTAAAGTTGAATTTCTAAATAAAGGTTACACTTACACTGTTTATTTGTATTTAGTACTGTACAGCTGATTGCATTAAAATCGCGATTAATCACATCCAAAATGAAAGTTTTTGTTTATATAATATATGTGTGTGTACTATGTATATTTATTATGTATATATAAATATACACTCCTACAGTATATACATTGAATATATTTACATGTATATATTTATATTTATATACTTTATATTATGTAAATATATTTAATATACAAACAACATATTTTTTTTTAAATATATAAATGCTTGTGTGTGTATTTATATATGAACAGTGGTGTATAAAGTACCTGAAAGCCATACTTAAGTAAAAGTACAGATATCTTACCAGAAAATGACTTTGGTAGAAGTTGAAGTCACTGTTTAGAATATTACTTGAGTAAAAGTCTTAAAGTATGTGGTATATTTTTTAAATCTTAAAAGTACTTAAGTATTGAAAGTAAAAGTACAAGTAAATGCAAAATGAAAAAGAAGCAAATATATATATAAAACTAACATTTTGCCACACCTGCCAATGGCCGGTGACATGATAAAATGTACCGACCAAAACTTTTTTTTTACCGGCCATGAAACTCTTTTTGCGAAAACAGGCTGTTATTACCACTACAATGACTAAACATATTTGCAATGTTTTTAATTTGTCCTGCTGGTGCATTTTC
Organism: Sinocyclocheilus anshuiensis; assembly: GCF_001515605.1. Classification (NCBI taxonomy): domain Eukaryota; kingdom Metazoa; phylum Chordata; class Actinopteri; order Cypriniformes; family Cyprinidae; genus Sinocyclocheilus; species Sinocyclocheilus anshuiensis. Next base: position 89,187 of record NW_015547691.1, read on the forward strand.
CCCCAATTTTACCTATTAATTATAGCCATTCAACATTAAAGTATAATTGAAAGCCATTATTTTTAACATTTAATAGGCTCTGAAATATATAACAACTTTTAATTTAAGTGATTTTAAAACAATCTTCACATAAACTATATTATGCATAAACTATACATATTCATCTTTATTCAAGCTACAAAAGTTAATTAGCGACTAGAACAGTCCAAGGATTTCTCTTTTTCTTTTATTCTTTGATTTACATCAATGACATACTTCAGCAGGTTTCACTTTAAAATCAGCTTTGTCTCTTTAAAACCTGATGCATATGACGCGGATCTGACACATATCCGATTTCTCCCAATTCTTTACGGTCATTTAAGACTTTATAACTCATTTAAGACTACGTTTACAAGGTAACTCGCCAAAACTGCGCATTTTTACATAATTGTGTGTGTTTTCCTGCGTTGAAGCGCTACTGGTGAGCTGTCTGAAGCAGCTCAGCGTATGCGTACAGCCGAACGCGTAGCCTTTCAAACTATAGCTACTTCACTGCACCGTTTAGGCGGCGTAACCCCAGGTATGTGTCGATTAACTCTTTCTTCCATCTTGTATTTTTGGGTAATAACAAGAAGCACTTCATCCGGTAGGCTACTTAGTGTCTTTCATTCCAACATAAGAAAACATTTCTGGAATCTCGCGACTGACACATTACATATACTCGCCAACGCTGATTTTTACGTGCATTTGGCGCTTGGCGAGTGTTAATTTTAGGCCCTGTATATATACATTCAACCGATTCATTCAAACGGCTGATTCATTCTGGAACAAAAAAACTGACTGCGTTAATGAGTGAATCACTGAATAATTTATTCAACCGATTCATTCAAAAAGCTGATTCATTCAATAAGTAAACACCATTGCTCAGAGTTGCAAGACAGTGCTGTGATCTTTGTTTGGAACTATTTTCGTTGGCAAAATTGAGAAAAAACAAGCAATATTATGTCTAAAATGTAAGTCCCTTATTGCTAACTTTACTGAACTTGTATAAAATGATTATTAAATTTGTTATCATGCTGATATCTGCAGAAAAATGTACAGAAGCATTTATGCCGTCTGCCGTCTACAATGCCTTGAATTTTAATAGACTAATAAATCAGTACGTGCACTCTCCGTGTGTGATTTGGTATTTGGTGTGATAATGTCAGATCGCACATCATTAAAACAACACTTACCATATTATTGCAGACAATATAGGCTACTGTATGTCACACACCCCAGCCTCGAATTGAGTGGAAAATTAAATCATCCGCAGTTGTGCAAGCACTTGTTTACACCCGAGCAAATACGTTTTTAGGAGACTAACTGATTCGTCAAACCTGCTTTCTTGCAGTCTGTTCTTCTGACTTTATTTTGTAGTAAGTAAATATGCTTCGGGGAAATGTATCAAGTAGGCTTAAAATAATACATTTTAATTAGGAAATGTAGTGGCGTAAAAGTGAAAGTTGACAGAAATATAAAAACTCAAGTAAAGTAAAGATTCTCCCAAACAATACTTAAGTACTGTAACAAAGTATTATTATTTTATTACATTAAATTATATTATTATTACACCACTGCAGGTGCAAGTTTCTTATGTCAGAAAAGCCATACAAATTGAGCAGATTATGTGATGCAAATGTTAAAATGTATTTGTTTATAAATCATGCACTATGGTAAAAGTGTTTTAATGTCAAAACATAGTATTTATGCAAGGAGTTATGCAAAAATAAGTCGTTAAAAAGTGCATTGAAATAGGTACAGTTTTGCTGAAATGTAGGCAGAGTCACATATTGTCACGAATCCTATGCCTGCCCTTCCGTTCGCTCAACACCAGAGATCACCCGCTCATTACAATGGACTCTTGCACCACACCACTATTGCACTTCACACCGGACTACATTTACCATCATCCATTGCACTGATTACAACCAATCAAACACCTTACATAAGCCATGGACTTCCTCATCGCCGAGTAAAGGATTATGAGTCGACGAAAGTCGTTATCAATTTTTTGCACATGACTGGACTTTACGCAAGGATTTAAATGTTAAGTGGAGTATCCAGATGACCTGAGGAGGGCAGTAATATGCCGGTGATGCGTCTAGCCTGCCGCAAATTCTATAAGAAGAACCGCTGAATATTGTTTGCGCATATCGTTACGTTAGTGTTAGCAACGTTACGGAGCACTTTTCCTAGTCAAGTATTTGTTCCTAGTTCTAGTCTAGTCTTGTCTCGTTGTGTTATCTGATTGCCTGATTCTCTGCCTGCCTTGGATTTCTCTCTCCTTTTCGATTGGACTCTGTTTGCCCCTTTACTGAACTATCGCCTGTTTGTGGATTACCCATTTGCCTTGCCCTCTGGATTACATTTGCCGATCAAAGACCCTCGCCTGCTCTTGGAATACTCTTTACCAAAGCCAAATATTCCAGAATGTAACCCTCGAGTGATTGTGTGCCCTTCTTGAGCGCTAGTAGCAAAATCGCTGCATTCATACCTGGCCAATGCTCCTTGGTGAAGCCGCTGGATCCTTGTCCTCTTTGTGTGATATAGATTAAGTTAACTATATTAAATTATAAAAATAGCAAAGCGTACAGAAGCATTTATGCCGTCTACAATTTAGAATGCCTTGAATTTTAATAGACTAATAAATCAGTACGTGCACTCTCCGTGTGTGATTTGGTGATATACTTGATAATGTCAGATCGCACATCATTAAAACAACACTTACCATATTATTGCAGATATACTGTAGCCTATATCGCACACCCTAGCCTCAACTTGAGTGGAAAATGAATCGTCCACGGTTGTGCGCGCGCTTGTTTGCACATGAGCAATGGTGTTTTTATGAGTCTAACTTGCAAGCGGCAGACCACTGATTCGTCAAACCTGCTTTCTTGCAGTCTCTGTTCTTCTGACTTTATTATAAGTAACGGATATGCTGCGGGGAAATGTATCAGAGTAAAAGTACACATTTGAATTTGGAAATGTAGTGGAGTAAAAGTAAAAGTTGCCTGAAACATAAAAACTCAAGTAAAGTACAGATACTCCCAAAAAAGTACTTAAGTACTGTAACTAAGTATTATTACTTCATTACATTACACCACTGTATATGAATAATAAATATACACAGTACACACACACATATTATATAAACAAAAACTTTTATTTTGGATATGATTAATCATGATTAATCGTTTGACAGCACTAATTTAAAGTAAACTATTATATAAAGTGCTTGACTGGTGAGCCGAATTTCAGTGCTATCCAAATTGCTATGATCAGATGCTTTATTAACTGCTGTTTTCTCACCACTGTCATTTTTGTTGTGTGTTTATTTTATTATTGAGAGGTAAGAAGAAAGCTCATATTTACATCTTCCTCTACTTCCGTCTGGTTCGGCTGCGTTTACATAAGCACCGCGTGTGTCATCTTCTATTGGATTGTAGCCAGGAGAGCTGAATTACAGTCTTGCTCTACAGCACCCCACTGGTCAAACACTGTTTGCTATCGAGAGGAAAATGCACAGTACATATTTACACATTCATCTAAATTTTGCTCCCAGCAGCATAGGCTGTGTTGGGATGTTCGCTAACAGTATACCACTGCTCAGGTATTTAAAACTTCTGTTTACCCCTAAGAGAACAATGAAAAAAGAATTGGGGATATTAGCATCTTAAGACTTTAAATCTGATATGCATCCTGATGTAGACCTCTATTAATAAATACAAATTTAAGGTGGGTCCAATTGCTTGCAAACACCCGGATTTTCCTGCATCTTGTTTGAATTGTTTATTTTCTATATTCTCAAAACACATCTTATGCAGTCATGTCCAGCAAAAGCTCCATTATCGCTTTCTGTAGTATGCAGTCTCCTTCAAGCATTTCAGTAAAGTCCATTTTCATCACTTTAAAGGTACTGCGTCCCCACTGCAGCATAATAGGAAACAAATAAATTTTCACTGCACTGGGCGAGGTAAGTAGGGCTCAAGGTCAGATTCCATTTGCCCAGCATGGAGAAACAGTGCATAAATTATGCACGACACATCAAAGTGGGTCCACACCAACAGTTCCTGGAGCTCACTCTCATTCTGTCCAGTGAAGATCTATTCTGAGTGTAGATGAAACCTCTGTCCTTGGAGGGATGGAGAAGAGTGCATGTCACCGTTCCCTCTAAGGAGGCAAATGATATGGGTGACTATGGAGTCGGCAGTGTGTTGGTAGAGCACTCTTTCCGTCATGGCACCCGAGCCAGCAGACCCCCGACAAAAAACTCATGTTTTAGTTATTAGCGCATGCAGCACGAAGGTCACAGTCACGCAAGCAGACAGCCAGTCAGAGGGGGATTTATATTCTTCATTGAGCACCCGCTCTTCAGGCATGCACGCATGTATAATGCTACAGACCACCCAGAATCATTTCAGTAATACAATGCAGAATTCATGTGGTTTTTGAGCAATGTATATATGATGTGTTATGAATAGGGCATAGCGGTATGGGGGAGGGCTCCAAGAGTAGGGAATGCTAGCCTTGGTATCTTCTCTGTTGTCAGGCACTGGTAGTGTAAATTGGTGCATTTCATAAATTAGCCCAAAATATTTTTGTGCAGTCATATTAAATGCAATATGAGGCAAATCTGATTTGTACCAAAAAGTAATACAGTAAATTGACACTGTGAAATGTACTGGGTACTGTAGAGTAATATAATAT
>NW_015547691.1:95025-96958 GCF_001515605.1 Sinocyclocheilus anshuiensis
ATATATATAAGGAATATTAATGGCGTTTAACTTTGCAAAATAACTGCATAAAATTGTTAATTTAGTTGACTGAACATTTGTAAAATGCAAATTTTAAAATAGCTGTTGTAAGCACTATAAACTTCACATTTTGCTTAGACTATATACAGTGTTGTGGCTGGGGAAATACTCATCAGCTCTTGCAACTGAATTATTTAACTGTTTTTTTTTTGTTTAACTGTTTATTTATTCTTTACATGATGACATGGGGGGAGAGGAAATAATTGCTTTTTGGATTTATTAGATGTTTTAGCTCTTTTCAGGTTTTTTCATAGGATTTTTTCACATTTTGTGCTAAGTTACTGTAATTAGTATTACCCGTTTAGCGAAGTGGATTTACAGTGCCTTGCGAAAGTATTCATACTTCATTTCTTTCACATTTTGTTATGTTGCTGCCTTATGTTAAACTGCTTGAAATTACTTTTTTTCCCCACATCAATCTACACTCCATACACCATAATGAGAAAGCAAAAACAGAATTGTCACAACTTCGTAAGTTTAGTAAAAATAAAAAACTGAAATAAGTACATTGCATAAGTATTCATAAATAAATATTTAGCTGAAGAACCTTAACAGCCTCAAGTCTTTTTGTGTATGATGCGACAAGCTTTGCACATCAGCATTTGGCAATTATCTGCCATCCTTCTCCTCATCTCTTCACCTCTCAAGCGCTGTCAGCTTGGATGGGGGCAGATGCACATTGTCAGGTTTCTCCAGAAATATTTGACTGGATTCAATCCCAGGCTCTGGCTGGGCCATCAAGGACATTGACAGAGTTGTCTATCAGCCACTCTTGCTGTGTGCTTAGGGTCATTGTCCTGTTGGAAGGTGAACCTTCTGCCCAGTCTGAGGTTCTGAACGCTCTGGACTGGTGTTTTCATTAAGGCTATCTCTATATTTTGCGGCACTGAGCGTTCCTTCTACTCTGACGAGTCCCTCAGTCCCTGCCGCTGAAAAACAGCCCCTCAGCATGAGGCTGCTACCAGCACACTTTACTTGAGTCTTGCATAAAGCCCAGATCAGTCGAGTGTTGCAGTGATGTTTGTCCTTCTGTAGATTTCTCCTATTTCTCCTATCGATCATGGAGCTCAAGTAGAGTGACCATCAGGTTCTTGGTCACCACACTAACCAAAGCCCTTCTCCATCAGTTGCTCAGTTTGGCCAGGAGGCCAGCTCTAGGAAGAGTCCTGGTTTTTCTCCTGTCTCCACATATGATCATGGAGCTCAACTAGAGTGACCATCAGGTTCTTGGTCACCACTCTAACCAAAGTCCTTCTCCATCATCTCCATCAGTTGGCCAGAAGGCCAGCTCTAGGAAGAGTCCTGGTTGTTTCAAACTTTTTCCATTAAGGGCATTAAGGGTAACATGCTTCTGTGACCCTTCAATGAAGCAGAATTTTTTTTTTTCTGAACTGAACCCCCGATGTGTGGCTTGACACAAACCTGTTTCTGAGCTTTACAGGCAGTTCTTTTGACCTCAGTGCTTGATTTTTGCTCTGATATGCATTATCAGCTGTTAAACATTTTATTAAGACGTGTGTGCCATTCCAAATCATACCCATTCAATTGAATTTGGTACAGGTTAACTTCACTTGAAGTGTAGTAACATCTACAAGCAAAATTAATGCTCCTGAGCTAAATTTCAACTGTCCCAGATAATGGGATACTTATGCAATGGAATCATTTTAGTGTTTATTTTTAATAAATTTGCAAAGATGTTAAAAGCCTGTTTTTTGCTTTACAATTATGGTGTATGGAGTGTAGATTGTTCAGAATTTTTTTTAAAAAGCAGTTTAACATAAGGCAGCAACAAAACAAAATGTGAAGGGATATGAATACATTCACAAGGCACTGTGTATATATATATATATATATATATATATATATATACACA
>NW_015547691.1:97864-156109 GCF_001515605.1 Sinocyclocheilus anshuiensis
TAGGTTTCTCCTGTCTCCACATATGATCATGGAGCTCAACTAGAGTGACCATCAGGTTCTTGGTCACCACTCTAACCAAAGTCCTTCTCCATCAGTTGCTCAGTTTGGCCAGAAGGCCAGCTCTAGGAAGAGTCCTGGTTGTTTCAAACTTTTTCCATTAAGGGTAATAGAGACGACATGCTTCTGTGACCCTTCAATGAAGCAGAATTTTTTTTTTTCTGAACTGAACCCCCGATGTGTGGCTTGACACAAACCTGTTTCTGAGCTTTACAGGAATGGAATCTTTTTATTTTTTTATTTTTAATACATTTGCAAAGATGTTAAAAAAAAACGTTTTTTGCTTTACCATTATGGTGTATAGAGTGTAGATCGATGTGGAAAAAAAAAAGTCATTTAAAGCAGTTTAACATAAGGCAGCAACATAACAAAATGTGAAAAAAATGAACTGGCACTTTATACATACTGTATATGAAAATGCGTATTTTTGAATTAAAGATAATTTATAGATTTAATATGGGCTGCTTTTGGTGCTTGACACTTTTTTTATTGGTCATTTTGTTTTACGAATAAGATAGGCTACAAGGTTAAGAAGCTTACTTAAATGTAAAATGTTTTTTCTCTATTTTGCAATAAAAGACGGCTTCCCTTATTGATCACGTCTCGGGTAGATTGCATGTTTTCTTGCACGGCGGGATGTTGGACTCATGAAAAATAATCACGTAGTTTGTATTTGCCAAAACTGATTTACCGAAGTCAAAACGCGGACGGAATTGGCGCTTAATTGTGAAGCGGGAGCGACCAGCTAGCAGAGGATTCTGCAGCCTTCCTCAAACAGTTATGTTCAGGATTTTCTGATTTACTTAACGAATATTGTGTGAGGGGGCAAGAAACGGGCCAAGGGAGGTCACATACGGGACACATAAATTAAGCCCAATATACGGGACGGTTGGCAACCCTAGCTTTCCCCTGCCTGTTCTGGCATCCTGGCGCACAGCAGCTGTTCACCATGTTGAAATAGTAAGGTTTGTAAGGTCTAAATAGTCTGGTTTTAAATTATTGTTGTACAACTGTCGATACCAATGCTCTAGCGCTCTCCTGATTGCCTGCCAAAATGGTGGAGTTTAGAGTGCGTGACGTCAACCTCCGGAGCTCTATTGGCCGGGCTGGTCTGTGAAAACACCAGAACTGAGGTCAATATCACACTTCTCAGTAGAGAAGTGCTCTGTTACTGTAGCAAGGCCATACAGCATGCAAAAAGACACATAAGAGGATAAATCTGACCTCATTTGTGAATCTGAGCCTTTTGTGACTTTTTTGTAACATTTTACCAAAGTGACTTTTTTTTATTTTTTTTAACTAAAGTGAATGACTGCCTACTCATGTGACGCATAGTAGTTGACCATTAGTGATCACTGGAAACGGATTTGAGACATATTAATGCATAAAAACAGCCCATAAGCACCGGTGGTGGTGTCTAGGAATGGTTTTGGCACAGTCACATTTAGATGAATGCAATGAAATTACAATTATATCACATTATCTTACAAAGTAATCAGTTGAGGAAATGGAGAGTGTTTCCTTGCCGTGCAAATTCACTGTAATTCCATCAGATAACTGGAATTCTCTGGAATGCTCTGGATGATATAGTTAATTGATCATGAATCTGATGCATAATCCTTGTCCAACTGATATGTTTTAGAGATTCCAATAAATATATGGTACACTTTATTGACTTCAAGACAAATATTGTTTTCTTTTGAGTAACATGCACTGATGAATAATGATGTTATTAGTATAATGTGGTTGTAATGTCTTATTAGGGGAAAGTAGACTGGAATTCTTTGAAATGCTCTGAATGTTAGCTTCATTTATTTACAAATTGATTGATTGATTGATTGATTGATTGATTGTTTGTTTGTTTGATGGATGGATGGATGGATCTTTTTCCTATAAAAACCATCATTCCAGAAAGCATGTTTCACATGTTGTTGAGAGCGGCATGAAAGTGTAGTAACATCTACAAGCAATATGAATGCTCCTGAGCTAAATTTCAACTGTCCCAGATAAGGGTATGAATACTTATACAATGGAATCTTTTTATTTTTTTATTTTTAATACATTTGCAAAGATGTTAAAAAAAAACGTTTTTTGCTTTACCATTATGGTGTATAGAGTGTAGATCGATGTGGAAAAAAAAAAGTCATTTAAAGCAGTTTAACATAAGGCAGCAACATAACAAAATGTGAAAAAAATGAACGGGTATGAATAATTTTGCAAGGCACTGTATGTAAGCCCTGCCAGTCCAACTTTATAGCCAAACTATTTTTATTAGGATAAAGACTAGACTGAGACAGCCTTCACATTTGCTATGAATCCATGTACCTTAGCTCCAGAGGTGAGGGTGGTGTGAATCTCAGCTCTAGCTCATTACCAGCATGTGTTACCGTTTTTTCCCCACTGGCATGGCAAAATCAATTGGCAAGATGCTACTGCATGTTAATTTGACATGGATTTTTTTTTTCTTCTTTTCCTGGGACCCTGAAATAGAAACAAATGCATCCTGAAATAATATGAGTGTACTTCAGACTTGACAGGTCTCGCACTTTACTAGGAATCCAGCATGGAAGCAATCACTCTTTCAGTCTGATTGCACTGGTTGACAGAAGTGAATAGTATTGCTCTTCAAAAGACCCTCCAAAGCTGCAGACTATTCCCATTTATCAAACCAACTGACATATGGAAATAAAGCTAAATTAATATTTAATATTTTCAATCTTACAATGGAACACAGCTCTATCAATGTTTTCCTGTATATTGCTCTAGAAATGTTTTCTTGTGTAACACCAAAACACCTTGATGAGTTGATGTAAATTAATATTCCTCATGCATTTCTAGCAATGGAACCTAGCAATATTTTTCCATTAAAAAAAATAAAATAAAAAAAATGTTCTAAAATAAACCGGGTGTGGTGGGGGTTTCCTGGTGTTTGAAATACTAGAAACTTAAAACTAGATTTTTTTGCTTAATTATTGCAACGACACAACATGACATTGTTTATTTGTGCCAGTTTTATATTATCAAAATTAATAATTTTAAAGGGGTGATTGACTGTTTTTTTTCTAGGCTTGATTGTGTTTATGGGGTGCAGTCTAACATGTGTTAATGATTTCTTTAAAAAAAAAAAAAAAAAAGTATTATTTTTTACATAATTTACCTTTATTCTACACCGCTCTGTCCCTTCTCCTATAAACACGCTGATTATTTCTTGTTTTTATGAAGCCCCTCCCTCAGAAATACACGATGGGCTCAGATTGGTTAGCTGGCCCAGTGTGTTGTGATTGGCTAAACCGCCTCTAGTGCGCGTCTAAACGTCATGCCTCTCACCTCAGTGGCATGCGCTCCGGTTGTATTGTAAAGAATGGCGTCGTCAATATTGCTTATCAATTTGAGCCCGATTGAATCGCGATTCATATATGAATAGATTTTTTCGTGCAGCCCTAGTTTTGACGGCATGGCAATACCTCTTCTCCAAAGCAGCGCAACATCGCCATCGAGTTTATGTAAATTTATGGGTTTGTGACTTAACAAACCCAGGAAGTAACTCGTTGTAGTCCCTATGAGCCATTTTTGTAATCATTAAACTGCCATAATATATCCGTTTGCATTGAACTTTCAGCGTCGCGACTTTGCAGATATTGTTTATGCTCAAACACCAACATTACACACTAAATAACGTTAAAAAAGTGAAATCGCAATCAACCACCCCTTTAATTATTTTTAACATTTCTTTATTCAGTTTCTTTTTTTTTTCAAGATTAAGATTTCTCAGTTTATTTGTAGGACTAGAGTTGCTCAAAATAAGATATTTTTCATTGTACTACAGAGGCACACCTGTGTCCAAATATGCTTAATATATAGAATAGTACTAAAAAAGAAAGATGCAAAATAAGCAGTATGGTTACATTCTAAGTCATAAAACTGTAGACAAAAAGTTTCCAAGTACTGTTCATTAATTCTTATAAATTTCTATAAGTTTTTTTTTTTTTGTAGCAACAGCACGTTTCTTACTTTCTCTATTTCTTTCTCTTAATGTTCAGTTTAGAAGTAAATCAACTCTCATGTCATTATTGCTGTAAACATCATTTTATGTGCACACACTCCTAAATGTATCATAAACCACAACAACAACAAAAAAACACCTAATCTAGTCAAGACAAACTAAAAAAATATATATATTAATATTGTGAAACATTACCAAACGTAGCACTTGAGACCACTGTATTTAAAAGTCCTTTTTTTATGGTTCCAATATTTAACATGTTCCTCTTGAAAATGTTTTCATGAATTTCTCATCAGACGTAGCTTGTAAAGAGTGGTGGTTGCATTGTTCATTCATAATTTATAGAGCAGAAAACTAAAGAAGGTTGAAGGCGGCACCCTACACTTGTGCAGTGTTCAGAAAAAATATAGATGTTTGCAGTTTCTGACTTTCATGGATGCAGTAGGGTGTTTTGTGCTAAATCTAGTGACGGTTTGATCTGTGATACTGAAGACAAAAGCCATTTACACAAAATACTCAAGCCCTATCAAGTGCAAAATAGTAGATTCAAATAAATACTTCTTTCCCTCCTTTGTGTTCCTGTGCTCACTTGATTCTTCTGATTGTCAGAGCATAAGACTTATTTCCACAAGGTACACTGTATGAAAGCATGGTTTAGCTTTCAACATCATATGGGACCTGTCTGCAACGGCAGAGCAAAGAATATAGATCAACATACCATCAGTCTCAGGAATCAATAATTTAATAACCTCTCTCTTGTTCAACTTCCTTTTTTCCCCCAATTAATCCTGGATATCACTTCTAAAGATTATAACAGCAGGGGATTTTATTAGAAGATCTGTTATTATATGACAATAGTTTGTACCCCAGATTGTTGATGCTCTGACTTTGTGCATATATATATTTATTTATTTATTTATTTTATTTTTTACTTTTTTTAATCCACATGTTTGATGTCTAACCTCTAAACCACCATCTGTTAGCTGGAAACCAGTGTTACTTTGTGTATAACACATGCTCAAAATGCCATCTGTTTTCTGGTTTTTGCTTCCCTACATCCACTTCACTATTCTTATTGCTTTAAGCATGGACCCTCAAATGACATGAATAACGAATCAATATTGGCAAAACTACTATCAACACATGTGCTTTTCAGTTAGCATGTATTTCGCCATTCAATGAAATGCTGATGGATATGATCCCACTCTACATAGAAAATCCTGTTTCATTTAGATATGTCATTGTGAAAATAAAATGGGTTAGAAATAAAAGTTTATGTTGACTTAAATTTAAACAGTGCAGTACAGTCTATTTCTGCATTGTTGTATTTTTAAATAAAAAATAATGCATTAACAAATACAAATACAAAAAAAAGTACAAACTCAATCAATTATATATAAAATCACCACACAATTCCAATATAATTATATAATTTTAAAATTAATTAAGAAAAAAAATATATATATTTTCATGAATGTCACCCACATATTTTATGGCTAGGATTCTCCCATTTAAGGGTAAAATTATCATAAATTTCCTCTGCAGATGTAATGCTGTGACTTTCCAACTCCTGATCCAATCCAATCAAAACCAATCGGAACTGCAATTTATTACTGAATACTGTAGGGAAAAACTACTTGAATTTAATTTCCCACAAGCACACTCTTTGAAAAATAAATAAATAAATAAAGCAATAAACTACTGTACATATAGGGGAGACTGGGATGCTTGTAACATTTTTTGCTTCAACATATGCATTATAATATAATATAATATAATATAATATAATATAATATAATATAATATATTTTACAGACCTGCAAAGTATTCAGATTGCTGCAATTCTCTCATTCAAAATGAATGCCAAATCAAATAATAATATATATATTTTTTATCTATCTATCTATCTGTCTATCTGTCTGTCTGTCTGTCTGTCTATAAAACAAAGCCTTGTCAGTTTTCATATCAGTGACAACTTTGAGAGGAGTCATATATTCCATATAGACATACAATGAAAGCCACACACAGACACAGCTGTGTTTCATTTATTCATTTGGCTCACTCACGCTGCTCATCCGCAGCTGATATCGATGCATTTGCTGGCAGTCTTTTTGTCCGCCTAGGGTTTTCTCTCCCTCGTGAAGGCACTGGAAATTTATGATTCCCAAAGACAACCTCTCACCTGGCAGATAGAGCCAGGAAAATGTGATTCACCTTAACACAAATGTAGGACAAAACCAATTTCCTCAACCATTTGCGCATGGAAAATGTGCCATAAAATATTCTTGATTGCTATCAGTGGAGCAACATCGCTCACCTTAGTTACAGAAGCAGCCTTTATTGCGTCGGATTTCACACTAAGTTTGCCAGGGAATGCCACGACGGCTGATAGAATAATCCGCTCTACGTCTGAGCCAATTCATCAGATGAAACAACAAAGGTGAAAGAAAATGCTGCCAAGAGAGCTACAATTATTCAAAACCAAACAAAAAAGATAGAGGCTTTCACTAATGCATGTTTGGCGCCTCACCAACAGTTCACTCTTCCTGTCTACAAAAGGATAGCTACAGTGACATGTACTTTCCTACCAAGCATTTGTCTTTGTGAGTGAGAATCACTTTTGGGAATAATGCTGTTTAATTCAAGAGAAATGGCAGGTTTATCAGAGGGGGATAAATTACAGTTGCCAGAGTCGAGGCACTGAACACCATTACGTGGAGAGATGAGGTAAATCAATAAAAATGGATATGATTGCACCATTATGAATACAAAACATCCATCTGGTAGTGATTCCTCAGCACAATCATGAGTGAGTAAGAAATTATTTTAGCAGCATCTTTATGAGAAAATCTCCCCCTCACATTTGAAAAAAGAATTACTGATAGAAATTCCATGTTTAAGTTAGGATTACAATGCGTGATTATGAAATCACAAAGGCTGTATTTTCTAATTAAATATATGCACAGTGTGGATCGCTGTAAATGCTACTCTTTCTCTAAATGTGAGGCGAGTTTGAGTCATTTGCAATGTGCATTGGAAAAAGCAACTTGTAATGGGAAGCATTTATAAACGTATTGTCCAACAAAAGAGAGCATGCATGTTTTTAGCTGGTCTACCTGGGAGTCAACCGGCCCGAACTCTAGGCACAAATCGTCGACCAAAAATGCGTGCAGGTCCCCTACCCTCTTGATGGAGGCCAATGCAAGCAGGAGAAGAGTTTTCTTTGACAGAAACTTCAGCTTAACTGTCTGCAAAGGCTCAAATGAGCCCTGCTGTAGTGCTCTGAGCACTAGAGACAGGTCCCAAGAAGGTATGGAGGGGGGCCGTGGAGGATTTAACCTTCTCGCCCCCCTAAGGAACCTGATGATCAGGTCATGCTTCCCCACCGACTTCCTTTCGATGGGGTTGTGGTTGGCAGCAATCGCAGCCACGTAGACTATAAGGGTGGAGGGAGACAGCTTTTGCTCTAACCCCTGCTGTAGAAAGGACAGCACGAATCTGATCGGACATTTCCAGGGGTCTTCTCGGTAAGAAGAGCACCACTCAACTAACAGGTTCCATTTCAAGGTGTAAGCATGTCTTGTAGACGGTGCTCTCGCTGAAGTGATGGTGTAAACTACCTCGTGGAGTAGGTCAACTAGAACCTCCGCGTCCCGTCCAGTGACCAGATAAGAAGTTTCCAGAGGTCTGGACGCGGGTGCCACAAGGTGCCCCGTCTCTGAGTCAGTAGATCCTTCCTCAGAGGAATCTGCCAAGGAGGGGCTGTCACAAGGAGCATCAGTTCTGGGAACCAAGTCCGAGTGGGCAAGTAAGGCGCCACGAGCAGGACCTACTCCTCGTCCTCCCTGATCTTGCAAAGTGTCTGTGCGAGTAGGCTCACTAGGGGAAACGCGTACTTGCGCAGGCCCTGCGGCCAGCTGTGTGCCAGTGCGTCAGTGCCAAGCGTTCCCTCGGTCAGGGAGTAGAACAACTGGCAGTGAGAGGTTTCTGGAGAGGCAAACAGGTATACCTGAGCAGCTCCGAAATGACTCCAAATCAGCTGGACCGTCTGGGGATGGAGTCTCCATTCTCCCGGGAGCGCAGCTCGTGACAGCTCGTCGGCTGCCCGGTTGTGCAGACCAGGAATGTGAATGGCACGATGCGACCTCAGATGCTTCTGACTCCAGAGGAGGAGGTGGCAGGCGAGTTGCGACATGCGACGGGAGCGTAGACCACCTTGTCGGTTGATGTTAGCAACGGTCGCAGTGTTGTCTATGCGGGCTAGTACGTGCTTGCCTCGTAAGCGCCATTTGAGACGGATCAAGGCAAGGCACACTGCCAGCAACTCTAGGCAATTGATGTGCCAGTGCAGTCCAAACCCCCGATACTGCAAGCCCGTCGAATGTGGCCCCCCAGCCGGTGGTAGAGGCATCCGTGTGAATCACAGCATGCCTGGAGACCTGCTCTAGGGGTACTCCTGCCCGGAGAAACGCAAGGTCTGACCACGGGGTGAAGGTTTGGCGGCAGGCCGGTGTGACTCGGACCCGGTGAGTGCCGCGTAGCCACGCCCACCTCAGGACTCGGCTATAGATCCAGTGTTAAAACAGTCTCTTATTAAGCAACCCCAGCTGCCATATGCCCCAGGAGCCTCTGAAAGTGTTTCAGTGCCCCGGAAGAGATCCACTCGAGATCCCAATTCGTCGGTCATCCGACGTGACGTAGAGAGTGACCGACTGAAAAGGAACTCTGGCTTCAACCCTGATCAAATACACCCAAATAATCTACCCGAGGTCTTCAGGATTAATTCAAAATTAAATGTAGGTGTGTTTAATTAAAGCTAAGCTCTGCACTTTACCCCGAAGGCCAGATTTGCCCACTGCTGGTTTACCATATATTATATTTTGGTATTTTGGTTGCTTAGTAACAATTTATTAATGACCCTAAACATTTTTCCCACATTATACCCCCCACCCCATGACATACATAGCCTACATACATACATACCTAAATATACAATAGACTCACAAAAATAATTTGGCTAAGTAGATGCAATCATTAACACTCACGGTGGTATTTTTGTATTACACACCAAATGGTAGCCTAATACAATGTGAAAAGAGGCTAGTAGGGAGAGGGGTGGAATCACACTTGGATTCAGACCAAGCAATTAAACCAAGTATTAAAACAGCTTTAAATTGATAGTTCATTCAAAAATAAAAAATTGTTGTTAATTTACTTACCCTCAGGTCATCTAAAGTGATATTTTCACCGTCAGGCCAAAATGTTCTCATTGCTTAACTGTTCCATTCTGTGCCGATCCGGTCCAGCCAGGTTTTGTTTTCCACTGTGGGGCTGATGACAGTGTTCATCAGTGTTATGTAAGTTACTTAAAAAAAAGTAATCCTCAAAAAAATTACTAATTACTACTTTAAAATTGTAATTTGATGGCATTACTGATTACTGCATTTAAAAAGTAAGCAGATTACTAATTACTTTACTTTCAAGTTTACTTTTCAAGTTATCAAATCTAAAAAAAAATATACACTATAAAGTGCAACCATGGTTACTATAATTAAACCATGGTAACAACAAAGTAACCATGGTTTTGCTACACTAACCATAATTTAACCATGGTATTTGTGTTATTGTGACAAAAAGTTGTACACATTCACTAGTTGAACTTTTCCCAAATTATAATGCCAGACTAAAATATGTGAAATCGAGTGCAACATTTTGAAATATGAAATATGACATTTCATTGCATCTAAATGTTGTAGGACTCGTCTGCATTATAGCTTGAACAAAACATGATTTTTACTTAATATTTTTAACACTGCATTTGTAACTTAAGTAACGTAATTTATTGATATTAGTAACTGTAATCAAATTACATAAATTTAAAATGTAAAACATTAGGTACATTATTGCGTTATCAGGAAAAGTAATTAGAATGCAGTTGTGTAAGGCATTATACCCAACTCTGGTACTCTAATACAGATTCATCAGTCGTTGCCTTGTTAACGCAAGTATTTACATACAGTATGAAATTGAAAAACTGGTCAGCTACAGAGTAGCCAACAAACAAGTGACCAATCCTGAGTCACGACGTCACCATACGCATTCATTCTGCCAGAGAACTGGCTGAGAACAGTTTGTAATTGTGCCATTCCGAATCAAAGCGGTTCTAGATGTAGGTGACAATTTTATTCAGAATAAAAATAAAGATGTTTTTTAGCTGAAACCATGGTCCTTGGTGAGTCATCAAATGCAGGTCAGTAGCTACCGTTGCTTTGAGAGTCAAAAAAGCATATCAAGGAACACAAAATTAATGCCTATGGCTCCTGTTGATATGTTGAAGTCTTATGAAGCGAAACTATCAGTCTGTGCAAGAAACTGAACATCATTTACAACAATATTAAATGTAATCCATAGCCTTAGGCTAATTGTTGGAGTGATGCCTGGTTCGCAAATTAATCTTTCTTTTGAACCGGTTCTTTTTGGTGAACTTAATGAACCAGTTCACCAAATAAGACAGAATCGTCTGAAACAACACATTTACAAGTTAATCAATCAAAACTCACTTTCAGACGTGCCTGACAGTCACTCTGACTCAAAATGAGCCAAAATACTAGTGTATATGATGCTATTATTTTTGCCAACTCATTTAGCGCATCAGTTACTCCAACAGTACACCAAACTGGATTACAGATAATAATGTTGTAAATAATGTTCAGTTTCTTCAGGATTTCCAGTCAGGATTTAGACCGTATCATAGTACTGAGACTGCTCTCATTAGAGTTACAAATGACCTGGGGCCTCATGTATAAATGTTGCTTACGCACAAAATGGGCATAGAAATGTGCGTACGCTGTTTTCCACGCACGTATCTGGATTTATAAAAAAATTAACTTGGCGGAAATATGTGCACACCGTACGGATGCTCTTGACTGTGCATACGCACTCTTGTTCCTGGAGTGAGAAAAGTAATGAAGTAAACAAGGGTTTTAAACTCTGTTTTCATTTCGATATATACACATTTACATTCCACTCTCATTAATGGAGATAAGCACTGAAATTACATAAAGTCATTACACAGAAGTTAAACCAAAATTATATGAATTTAGACATATTTGTAGTTGATGCGCTTAATCACTTTTCCTGTGGCATGCAATGTTTTAATGACAGCGAGGAGTGCTATAATAACTCATATTTAAAAATTTTTTTACAATCGCTATGACATTTTTTTCAATACTTCTAACAATTTTCCTAAACACTCAACGCACCAACACACCTACAACACACAATTGACAAAACAGTTAATTTCATGCTCAAAATCACACATTGCAAACTAAACTCCAACACTAATTTTCAAATTACAATAATACCCTAACACAATACACTACGTCTACCAAAACACTGCAAACATGTCTCAAAATCAAATTATTATTCCAAAACACTAACACATGTTCTCTTCCAACAGGAACATTTAGTCAATCATAGCAAAATATCATAAAAACACTAACATCAAATGGAATTACAGAAACTGCATTATGTTAGGTGTCAGGTCTGACCTTATACAATAGACAGTATATTGTGTTTTACACTACAGTTTTTTTTTTTCTTTTTGGGTTTAGTAAATGCATGTATTTTGTTTATTTTGCTGCGGAAATTCAATACAAAAATTGAATGACCCATCTCAGAGTAGCTTTATAGAATGAACCGTTAATGGGGGCAAAAGACAGAGACAGAATTGCTGCAATAAAGGCTTTATTTGCAACAGAACTTTGGGGGAAAAAAACTAAAAGAAAACAAGAATGCAAGAAAACAAACAAAAAAAAAAGTACAATATAGCTGTCATTTATTATGTGAAAATACAAAATATACAAACAGAAAAAGCCACAGAAGAATAAAAAAAAAAAATTAATTTAATCTGCCTGGTCTTCTGCTTTTGGCCACATGTTCTCATCCACATCACACCTGATATCTTCTCTGGCAAGGCATCTTGGGAAGAATCTTTTGGTATGCCTTATCCTTCCTGGTATTGTTCAGCTGTGATGTCTTGGCATGCAGCATCCATTAGAAATTCAATACAAAAATTGAATGACCCATCTCAGAGTAGCTTTATAGAATGAACCGTTTGGGGGGAAAAAGACAGAGACAGAATTGCTGCAGTAAAGGCTTTATTTGCAATAGAACATTGGAAAAAAACTAAAAAGAAAACAAGAATGCAAGAAAACAAAAAAAATATGTACAATATAGCTGTCATTTATTATGTGAAAATACAAAATATACAAACAGAAAAAGCCACAGAAGAATAAAAAAAAAAAATTAATTTAATCTGCCTGGTCTTCTGCTTTTGGCCACATGTTCTCATCCACATCATACCTGATATCTTCTCTGGCAAGGCATCTTGGGAATAATCTTTTGGTATGCCGTATCCTTCCTGGTATTGTTCAGCTGTGATGTCTTGGCATGCAGCATCCATTGCATCCTGGAGGGACATTTGGAGGGACATCTGGAGGGACGATGGTCAAAAACCTTCCATCTCCAGGCTCAGTAAACCTCCTCAATGGGGTTGAGGAAAGGGGAGTAAGGGGCAAGGAAAAGAGACATCATTCTCGAATGGTTGTCAAACCAGGCTCTGACTGCACTGGGAATGGTGACATGCCACATTGTTCTATGTGATCACATATATTGGCAAGTGGTCTTCCACCTCTCCCCTTTCTCTGGCACCAGTCTTTGGTGCGGATCTTCTAAAATCTCACATTTATTCAGGAGTGCACTTTTCATTACATTTACATTTACATTTAGTCATTTAGCAGACGCTTTTATCCAAAGTGACTTACAAATGAAGACAATAGACGCAATCAAAATCAACAAAAGAGCAATGATATGCAAGTGCTATTACAAGTCTCAGTTAGCTTACAGTTTTTTTTGATTGCTAACAAGCGTTTACCAATACTTAAAGTACTTTTTCTAAACTCTTAACACAGCAACACACCTACATCACACAATTAGCCAAATAGTTAATTTTGTGTCCAAAACCGCATTTTGTTAAATAAATACAAACTCTACATTTCAAAATGCTGAATACATTTTTCTACATATACTAACTCTATCAAAACACAGCAAACCCGATTCAAAATCGAGTCATTCGGTCAAATCATTAGCACTAGTTTATCCAACAGAAACATATAGTCAATCTTAGCACAGTGACTGTAAAAATACTAACAGCTGATGGCTTTACAAAAACTGCATTACTTGTCATGTTTCAGTTCTACCTGCATATAATAGACAATATAAAAATCCATATTTTTTTGTAATTTAGCCTTCAGTTTATCTTCAACTGAAACCCATTTTACATTTGTAAGTGTTGGATGTGTTTATTCTTTGCAATATACTATATAAAACTGAATGAGTCATTACTTTATAGAATGTACAATAGAAAAAAAAAATAGGGTCCCCTATGCAGAAATTCAATTGGAACCTTGATTGGAACTGCTCTCCAGTGGGTGGGAGTTGGATGTAGATGGTGGCTGATGCCAGAGATAAACAAAAATTCCAACATACATGGTTTGGTTTCTATGCAAGCTTGTTTCCGTCACAGAATAAAAAGTAAAAACAATAACTGTGACCTTTTTATCTCACATTTTGGACTTCTATTATTGGAATTGTGAGTTTACATCTAGCAATTCAGACTTTATCATAATTGTGAGATACTATAAATTCACAATTGCAAGAAAAAAGTCAGAACTCTCAGATAAAGTCACAATTACCCTTACCCTTTATATTCCATGGCAGAATTAAGCTTTCATAGGTTCCACATGTGGGAAAAAACAAACAAACAAACAAACATAAAAATGCACTCACTTCTCTCCCATACCTCGCCTCCCTTTTTCTGATCAAACTATTTCTCTGCATTCTACAACTATTCCTCTCCCTCTCCCAGGCATTATTTTCTCTCTCTCTGATTCTGTGTTGTTTTGCATCCATTAAACCACTTCAAAGAGGTATTTTTTACTCTATGTTGTTGATGTAATGGAAAGAGCTTCAACACCAGACTATTCCTCCAACTGAGACTGGAATCAGCTATAATTCTAAATATTTCAGTGATATGTTACTTAAAAATGCTTATCAGTTGTTACAATGAGAGATTGCTGGCACAGAGAGATTTTTTTTCAATACTTTTGAGCTGCTGTTGTTGCAGAAGTAGAAACTTTATACTATATTTAAGGACAAAAGGATGTTAGCAGTTGAAAAAAAACTGTAATGCAGTACACGTAGAAAGTTTTTTTTTTTTATTATATATTAAATAAAAAGAAAACTGATATAATAGAAAAAATAATAGAGCAAACTAGTGTTAGAGGCCTTTTTTTGCTTTTGTTAATTGTATAATAAATAAAAAGAAAACAAATAGATAGAATACAAAAAGATTAGTAAAGCTAGTGTTTTTTTTTTTGTTTTGTTTTTTTAAAGAAAACAAGCAGTAAATGAACAGAGTGCAAGTCTAAAAGGGACAAGTTTTTTTTTTTTAAGAATAGTACTATTCCAGAATTTAAGAATAAGACTTTTCCACACAAGGTCAGCCCAAAGAGGTCGTTTTTTTACTGTATATCATATGGTCATGCGATTGAAAGAACCTCAACACCACGTGTGTTTTTTAAATGGGAATAAGCTGTAATTTATATATTTGCATAATTACAATAAGCTATTTCTCATTAGCAATGGAATAAAACACAGGAGACATATTTGTGTTTCAATTCACAATATGAACAGCTGTTCACTTTTACTTTAGCCTATAAGTTAGTTTTAGAAAATTATGTTATCTGATCTTACATACCAACGTGATCTCATGATAATTCGTATGTATTTTACGTAAAATGTGGTTATATAAAACGTACATTTACTTAAGTTTTTACAGGCACTAAAACGTACAATACTGACGTATTTTCAGCATCTAAACGTACAAATACTTACGTATTTTCAGCATTTAAACGTACAAAACTGACGTATTGACTACACCTAAAAATTAATCCTTATTAATATTAATATCGCGGCATTAATTTTATTAGTATTGTTGTTTTTAGTTGTCATATCAATGACCTGTTTTCAATTGCATTATTAAATTGTTTACTCGTTTACTTAATATGAAATGAAAACATTTCGTTCTGTTCTGTGTGATTTCTTCTGCCAGCTCATTTCCAAGAATAGTCCTACATAATGTTAAGACTTCACTTTAAAACCTTAAAATAATTAACATTTCTGCACTCGTTTAACCTTTACTGTCATGTAATGTTTACTTTGTTTGTCATGGGCCACAAAAGGCATTTTCTCCGACATGCTGTGACTAACAATAGAACTATATAGCCTAAAATACACAAAAAACGCAACATAATTACGAAATTAAATCATGTTAATCGTGCTCTGTAATCCAAATCTTCCAAATCCATACGACTGCGAGGAACAGACCCAAATCCAAGCCTTTATTCGGCGATCTTCATCTCCATCCCGAGCAGCGAGTCCAGTGACTGTAAGCAGCAAAGCCCGCGCTGACTGATGCACTCTTTAATGTTGCCGCTTCAAACGACAGGTTTTACGGCAGGATAATCGAACGCTCATTGGCTCTTGCCTGCATTCATCACAGATTGCGACTGCGTGTTTCTGGTGAGGTGTGTTTGAATGATGCGCGCACGCCTTCAAATTCACGGAGTGGATCGGGAAAATAATCTGGATAATATTTTCAGCGATTAACAAATTAAATTCTGCTCTGCACCTCACACAAAACTACTGTATTCTGCCAGAGAGGACCGCGGCTGCAACGCGTCGTCATTTGGATTACTTTTGGTACTGATTTTGACATGTTTGCAATAAATAAATGATTGCAATTGCATTTATCTGTCTGTCATCTATTTATTTTTCTTATACTGTACAGAAATTTTTAGGTTTATAGGTAGGAGTGGAATTAGCGACTATAAAAATATTTTAATGCTACATTGTTACTAAAATGGTTATTTTCCTGCGTAGTTTTTTAGCTAAAAATATGTAGCGATTTGTAAGTTTTAAACCTTGAAATACGTCTAAATTGTACGTTTTAGCATCAATAAAAACATACAAAAATGTATGTTTTGTGCTTGTACACGTTACGTATTAATACCTACGTATAAACAATGAGACCAGGCTGGACATACAATGTGAAAGCATTTGAAAATTTGCCAGTACAATTACATTGTTTTGGTCTTGGTTGAGCTTGTGTGTAAAATAAGTTCAAGCATTTTAAATATGTGTTAACTGTATGCATTTTGTGTCAAAGCAACAAGAAATGTGTTAATTGTATAGCCTACACAGACGGATATTGTGCTAACTGTGTTAAGAGTTTAGGAAAATTGTTAAAAGTATTGAAAAAATTGTCAGCGATCGTAAAAAACTGTAAACTAAACTGCTGATCTCATGTTATGAGAAATTTTTGTAGCGAGAACAATGATCAATGATGCACACTTACTTCGATATTAAAGACACTGCTGTATTCGGTGGTCGAACAGTCCATTGTCCGGTTTGAATAATAGCTACTGTACAACCACAGCTGCACAGAGGTGTTGATGTTGTGTGAAGGCATCTCCACAACATTATGAAAAAAAAAACAGTAAGATTTGTGTTTCCTTTTTAAAATACTTTGTCAGTGATGTGCTGAGTCAGACAATTGTATTTAAACTGCAATATAGGCTTATCTGTGTCAACTAAAAATAGCTAAAAGCTGTTCACCTTTTCATCAAAACTGCATGCATTTTATTTGATTTGAATTGTTTAAAACAATTCAAATACTATTTGGCCAGTGGAAAAAAATGAGGTCAAGTATATTCTAAAATAGGCTGTTTATCTGAGATCTAAACAGTTCTGTTTTTTATGGATATATTGATATTCTAAAACATTCTGGATGATTTTGGCAATACAAATTAATGTGGCACAAATGGCATTTAGTCCTTATCTCATATTTCCTTAACATCTTGTACCTTTGACGGTGCTAAACATGGTGTCACATGGATGGGAACATGCATGAAAATTATATTCAGATGAGGTTATGCATCGTAAAACTAGGCGTTGTAAGCTCCATATATGGTTATTTCGGGGAGGAGACAGGGTGGAGATGCATATACACAATCTTCCCCTGACTGGGATTTTTGCACAGGTTCTGGCTTTTGCGCAGGTTCTGGCTTGCACAAAATCTAGCTTTTGTGCGTACGTACACTTTTAGGATGAAATCTACGGAGTTTTATACATGAGGCTCCTGCTCTTATCATCTGATCGTGGTTGTATCTCTCTATTAGTGCTACTGGTTCTTAACGCTGCATTCGACATCGACCACAACATTCTTTTGAATAGACTAGAAAACTTTGTTGGCATTAGTGGAAGTGCATTAGCATGGTTCAAATCGTACTTATCTGACCACCAGCAATTCGTAGCAGTGAATGAAGAGGTATATCGATCATAAGTCATCTAAATTCTGAAAAAAAACAGAGGTTTTAATTATCGGACCTAAAACCTCCGCATGTAATAACCTAGAACACTGTCTAACACGCGATGGCTGCTCTGTCAATTCTCCGTCATCAGTTAGGAACCTAGGTGTGCTATTTGATAGCAATCTTTCCTTTGAAAGCCACGTTTCTAGCATTTGTAAAACTGCATTTTTCCATCTCAAAAATATATCTAAATTGCGCCCTATGCTCTCAATGTCAAATGCAGAAACGTTAATTAATGCATTTATGACCTCAAGATTAGATTATTGTAATGCTTTATTGGGTGGTTGTTCTGCACGCTTAATAAACAAACTCCAGCTGGTCCAAAATGAAGCAGCTAGAGTTTTTTACTAGAACCAGGAAGTATGACCATATTAGCCCAGTTCTGTCAACACTGCACTGACTTCCTATTAAACATTGTACCGATTTTAAAATTTAGCTAATTATTTATAAAGCCCTGAATGGTTTAACACCTCAGTACTTGAGCGAGCTCTTATCGCATTATAGTCCTCCACGTCCGCTGCGTTCTCAAAACTCTGGCAATTTGGTAATACCTAGAATATCAAAATCAACTGCGGGTGGCGGGTGGATCCTTTTCCTATTTAGCGCCCAAACTCTGGAATAACCTACCTAACATTGTTCGGGAGGCAGACACACTCTTGCAGCATGGAACAACCTGCTGGTTCGTTTGGGCAGAGTAGAACTGGCCCCCCGACTGAGCCTGGCTTCTCCCAAGGTTTTTTTATCCATTCTGCCACTGATGGAGTTTTGGTTCCTTGCCGCTGTCACCTCTGGCTTGCTTAGTTGTTTCACAGACAGATTGTTTCACTCCATAAGACCTTCATATATTATCAGGAGCCACGGTATTACAGTTTTTCTCGATTGCTTAAACACTATCACCAGGCTTTTGAACTAAAATTTCAAAACCATAACGCCATTTATCAAAAAGCACACCCATTTCCCTAAACTATAAACACTATTCCCCTTTTTGACACATGAATCAGATTTGTTGAACTGTCACTGCAAAACTCTACACACAAATAACTTAATTTCTCATTGCCTAGACCATGTTGTCATTTAGAAAGCACTAGCATTCAATATTGTTCACTCAAGTCAGCATAGCTTGAGCTCAATTAGCACTAGTTTCAAGAAATGTGTTTAAGCAATCAAGAAAAACTGTAATTTTGTGTTCCCTGATGTGCTTTACTTTTTTTGACTCTCATAGCAAATGTAGCTGCTGAATTAAAATGTATGAATCACCAAGGACCACAGTTTCAGCTAAAAATCTTATTTACTGTTCTACTGAAGAAAAAAGGCACCTACATCATGGATGCTCGTCTGCACATTTTCATTTTTTTGTCTTTATTTTATTTTTCTCTTTAATGACATTAATCAATTAATTAATACAATTTGTTATACATACTGTATATTAATTTTTATAGTATTTTATTATTATTATTTATATTTTTTTCAGTGCATACACACACTTGCATACTGACATAATTACACACGTGAGTGCCTTCACACGCAGCACACACATGCACACAGACGTCACTCCTACTAAGACTGTGCTGTTACTGTAAGCTGAGGTAATGTTGACATTTCTCTTGACTTAGGACACATGGCAGCCTTTTTAAAGAAATGCTGACCTCCTAAGATCTGACGTGGGGCTTAACCTCTTGCAGCAGTCTACACAAGTGTGTAAAGCACACAATTAGCAATTAGCTAAAACATAGATATGCAGTTGATAACTAGTTCCTTAGCTTATGTTTTTCATGGGTCATTTAGATTATTTCCCCCTCTAACATGACACACTTGTGCTCAGAGCTTAATCCAGTCAGTAGTACAAGCCTCTTCTTGGCTTGCTCCTAAATTACCTCATTCTTACCGCTGAACAATCTCTTGTTTACTGGTTTGACCTGACTCAACCTGTTAACAGTGTTCAGGAACAACATAACTTTTGAAGGACTCAGTAGATACAAAGCATCGTATCTACTGAGACCCAACAGTCTGGGGTAAATGCCGCAATTCTGTGAAATGTGGCACAGCGTTGCAAAGGTCAGCACAACAAACCCTTCAAGAAAGACAGATACCAACCCATGGAGAATACTTTAAGTAAACTGAAATGTATATGTACCATGTTGCCCAGTACAATAAACAAACATGAAATACTGAGAAACATGCAACTGTAAATTGGACTTGATGCTCTGCACAACCCAGATGATCTACCCAAACACTGTTTGTGAAGATTATAACTGTGTGAAGTATTGTTAATCTTATTATCCTACAGATTACATGTGTTAAAGTCTTATTCTATGGCCTGGCCTGCAAGAGTCTCCTTCCTGGTAAGAAGGGCAGTGCTGACGTGAGTGGACACTCAGGACCCTGATTAAGCACAGAGAAGAGACCTTGTTCTAATCAGAGGAGAATATCTGGTGTTCATGCATAACCTTTGTCCAAGACCTCATTCCCATTTTAATCGCTCCAGCTGCCAAACTGAAAGAGTATTTTCTGTTGGATTTCATATCATATCATGACATTTTTATAAAGGTCAATGAAAAAAAAAATAGCGTTATATCATACTATATGAGCCATAAAATGATTTAAAAGGATAATATACATACTGTATATAAATATATATTTGAAATAATGTGAAATAAATAACAATTATTTGCTCCTGGTTTGTGGGTTTACTATTGAGCCAGTAGAACAATCTTTCAATAACAGCCTCCGCCTCTTTCGAGCCTTTATTACACAGTATTAGCTTCACAAAACAATCTGCTCTGAAATGTGCCACACAAACCATTAAAATCAAACTGAAATCATCTAGAACCTTGTTAAATGTAAACTTCACCTACTCCTACTCTTTCGCTGGAATCATTCAAAACGATGCACTGCAGGCACAGCATCAAGTTTAGCAGACCTATTTTTGGCAGAATTTATCTACATGTTTCTCTTATCGTTAAATGTTTAGCATTAAGGAATAATTGCATATATGCTAAATTTCCTTTATTACCTCACGGGTTGTTATATGTTAATATGTTATATGTATTCATCTCACGTAAGGAACAAAACATGTTTGCTGTTTACTTTCAAATAAAAGGACTTTTAAAAGGACGTTTTGGACTGGGGTGGTTCCAGTATGAAAGTATGTTTTCATAATGCAATAAGCTCCTTTATTTAAAATAAGATGAAAGAAAAATGTATTGTTCCTAGCTTATAATCATGGACCATGGTAAATTAAATGTGCAAAGCATAAATGCAACTCTATGGGAGGTATCTGAGGCAGCAGACATAATGGATGACAAGTATGTTTGATATGAGATTGCACGTCATGGAAAGTGTGCACATCTCAGTGGGCTGCATGTCATATTAGCATGTTTTATGACTACTACAGACTACACTCAATTACGTTTTGTGTGCATCCCATGAGTTCCTTCATCTGATCTTTGAGGATATCCCCTCAGAGTAAATTTGTTAAAAGTACATCTTGCTAAAACTATGTGCACTTTTGGGTGAGAATGAAATCCCCAATTGCAATGACTCAAGTCAGACATGAGTAAGACGAATTATTCTGTTTGAGAACACCTTAAGGCAGAAAAGCAGATACAATAAGCACACTCACACTAATAAAAAAAATAATTCTGAGAGGCTGAGAAGCAAGTAGACAAAAAACAGACAGTTTTAAATATTATGAATTCTGTGTGTTTATCTTATTGTAGCAAAATCTTTTGAACACAGAAATGGTTTAGAATGATTTAGTCTCTTTTCTTTTTTCTACAACTTCAAGTGAAAAACGCGACTATGCTGCTTCACATTTACGCGTATGTCAGAACAATACGTTAAAGCACCTTCTCTTTTTTTTTCTGACCGGGAAAATGAGAGGATCACTGTACAGAATACCATCATACATTCTTATATATTTTTTTATACAAAAAAGTCATAGAAAGAATTATATACCAAGAGCAGTAACAAATTATAAACAATGGATGTTGCAAATCTAGAATGTGGCTTAAATGTTTAGTTAAAAATAAAAATAATACTACTAAAAATAATGAAATAAATAAATTAAGAACTGAAAGTTGCGTTTGTTTATCCATATCTTTCTGTATATAATATAACTGTAACAGTAAAACATAATCAAAATTATATACAGTGACATTGTATCAGACAAACAAAAAGGCAATGAAACTGTTAGCTTTTCACAAAATAGAAAAATAAAGATTTTTTTTTTTTTCAAAATGAGAAAAATAGACATTGTATGTTATGATCCTTTGGGTAAAACTTCCTAGGAACACCAGATCTATAGTACACACTTAACAAAATTAAATAGCCATGTTGATGTCTGAAATGCAATTTAACACAGGATTGGCTGGAGATTTTTTTACAGATAATAAGTCTAGATAATTTATTTTAAAAATCAGTAAAAAAAAAGAATGTGTCATATTTAGGAACAAGATAAAGGAAAGGTCATAGAAACCTGACCTTACACAATCCAATTCTGATTTAATACTGTATCCTCGCCAAAACTGCCCACCTGCCTCTGCCCCCCTCCCCCTGTGCAAGACAGTAACAATATTTAGTTGTAAAGCATTACACTCGTAATAATGTTTACGACTACTTTAAAATTCCACTAAAATGTACTAAAAATGCACTATAGATGTGTTCATAGAAAGTATCACCACATTTTGAAATGGTAAAATTGGAGATAATCACTATACATGATTTATCCAGGTCTTTAACATTTTCGTTTGTCATTTAATAATCACGTAACCAACACTTTTCATTCAAATCAACTTGCACTGCACTAATAGCAAGAGAGTCCCCTTGGAGCAACCTGAGGTAAAGTGCCATCACTCAAGGGCACAATGATGATAGAAGAGCTCAGTTTTTCCCCAGTTCATGACCTCTGTGTGAAATTAAGCTTGCCACAACCATTTGGCACTAATAAAGGTTTATACACAAAACTTTGATCCAGATCCTGTCCTAAATGTCTTTCAAAACATATTGTCTAGCATAACACTCTAACCTATATTTCAGGCTTAGGTCTTGAGGGGCTTGTTGTGGAAAGTACAAAAGTAAATCACCAACACTAACAAACTAATCTTACAGAGGGAATAGATCAATAGTTACAGTGTTAGAAAATAGGGGTGGAATGGTTCAACTTACTCACAGTTCGATTTGTATCACGGTTTTAGAGTTACAGTTTCAGTACGGTTCGGTATGTGCTATGTTTAGGCAAAAACTATACTGTCAAATAAAAATAAAGAAAATAAGAATATTCTATCTAACTACAAGCAACAACACAAATACATACAATAGAGTAAAGATACAAATAAAATAAACAGTGATTTCCAGGTTTTTTTAGGTAGGTCTAACATTAGTTTTTAGGTACAGAAGTTGAATAAAGTAATGAAATGTAAAACAGCATTGCATATTTGACTGTATAAATGAAATATTAATCGTTATTAAAGTTACAAAAGCTATTCAAGAGCAGTGAGTGATTTCTTTGTTGTTGCTGTTTGATTAATATTAAGAAAGTGCTGTCACTTTAAGAGAATGCACTGATCCAGTGCACTGATACAGTATGTTCAGCCGGCTATGTCTGCTATAGGAGGATACTTACCAAGACGGGCATTTGACATAATTTTTGTGTGAATTTGTCCATTCAAACTAGGGTGACCATACGTGCCATTTTTCCCGGACACGTCCTGGCCAGGATTTCTATATTGCCTAAAATATCTAGGTTTTGGCTTTGTTTGCATGTGTACATCGGTGTATGACATCAATTTAAAGTAGTTAAACTGCAGTTTAAAAAGTAGTTATCTAAACTACAAGCTACTAACATAAGTAGTTTATGACACTGAAGCTATTTAAGGGGGCAATATCTTATGACTTAAAATACAATTCAACCAAATACTTTTTTTTTTCAGCTATTAATTTTGAACAGCTTTGAACTTGCACTAAATAATATTTGATTTATAATGAGTCTCAAACCAAGTAAAAGAGCAGAATTTAATAAATGTTTCATGATTAAAAAAAACAACAATTATAATGCCATGCAGGGACTACTGCTCTGTTAATTTTTTAAATGGGATAATTTACATGAACTGTCTGAAAACTCTTTCATTAGAATTAAATGGATTTTCCAATTCCACAGAAAGAGAGAACAGTTTAAGAAAGCATTTGGTTATTCATTCAGCTCGTGCAGTTTTTAAGATTTTTAAACCAGAGATTCAGTCTTTTGTTGTGGCACACCACTACTTGCTTGTAAACTAGCGTGTTGCTGGAGCATTTTGAAAGCAGTACTCATAACTACTTTTAGCTATTTACTCTACAGTACAGATTTCCATTCTGAGAATCCCTAAGGGGTAAAAACATCCATTATTAATCCAATATGTAAAACAAGGCGCAGAACTGGAACCCTTGTAGAACAAAATGAGACGCTGCTCGTATTCAGACTGGAGTTAGTGACTCGGTCATGAGTGAAAACAATGGAGTTCATGCACCATTGAATATCAACTTATTGGGTTACAAATGACTCAAAATCACATTAGCAGGGTAACATGCAATGTAAGAAACCAAATCTGATCTCACATCTGACTGGTAAAGACACATGGAAGGCAGACATATGACTGATTCTCTCCCTAATAGCTGTATTTCATATCGCTGCAGCTTGGAAAGAGAAATTCACAATCCTGACTCCAGTGACATCAATCTCAAACAATCTCAGCCCTCCACTGTGACTCAGAGCTGGAGAAACTCGACGCGTCACCGTGTAATCTCCTGCCTCTGAAAACGGCAGATGAGGGATCTTGTAACGTTTGAAGCTGTAAGATTTTGGTTGGTTTAAGGCTGATAAGAGATGCTTGAAGATAATTTACAGGCTGGGATTGCTTGCGTCACGGTACAGACAGCGTCAGTGGTTGACCGATGTGAGTTTAAGCCCATGGCAATTCTAGTAATTTTCTTTAAAGAGGGGGCCCATGAGGGGCCAAAATATATTATCTGTAAACATGAGTCAACAATTCTGAAATGTGGGTTCAAAACCTCATGCTTTCAAGTGTTTTATGAAAGAAAACTTCTAAAAGCCATAAAACTTTATTTACCCTGAGGACATTTTGTTTTTAATCTGAACTGAGTCAGATTTAATGTTTAATGCACTTCATGATGTTTTATAACAATAAATGGAATGTTTTCTTATTCTTTGCATTTTTATGTCGATATGGTACAAGATTATCCTATTTAATCAATGTGAAAAACGATAGGTCAAAAGTAATCTGATTACATTAGCTAAAATACATATATGTAAAGGATTGCGCTACTAACTAGGGCTGCACGATTAATCGAACGCGATTAATCGCGATTGTCATGCACATTTTGTCAGTAAAGCCGGTTCTGTGATTCGTAGTAAATCTCCATCACCTGCTTTCAGGTGGAGCAGCATTTACTACACACAGCCGTAGTTCACTGACAAGTTACACAAAAAAATCACAGACGATTTTATTGCGTGATTATGAAATCGAAGAAATTGTTCGCTAGGGTGACCAAATCGTTCACTAGGGTGACCATACGTGCCATTTTTCCCGGACGCGTCCTGGCCAGGATTTCTATATTGCCTAAAATATCTAGGTTTTGTCTTTGTTTGCGTGTGTACATCGGTGTATGACATCAAAATACCATACAGACGGTTCCTTATGCTTTCAAAATGCTCTCGAGGTATTTTGATGTCAAACACTGATCGATCTGAACCGCGCTGCTTTTAAGTCGAACACACATCCTATGTACGCGTAATTGCATCGCTTTGACCGTAGATCCCACCTTCTCACACACACCATGATTGGTCCATTATGTACAATGCCTGCATGTTATTGGTCAAACTACTTTTCGATCATTACCTTCAGCAAGCATGAAAACAGGAAAACAAAGCCAAAACAAATCCTGGCAAGGACGCGTCCAGGAAAAATGGCACATATGGTCACCCTAATTCAAACACAATACTTAAGAGAGAGCTTAGTATTTGCGCGCGTTCTGAGGCACGGCTTTGCGCGCTTCAGATGAGCGCACGTACAAGTCTTCTCGCGACCTCTGGCTCTTAAAGCGAGACACTGCAGGTAAATAGGGTAAAAAAAATAACCGCCTTACTTACCCAGCTGATTGATTACACTTATAATTGCAAAAAAAAAATCGTATTACAAGTTTTCTAAAATGTTAGGTTTAAATATGCAAACGAGTCATTATTTAATGAAATATGCGTTAATTTGCATACATTTCTAGTACAAAATCCTAAACACCGGATTATGTCAGTTTCAAAATTCTTGTTTACTTTTTTTGAGATATTAGAGTCAAAAGTTTTTACAGAGGGAATTTAGGGTATCTCATTTTTGTCATTCCATAATTCAGAAAATGCTTAGAACGGACAGAAAACACTATATTTTCACAATTTTGGGGGAATAAAATGTTGCATATAATCGAGCAAATTATATATGAACAAATCCCTCTGTAAAAACCTTCAGGATATAGACAGGAATAAAAATGTAAAGTTTGGTGTGTGTAAATGCTACTGAAGTGGAGATTTATAGCTCAGTGTAGGAGACAAAAACTCATTTTGAGAAAACAGCCTTTAAAAATATGCATTGTAATTGAAATCTATTGACACAAATAGATAAAGTGCTATAAAAGAAACACTTAAAAGTGCCTTTTGGATGTTTTCTTTCCACTAGTCTGAAAAAAAAACACTTTTTTCAAAAAGCCCAAAATCTCAAATTTGACAGGTGCCTTAAAAAAACTGTGTTTTTGCCTGCAGTGTCTCCCCTTAAACGTTTAAACTGGCAAGACTTAAATGAGTTTAGTTTAAACAGAAATCAACGTGTGCTGTTCAGGTCACACCTGTGCGCACGCACTATCAGCACCCGGATGATGACGGAATAAATGCTCATATTCCAGAATGCGGCATTCACATTGAACAAGAGTGAATGGTTTGTCCACGTTTTTTTTTTTTTTCATCGCTATTGTTGTAATGTATTGGGAAGCCAGAATGAGCATCCATCAACAGAAACATACATTAGCCGAACCCTGTTTGTTTTACATGTTATTTATAGCAAACCATACTACAGATGCGTTGTCAGATTTAAGTTGAACCACGGTCCTAGCGCGTGCCGAACCGTGTGTGGAGAACCGTACAGTTCGATTTTTTTCCGTGAACCGTTCCACCCCTATTAGAACTATTAGAAAGAGGGGGCAATTACCATCATGGAAAACCAGGAAATCATAATCAAACATTATTTTGAAAGCTTTGAAAGCAGGTATAATCATACCCTTGGAATATGCTTGCAAAATGTAATTAAATCAATTATTCACATAGTCATATAGCATGGTACTTTAAAGAATGGTGTGGCATTACAGAGGTACCATGTCTAAATCATGTTGGTATATACCATTTTTAAACTTTTTTTTTTTTACTTTTTAAAAAGGGTAGACAAAGGGGACATCGAACAGAGTCTCTTCTTGGTTGGGTATGCAACGTATTGGTTGGGTATGTAATATGTAGTAAATATCGCTTTGTATAAATAATATGTACCTCGGACAGACTGACTTTTACTGTGCTGTATCAGTACTAAAGGAAATTTGCAGTGATCTGATCAAACGACAATCAGCTTTCAAACTCTGAAACTAAAAACAAATGTGACAGATGCACTGATAAACTGAAAAAGAGGCACATAATGTCAAGAAACATCATAGACAATTAGCAGATTAAGTTTGCAGATTTGATTATGACAACGAAATCTTCCTGTACTTTAGATTTGTATTTCTCCTCAGTGTAAAATATGTATGACAGGCTGTACTGTATTCTTCAGTTGTTCAGGAAAAATGCAGGGCGACAACACTAGAATTAACTTAAAAAAGTAAAAACGACAACAAAAGAAAAGAAAAATAACCTACAAAAATTCATTACATTTGCATTTCTTTTTTTTTTTTTCATTTCACCTGCTAAATTATGTAGTCCTGTCTCATGGGAACGTTTGGTCCAATGTGATGCACATCCACTTAGCTGAAGAAAATCCTCTTGGCAAACTGCAGTGCACAGTCGGATAAATTCTCTCTTTTATTCCCCCTGCTTTTCTGAGATACCCCCATATCCCTTGTTCTTGGGTATTTATTCATATCTGCTTTAATATTTGAAGGCAACTGGAGATATCCTTCGTCCAACTCTTAATAAACAGGACCAGCCCTGGCCTCGGCTCCTTGCCTAGCTCGGACACAAAACTTTGAACTTCTTTGTGATCAAATGATAAGAAGGACAATATTGACATGGAAAAATCATGCATTACACAGTCATGGTCACTGCTGAGGTGTCTTTTTATTACAACCATTTGAGTCCTTCTTGAGGTCATATGATGCAGCAAGTTCATATCCTTTTCACCAGACGAGTTCGGAGAATGGGTTGTTTTTTGTTCTTTTTTGGCGGAGCTAATCCGATATCCCTGTCAGACTGTACTTTCCATAACCCACTCAGAGCTATCAAACGGTGCCTTATCCCCTTCCCCCTCACTCTCGTCGCACTGCAGGAGCATACCGTTGACCGAGAGACTCCTCTTAGTCCAAATGTTGCTGATGCGTCGTGGGTAACTAAGGCACTGTGAAGCACCAAAGTCGCCCATGTCGAACGAGTGGCTGCGCTTGGGCTTGTTCTCTGATGGCAGCATTACAAGCTTCCCAAGCTTGGAATCTCCCTGGCCTAGCAGAGGTTCCTTGTCAGTGGGCGGTCTCATGCCCATCGCCATGGTCCCTGAAGAAAATGGTCCTACCGGATCTCTTGCGGGAACCCTCAGGTCCAGAGAAGCAAATGCCCCAAGCAGGTTATCCAGGTTTGGTCGTGCCTTAGTTGACGATTGCTTCCACCTGTTGGGCAAGGTGTTAGAATCCACATGTCGATTGTAAGACTCGACTTTCTCACTTCCAAGGGAGTCAGCCGAGGAGGATGAAGAGGACGAGATGCTACTCTGCAAGGAGCCACACTTAAACTCCACCACTTCATCTCGCATCACCACTACAGTCTTTGGAGCCTGCGGTGTAGGAGCGCCACCGTTGTTTAGTCGCTGTGTAGCCTGTGGTCTCCCATTGGTCTGGGAGTAGGTATTGCTCACCGTCACCAACTTTGCAACCTGCAAGCCACTGTTTACTTTATAGCGTACCATAAGGATGACGATAAAGACCAACAAAGTGGCTACGATCACTCCACCAATCACCAAGATCATGGTTCCTCCTAAAAACTGACTGTGCAGTGACTGGCAGCGGGGATACTCGTCACGTGTCTCAAACTGCACACAACCCACTATGTTCGTCGCAGTGAGTGTGGTAGCGGTGTCTTCCCAGATGGCCAACACGCATAGGTCATACTGCATCCCTGGCATCAGGTTGTTGACCAAGAAGGATTTGCTGATCACCGGAATCATCCTGTGAACAAGAAGACACAGACATTAACACTGACTCTCAAAGTTCAACAGAAGACAAATCATTAAGTAGATGCAGTAGATTGAAACCAGCAGTATATCATACTGAAGGTGGTTATTAAAATGCACATACTGATTGTTCATTGCTTTATTGTGGATACACATGATGCTCTGTGCTTTGGCAGAAAACAATCATTAATCCTTTTATTATGGTGAAAACTTAATTACTTGGAAAGCACTGATCATATCAACCTTGGAAGTTCATTTAGATGAAATTATTTTGAAATGAGGTCTATTGTGCAGTCAATGGAGCCAGAGATAAAAAGCAGTTGTTTTTGACTGACAGGAAGCAATGTGGGGATTACGTAAATATCACTATTTGAAAATGTACTTGACGCACATGCAACATTCCTGTCAACA
Source organism: Sinocyclocheilus anshuiensis (assembly GCF_001515605.1). NCBI lineage: Eukaryota > Metazoa > Chordata > Actinopteri > Cypriniformes > Cyprinidae > Sinocyclocheilus > Sinocyclocheilus anshuiensis. Next base: position 127,288 of record NW_015547691.1, read on the forward strand.
CTGAATCATTAAAACAGGCAAAGCATTTTTTTGAATGGTAATTAAGTAAATATTGTTTTGGAAAGGGGGAAACGATAAATGAATACAATTTTTCTTTTAGGTTTCTGAATTGGTTAAGACGATAGATCTGGCTTAATAAAAAAATATATTTCCTTAAGTTCATTTTATGTAGTACTCCAGCACTCGACCTCCTAAAAAGTACCTTGAGTACAGAGGGCATGTAATCACAAATTATATTTTTTTCTAACTGCATTAACTCATCATTATCTGGTACATTCTTTGCAGATACCTTGCTGTGGATGTAGACTGAGAATACTAATTAGAGTGCAATCATTTACCTAACTACCCTGCTCTGAGAAGGTTAAGTAGTTGAAAAGGAGTGATAGAAGTGTCTGAGGCTATTTTCAGAATCTCCGTACAGTTCGATTTTTTTCCGTGAACCGTTCCACCCCTATTAGAAAATGATCATTGAGGGGGCAATTACCATCATGGAAAACCAGGAAATCATAATCAAACATTATTTTGAAAGCATATTCCAAGGGTATAATCATACCCTTGGAATATGCTTGCAAAATGTAATTAAATCAATTATTCACATAGTCATATAGCATGGTACTTTAAAGAATGGTGTGGCATTACAGAGGTACCATGTCTAAATCATGTTGGTATATACCATTTTTAAACTTTTTTTTTTTTACTTTTTAAAAAGGGTAGACAAAGGGGACATCGAACAGAGTCTCTTCTTGGTTGGGTATGCAACGTATTGGTTGGGTATGTAATATGTAGTAAATATCGCTTTGTATAAATAATATGTACCTCGGACAGACTGACTTTTACTGTGCTGTATCAGTACTAAAGGAAATTTGCAGTGATCTGATCAGACGACAATCAGCTTTCAAACTCTGAAACTAAAAACAAATGTGACAGATGCACTGATAAACTGAAAAAGAGGCACATAATGTCAAGAAACATCATAGACAATTAGCAGATTAAGTTTGCAGATTTGATTATGACAACGAAATCTTCCTGTACTTTAGATTTGTATTTCTCCTCAGTGTAAAATATGTATGACAGGCTGTACTGTATTCTTCAGTTGTTCAGGAAAAATGCAGGGCGACAACACTAGAATTAACTTAAAAAAGTAAAAACGACAACAAAAGAAAAGAAAAATAACCTACAAAAATTCATTACATTTGCATTTCTTTTTTTTTTTTTCATTTCACCTGCTAAATTATGTAGTCCTGTCTCATGGGAACGTTTGGTCCAATGTGATGCACATCCACTTAGCTGAAGAAAATCCTCTTGGCAAACTGCAGTGCACAGTCGGATAAATTCTCTCTTTTATTCCCCCTGCTTTTCTGAGATACCCCCATATCCCTTGTTCTTGGGTATTTATTCATATCTGCTTTAATATTTGAAGGCAACTGGAGATATCCTTCGTCCAACTCTTAATAAACAGGACCAGCCCTGGCCTCGGCTCCTTGCCTAGCTCGGACACAAAACTTTGAACTTCTTTGTGATCAAATGATAAGAAGGACAATATTGACATGGAAAAATCATGCATTACACAGTCATGGTCACTGCTGAGGTGTCTTTTTATTACAACCATTTGAGTCCTTCTTGAGGTCATATGATGCAGCAAGTTCATATCCTTTTCACCAGACGAGTTCGGAGAATGGGTTGTTTTTTGTTCTTTTTTGGCGGAGCTAATCCGATATCCCTGTCAGACTGTACTTTCCATAACCCACTCAGAGCTATCAAACGGTGCCTTATCCCCTTCCCCCTCACTCTCGTCGCACTGCAGGAGCATACCGTTGACCGAGAGACTCCTCTTAGTCCAAATGTTGCTGATGCGTCGTGGGTAACTAAGGCACTGTGAAGCACCAAAGTCGCCCATGTCGAACGAGTGGCTGCGCTTGGGCTTGTTCTCTGATGGCAGCATTACAAGCTTCCCAAGCTTGGAATCTCCCTGGCCTAGCAGAGGTTCCTTGTCAGTGGGCGGTCTCATGCCCATCGCCATGGTCCCTGAAGAAAATGGTCCTACCGGATCTCTTGCGGGAACCCTCAGGTCCAGAGAAGCAAATGCCCCAAGCAGGTTATCCAGGTTTGGTCGTGCCTTAGTTGACGATTGCTTCCACCTGTTGGGCAAGGTGTTAGAATCCACATGTCGATTGTAAGACTCGACTTTCTCACTTCCAAGGGAGTCAGCCGAGGAGGATGAAGAGGACGAGATGCTACTCTGCAAGGAGCCACACTTAAACTCCACCACTTCATCTCGCATCACCACTACAGTCTTTGGAGCCTGCGGTGTAGGAGCGCCACCGTTGTTTAGTCGCTGTGTAGCCTGTGGTCTCCCATTGGTCTGGGAGTAGGTATTGCTCACCGTCACCAACTTTGCAACCTGCAAGCCACTGTTTACTTTATAGCGTACCATAAGGATGACGATAAAGACCAACAAAGTGGCTACGATCACTCCACCAATCACCAAGATCATGGTTCCTCCTAAAAACTGACTGTGCAGTGACTGGCAGCGGGGATACTCGTCACGTGTCTCAAACTGCACACAACCCACTATGTTCGTCGCAGTGAGTGTGGTAGCGGTGTCTTCCCAGATGGCCAACACGCATAGGTCATACTGCATCCCTGGCATCAGGTTGTTGACCAAGAAGGATTTGCTGATCACCGGAATCATCCTGTGAACAAGAAGACACAGACATTAACACTGACTCTCAAAGTTCAACAGAAGACAAATCATTAAGTAGATGCAGTAGATTGAAACCAGCAGTATATCATACTGAAGGTGGTTATTAAAATGCACATACTGATTGCTCATTGCTTTATTGTGGATGCACATGATGCTCTGTGCGTTGGCAGAAAACAATCATTAATCCTTTTATTATGGTGAAAACTTAATTACTTGGAAAGCACTGATCATATCAACCTTGGAAGTTCATTTAGATGAAATTATTTTGAAATGAGGTCTATTGTGCAGTCAATGGAGCCAGAGATAAAAAGCAGTTGTTTTTGACTGACAGGAAGCAATGTGGGGATTACGTAAATATCACTATTTGAAAATGTACTTGACGCACATGCAACATTCCTGTCAACACTGAATCATTAAAACTGGCAAAGCATTTTTTTGAATGGTAATTAAGTAAATATTGTTTTGGAAAGGGGGAAACGATAAATGAATACAATTTTTCTTTTAGGTTTCTGAATTGGTTAAGACGATAGATCTGGCTTAATAAAAAAATATATTTCCTTAAGTTCATTTTATGTAGTACTCCAGCACTCGACCTCCTAAAAAGTACCTTGAGTACAGAGGGCATGTAATCACAAATTATATTTTTTTCTAACTGCATTAACTCATCATTATCTGGTACATTCTTTGCAGATACCTTGCTGTGGATGTAGACTGAGAATACTAATTAGAGTGCAATCATTTACCTAACTACCCTGCTCTGAGAAGGTTAAGTAGTTGAAAAGGAGTGATAGAAGTGTCTGAGGCTATTTTCAGAATCTGGGCAAATAGAATAAAAAATGTACAATTATATATTTCACATTTTATTTTTTTTAAACCACAAGCAATAATAAGAGTAAAAATAAGATTAATATGTGTATATTTGTCACTGGGGTTCAATGCAAAATAAAACATAAAAATAGGAACCCAAAAATGAAAATTCTGTCATCATTTACCTACTTACTAACCCCTATGACTTTCTGCATTGCAACACGAAAGTAAATGACTGTTTTCCATTTTCTTTTTCATGCAGATTAGTGAACAAATCATTCTTTTGTGTCGGATCTTTTCAATTAATTAGCTTTCAGTGATCTAGTTTTCAGTTTATGTGATCCAGTTACAGCACATTTTCAGTTCTTGACAACATCTGCTTTGATGTATTTCACAACTTACACAAAGATATTGTAAGGATTCAGAAGACTTGGAATATAGTGCATAAGTCATATGGACAACTTTATGCTTTTGCATTCCCAGTCATTGCAAGTGCATGGACAAGAAAGACAAGCATAGTATTAAGACGTTCAGTTTTGTGTTAAAGGAAATGAAAAAGTAAAAGGGCAAGTAAATAAGACAACATTTTAATTTTTGGGGTGAACGAAAAAAAAAAGTTCTAGTGAGTTGATATGGTTCTTTATCTTATGCCTTTCCTAAAACTAGCACATCATGGGATCCCGTGTTTTGTGTTAGAGACATCCTTTACCACACTAAAACCACATCTAGCAGTGCAGCCTGACACATTGTCTACGGTAAGCCTCTATGCCAGCTAGTCCATTACTCATTCATAATTGCTTTCCCATCACAGGAGAAGACGCTACATTCAGTGGTGACAGCTTTACGAGAGAGCCCAACCTTTTTCCACTCGAGCATTGTGATTTATTTTTTTTTCTTTGTTGTTGCCAGCATCCAGGCTAACACTGCTCTTCCAAGACAGGAGGAAGAAAATAGATCTATGGATAATACCACATGCAGTTCACTAGCACGAAGTCATTAAAGGGGTCATGAACTGCAAAATCAAAAGTCCCTTGATTTTTTTATATATAAGAGGCGATTGTGCTATAAAAAACATTCTGGATGTTTCAGAACTCAAAACTTTCTTGTTAGTCTAACAACAACTTATATTGAACTCAATCTGCCAAAACAACAGGTTGTGGAATGTGCCACTTTATGACATACTGTAATCGTGTGGCTAAACATCTGTTTAGCCTCGCCCACTGAATAACGAACATAGTACAGTAGGTAAATGACAAGAGCGGTAAATGCAGGTCTACACAGAAACCAAATGATAAACTGTATTTTATTAACTTTATTTATATTTATAAGAAGATCCAGACCATGTCAGTAGGAAATTGGTCCTTTGTTCACTAAATTTTACTGCAAATTTGTTTACAAACAAGGCACAATTCGAAGCAGGATTTTCAGAAAGATTGAAACTAAAAGACGATGCTGTGACTACTATATTGGATCAAACCACACAAGTGTGAGTAACTGATCACTGTGATCACTATCTATGAAAGATGCAGGCTGTCAAACACACACCACCACTAGCCAATCATACCAGTGGGCGTTTACTTCCAAGTCTACAATCCGCCATACCTATTCAAACAAAGTGTTCCGAAGAGTGGGGTTAAAACAGGACAGAGAATACCCTATTGCTTCTAAATTATTTTATTTTTTTATTTTTTTTTCATGTAAAAAAACGTCCCAGGTTATGTATGTAACCATGGTTCCCCGGAGGAACGAGACGCTGCGTCGGAAAACGCTAGGGGAACCCCTTCAGCGATACCAAGCTCTGAATCATATGTGTAATCAGTCGAACGATGGGCGAGACGTCAGCGGCGGGTGACGTCATGACCAGGAAGCTTTAAAAGCACGTGAGGTGCAGCCGGCGTTAGCTTCTAGGAGTGAAGCAAGCTCTAGTAGGGATGCCGGAAGTATGACCTTGCGACGCAGCGTCTCATTCCTGGTACCCGGCTGGGGCTGCTCCCGCCCAGCAGCCCCCAGAGCTATGGAACGGCGAGGGAGAAACTGCTGGAATGCCGCCGCCTGTTTATGAGCCTCCTGGTATCTGTCGATGACAGAATTGACAGCATCGCCGAACAGACCAGAAGGCGCAAGCAGGGCATCCATAAGGCAGACCCTGTCCTTCTCTTTCATATCGGACAGGGTCAACCATAAATGCCTCTCCGCCGCCACCAGAGCTGCCATGGACCGCCCAATAGCACGGGCGGTCTCCTTGGTGGCGCGGAGAGCTAAATCAGCAGTTCTCCTCAATTCTAAAATGTCATCTGCCTTGACTTGCTCGCCTTCATCAAGCTCTTTTAGCAGGTCGGCTTGGTGCCGCTCCGCCTCGGCGGAAGCGGGGCCAGCACCGTGAGGAACACTGGTGAAGGCTACCTCCTCAAAGAGAGCCTCCCGGGAGCGAAGCAAACGCAGTGGCAACTGCTCACAATGCGGACAGTCGACCCCCTCGAGAGCCGACGCCGCGTGCTCCGCTCCCAAGCAGACCATGCACAAACTGTGTGTATCCCCGCTCGCTTTTCTTTTTTTATGATGTAGCGTGGGCAGCGAGAAACACACAGTCTATAACGCGATCTGCTTTCGCCCTTGTTTGTCTAAGGCAGTTCATAACCCCTTTAAGTAATAGAGAGGCACCAGAAAATGAACCGTCATACTCATTCTTTGTAGATTATATGTTTTTCACAAGTCAGGGAAACCAGATAGCCTAATGCTTATGCATAACCTTTCATATTTAGGCAGTTTGAAAGGGGAACCCATCACTTTGATTATAAACTGCTGTAGATAATGTAGATATAAAGAAAGAAGTAAGAGAAGTGAGCTGAAATTAAAATCAAAAGAATAAAGCATATTATAAAAGCTCCTGTTGCCTCAGGCTTCTAATGGTGATGATCATGATGGTTGTATCATGCAAAGAAAAAAAAGCCTAGAGGTAATAGGGATTTCTACACATTTTTTATTTCACACAGAGAAAATGTTGCATTCGATTAAAAGATGGAGAAACCAATCTTTCGACAACTAATAGAGGTTTATTTAAATAAAAAAAATGTGTGTGCCTTTTGACTGTAATACAAATTTTATTTATTTATTCATTCATTTATTCATTCATTAATTTATTTATTGTCTAAAAAACAGTCTACATACATATTGCTTATATTTTTAAGCATACAATCATACAAAGGTTTGCTTCTATTGCAAAGATATTTTGATTACACTTTATGTTACAGTATGTGTACTTAACAGTGTAATTACTGGGTAAGTACTGGGTATAAGGTAGCTACATGGGTTAAGTTAGGGGTTGGTTCAGGGTTAGTACAGTAGTTATTACCCAGTGATTGTAAGTGCTATAATAAGTACATAGGTGTAGAACAGGACTGTAAAATAAAGTGCAATATATTTATAGATATATTTTCTAGAAGAAAAAAAAAATACTAGCACATTTGTATTTATTTATTTACTTATTTATTTGTGTGTTTGCCTAAATACTCCACAGGCAAGGAGGAATATGGATTATCAAGTGCTGTTGGTGGGTTTTAGACATACAGTGGTGGACAAAATTATTAGACCACAAGTACTTTCACCAGCTAAAAAATGGTTTCTTTTGCTGTAGTGTGTCAGTAGGAAATATCAGTATACATTTCCAAACATTCATTTTGCCATTAATTGTAATAATCCAGTCAGATTTTTGTTTGCACAATGAGTCTGACAACAGCCAGTGCTCCACACAGAGATTTGATCTCATCATCATCCAGTCTGTCTGGAATGACATGAAGAAACAGAACAAACTGAGACAGACTAAATCCAGAAGAACTGTGGCAACGTCTCCAAGATGCTTCAAGAAACCTACCTGCAAACTACAGTACTGTTAAAAGTTTTAGGCCCTTGTGTAAAAATACTGAAAAATGAGGCTGCTGTCAAAAAAAAATTTCATCATAGATTATAAATTATAAATTGAATTATAAATTTCATAAATAGATTTTCTTTACCAATTAACTTCTACTAACTAAATTAAATCAACATTTGGTGTGACCATCCTTTGCATTTAAAGCAGCTTTTGCCCTAGATGCACTTGTGCATAGTTTTTCATGGTAGCTTTGCAGGTAGGTCTCTTGAAGCATCTTGGAGACGTTGCCACAGTTCTTCTGGATTTAGTCTGTCTCCGTTGGTTCTGTTTCTTCATGTTATTCCAGGCAGACTGGATAATGATGAGATCAGATCTCTGTGTGGAGCACTGGCTGTTGTCAGACTCCTTGTGCAAACAAAAATCTCACTGGATTATGTCAAAAAAAAATTTCATCATAGATTATAAATTATAAATTGAATTATAAATTTCATAAATAGATTTTCTTTACCAATTAACTTCTACTAACTAAATTAAATCAACATTTGGTGTGACCATCCTTTGCATTTAAAGCAGCTTTTGCCCTAGGTGCTCTCACGCATAGTTTTCCAGGTAGCTTTGCAGGTAGGTTTCTTGAAGCAGATTGGAGACGTTGCCACAGTTCTTCTGGATTTAGTCTGTCTCCGTTTGTTCTGTTTCTTCATGTTATTCCAGGCAGACTGGATAATGATGAGATCAGATCTCTGTGTGGAGCACTGGCTGTTGTCAGACTCCTTGTGCAAACAAAAATCTCACTGGATTATTACAATTAATGGCAAAATGAATGTTTGGAAATGTAAACTGATATTTCCTACTCACACACTACAGCAAAACATAGAAATAACTGACTTAAAACCATTTTTTAGCTGGTGAAAATTGTAGTGTTCTAATAATTTTGGCCACCATTGTACATAATTTGTAGGTAACTGATTCAGTAAAGGGTAAGTGTGCCATTATTGTCTTAGCTATTACACTCACAGAACACCATTAACACATTTGAGATAGGCCTACATATGTATGTGAGTGGTCGATTAAAAAAGATACAAAAACAATGTCTAACATAACTCTTAGCATAAGTGAGTCACCTTTTAAATGTCGCTATAGTTACTATCTTCAGTGTTAACCTATTAAACATTATCTGCTTAAATGAACTGAATTCAGTTAACTTACAAGACTGAATTGAGTTATAGAATACATCATTTATCTTTAAATCTAATGATAATTTCCAGAAATATTAAGAGAGAAAATAAAGTGGAGGTGAAAGCACAAGCCTAATTAGTGTGTAGTTGGGTGGTTTAAAGGAAAATAAACATGGAATACTTACCTATAAATCAGGACATCATCCTCTGAACAGTTGTATTGGAGCTGGTACATTTTGACTTTGGGTGCCACTTTGCTTACTGTCCACTTGATCAGAGCAGAGACTGCAGTGACCTCTGACACTGACACTACCTGTTCTGGTTGGGCTTTGGTCTCCCCTTTACTGGTTTTAGTGGAGCTGGTGATGTCAGACAGCCTGGACTTTGGCTGAGATGTGCGGTTAGTTCCATTGCTTAGGTGGGGGAGTTGGATGATGGAGAGCTCAATTGAGGCTGTTGATTCTCCTGCTGCGTTTGCAGCAATGCAAGTAAATGTCCCATAATCCTTAGAGGTGGTGACCATAATGTCTAAAGTACCATTTTCATACACTGTAGCCCTGGATGAGTTACTAATTAGTCGGTCATCTGGAGCAACCCAGTGTATGAGAGGCATAGGGTCTCCCACTGCCTTGCAGCGTAAACTGGCCGTCTGTCCCTCCAGGACCAAAAGCTTATGGGTATGTTGGGTAATTAACGGTGGTTCACACACAAACTCTTCCTCTCGCACATACCAGAAGTAGCGACCTTTCAGACTAGGAGGGGAGGCGCATGTTTCCATATCGTCCTCCCGTTCTAAACGGCGCAACCAAAGAATCTCACAGTTACAGTGAAGAGGATTCCCGCCAAAGCTGAGAGACAAGACCGGGGCAAACGGTGTACTAAGAACGCTGCTGATCTGTGACCGAGCAAAGATGGGATCTGGCGGAAGCTTCTGGAGACGGTTTGATGTAAGATCCAGCCTGGCCAGCTTTTCAAGATCAATAAAAGTGCCTTCAGCGATGTGGCTGATGAGGTTGTGGTCCAGACTCAGCTGGTGTAGGTTGAGCATTTTCCGAATGGCCTCCCAGGGTATGCCTCGCAGGTTGTTGTAGGAGAGGTCTAGGTCCTCTAAGGTGAGCAGCAGGTCATCGAAAGCTTCTTTGGAGATACGAGTCAGTTGGTTGTTGTTTAGGATGAGGTGTTGCAAGTTCACTAAGCCTCGCAGGACATCTGGGCCCAGCTCTGTCAACCGGTTACTGTCCAGGTGCAGCGAACGCAAGGTTTCAAGATCCACAAAGGAGAAGGGCTGGATGAAGCTGATGGTGTTTCGTGACAGTGTGAGGTCCACAAGGCCCGTCATGTTGGTGAAGTCCTGCTGGGTAATTTTGATAATGTAGTTTCCTCCCAGGCGTAACTCAACGGTTCTTCTGTCAATGTCAGAGGGCACGAACAGCAGACCTTTGGATGGGCACAGTGTGCCCAAGGACTCTGATAGGTTCTGACAAACACAATATTTAGGGCAGGCTGTGGTCATCATCACTGCGCTTCCCAGGAGAAGGAGGCTGCAGAGCACTTTGGCCATGGTAAATCACAAGCAGGGACCTGGATAGACAACAAGAAAAAAAACAAAAAAAAACAATGGTCAGTCCTTTCCGGCCATACAAACAACAAATTATTTATCGCCTCTGCAAGGGCTATCTGATAAAAATAGTCCTCCTTTTGAGCAAATTTTAGTCCTCATTATGAACCAGCTTAGACTATTAGAGGCTCTTTTTGCAATCCTCATACTCCTGTCAGAGCATTGAAAAGATACTGAGGTACAAAATATGTTTTATAGTTGCCGGAAGCAAGAGTGTTTGACGTTATGTCCGTATGTAAATTCCGCAGTAGGCTCCATATCTCTGACACAGAGAGAACGGATGACTGCGCTTGCCCTCAAACGACAGCCCATAATTCCTGTAGATATTTGTATCATCAATTCCAAATATACTCAAAACTTAAATCAATTTTAATCAGTGCTCTGCCAGACTGAGTCTAATGGTAGGGCAGGGTTGGTGGAACTGTTTTAGGTGCTTGCAAGAAGGAGAAGGGGTGATTTTCATTTCCAGGCGAGAATTAAAGGATAATAATTCTCTCAGCTGGCAGCACTCGTACAATAAATCATCATTGCCTCATCGATACCGTAAATTCCTATAAACCCCAGTACACAGAGTTCAGGATTCCAAAATTATGAGCAACAGCTTATGAGTTTTCAAGCACATCTTGCTTGCTAGCCTCAAGTTTATTGCATATATCAATATAGCTCCAAGGTGAAAGCATGCAGATCTGAGTGTTTGTAGAAAACTTGGGGGAAGTCATGGCCTAATGGTTAGAGAGTTGGACTCGTAACCCAAAGGTTGCGAGTTCGAGTCTCGTACCGGCAGACATTGGAAACTAGACTGCAACTCATCTTAGAAAATCAGCAAGATTTTTATGAAGCGTAATATTGTGATTACCCTAACCATGTAATCAAAATTGCCTGCAACAAAATAAATAAATTGTTGCATACAGGGGATGGATATTTCATTGCCAATTTGACAGACATGCAATCAGCTTTTGGTAATGCCAGATATTTATGCCAGGGCTGCGTTTTGCTAGAAAGCAAATAGCAGAATTACCATAACATGTCAGGCAATTTTGTTTCTCAGCTATTACAAAAACCCTGAAGACTACTAGCACATTAACAAACAATGACTTCTGGTTTTAAAGTCTGGAGAAATGCAATATTTAAAATTGTACAAACGTTTTGAAATGTGGAAAGAAACTAGTAGGAAATTTCCCAGTAAACTGAAAATGTGATACACCTAATTTTCTAGTCTATAGTCATTTTACGCTGAAACAGACATCTTGCAGAGAATACAAATTGTGATGTTTTCTGGAACATATTTTCTTTACTTCCCCTCTGAGCATATTCCCCAACTATCTATTACTCATTCTCATCATTTCATTCTCAGGAAATCAGATTTTACAATTTTATGAAAGAGCAAAAATCAAAAAAATACATATTGGTCCAGCATAGGTAAACAGTGCAGAAGAACACAAATTCCATCTTAATAAAGACAGGAGGAAGAATGTTTAACCATAGGCATTTGCAACATTTCATTACTGTCATGTTGGTTGGAATTTATGGGCACCCCATATTCGATTCGATTAAATATACCCTATGCGGAATACAACTCAATTTCAATGTTCATTCAGGACTCACACTGCATAGCAGTGCAAAGTTATAAGAAGTGTTCTTGGGACAAGGGGATATTTGTCATTTTTGACAGCTAAAACCTGATTAGGCTGAATACAGTTGAAGCTTGCCCTTTAGCAGGCCTGTATTTCTGAGGTAAGTTTCCTGCATTAACAATTCTCTTATAACTGCTTGTCAAGCCTCATCTTTATTCATTCCCTTTGCAGCCTGCTAATGGCACAGCCATCAAACACATATATAACAGTTGCTGAGGAACACAGCCCTCAAGAACATTGCACATATCTGCATTTCATCCAAATCAGACAGAAAAGGACGGAATGGCGGAGTGGAAAGGAATTTGCTTCACTTTATCAAATGAGCCAAACATCTCGGCTCGTTTGTTGGAGGGAGCGTTTAAATGAGCTAGCCTGGTCGCTGCTAACTTCAAGCAAATCAACAAAAAGAGATCTAAGGATTCAGAAAAATCATATAACTCTCTTTTTTTGTCAGTTCAGCAGACATTAAGGCCAAAGAATCATAACTTTAGTAAATGAAAGCGTGTAAGAGCACATCAAAAAGTCTTTTATCAAGTGAAGGAGAAGGTGCCCATGAGACAGCAGGATGTGACAAACTACAGAGACGACTAAACATCCAAAGGCGAGGTAAAAGCTTAGGCTTCGCAATCATACAGTGCTGAAGCGCAAGATGAAGGTAGAGCTGCCATGAAATGGAGGGCCATTTATTGGAGATCCGGGGGAGAACTCCCCAGTGCAGATGCCTGATTGGACATGGCCTAACCATTATGACAGCTGGAAGTCAGTTTGACAGCGCTGCTCTGAAATCCTCATGACGTCTGACTGCAAGATGGATTCCGCAACTGGCATAATATTTGTGCAATGGTCTAAGAAATGTATTTATTTATTTATTTTTACAGTACACAACCATCTTCTACTTTATCATACCATTTAAATATAATAAAAATGCAATGATGGAGTTTCTTCATTTTCTTCCTCTTCTTATATATGTCAAATGCAGAGTTTTCAGTTTGATAAATTAACAGTTGTTCTCAAGTACATTTCTGTTTTTTTTTTTTTTGTTAAATTGTTAAGCCAAAAAATATGGCTTCTTCATAGGACATTTAAGGTATATGCATATGTATATGTATGTGACAATGCATGTATGAATAAAACTTTACAGCGTTTTTAGCTTAAATCTTTTAAATTGACATGACATGTAGCCAAATATGGTGTCCCATACTCAGAATTAGTGCTCTGCATTTAACCCATCCAAGTGCACACACACACACACAGCAGTGAGTAGTGAACACACACTCCCCCCACCTACAATCCCTGCCGGTACAGTGACTCGAACCCATGACCTTTGGGTTACAATGCAGACTCTCTAACCATTAGGCCACAACTGCCCCACATAATCATGCGAATTACCCAGATGCTCTCCGACAACACTCTAAAATTGTGCAGAATGAAATCCCAAGTGAAGAAACACATACATTTCTTGTGAAATCAACATGTACAAGCACGCCAAGTTTATGACGTAATCATTCTTTTCACACAATGTCTTGGTCTACTTAAAGTTCAGGCTTCTTCTTGTACATCATTGCAGGTTTATGAAAATCATTTCATTATACAATAAATGCCATGCTGCCTTTACGCTCTGCCAATAATGTTTTTAACTCAACACTTCTGTGCTCTTTTAAAAGTCACTACTCTTTTTCGCAAAACACATTTGTTGACAAATGGAACAAGAACAGTATGGCATTGGAGAGAAGGTTATTAGAGAATGGTCTCCTTCAGTAGAGTAAAGAAGAAAACTTTCATTTGAGTCACAGAGGGATTGTGAATTGAGCTGTGTTTGAAACATAACAGTTTATTTAATGGCATCATTCTTCATAAAATTAAGAGAAAATTAGAGTAGTGTAGCAGACATACACATTTTGGTGTCAAAATTTAAGAAAAAAAAAGTAAAGGTGTCTACACTATAACTATGTTGCATTAAGTTTTTGACTTCAATCACACAAATATTAAGGTTTTTGGATGTGTTATGACTAGAAAAGCTCTAGGGTTGACAGAGGGGCTAATGGATTGCTTTTGGTCTACATGTACTAGCTAGCCTCCATTCCACCAGAGATTATTGTCAGAACAATTCAGTGCACTGTTTCCACCAGAGACATGAAAGCTGGAGGAAGCTTGGTGTTACCTGAGGTAATCTATGCTCAGAAGCTCTGGAGATAATGGGTAATTCTTTGTGAAGTATGAGCAAACTACTGTAAGTAGCTTTTGGGGTGAACGTCTTAGTGCAGTGAATACCTTTTCATTCTCCACAGCTCAAAAGTCTTTGGCAGAATTTCACAGTTAGAAATAAGTTTCACATAATTGCATGAATCCATGCGCTCTATGAAGACAGCTTTGAACTAGTTGGATCTGCTTGGAAGCTTTTTTGCAGTACTTCTATGTCTCATTTATTAAAAAGCTACACAAAAACTATAGGCTATTACTTAGAATTGTACAGCAATACTTCACACAAAACTGAAAATTGTATAAGAGAAGATATATTCAAGAACTTACTACACTTATATATAAAGCTCAAAACACATACACATACATCTGCAAACAACTTCAGTTTTCTGAGCCCCTTTACTGACTGCAGAATTATTGTTATTACTGTGGATTTTATTACTTTTATTACTTGTTTTTTATTATTATTATAGATTTTTTTTTAAATACAACACAATATACATTAAGTCTTTCAAAGTTGTTATAGTATTATTGACAGAGATAATTCTGTAAGTTTTATCTTAAGTTAAAATGTTTACTTTCACATCATAGCTAATATAGCAACCAGTCCAAAGTAGTAGCAGTGTCTAAATAATAAATACTAAATAGTGCAGCTTTTAATCTTTTAAACAGTGCAACTTTTATTATTCTAATGAAGATTGCTTGCTCGTGTGAGAGAGAGGTAAAACAGAATAGGTTCTCTCCCCAGCACTTCCATTTGATTCTCTCAGGTCATTTGGGCAATAATTCACACACATCGCCTTATATAAATCCATATCCAGAAACTTGACCCATCATATTTTACTCTCAACCACCATTCACTCCAACAGCAAATCCTCATCCCCTCAGACATCTCATCTTTAGCACACTGGCGTTCTATCTCAGCGTTGCCATGCAAATGGTCTTCTTGCCCCTTGCTTTCATTTATTCCCTGTGCCAGCATCTTTCATAACAAGTGCACAACAGAAAAGGTCAGATTTATTAAAAGCTCTCTCTATATATATATTCACCCTCCCTCTCTTCTTCTATCAGTGTAGTCACATCCACGGCTGCTAATCATTTTCGCATTTACACACAAACATCCTGTGCAGACGACACAGCGCCATTTTAGTGGGAAGTGATGAAAGCCCTCAAAAGGAAAGCAGAGCACAGCCAAAGGGGAGGGTGACAATGGGTTTATTTCATACTGCGGCCAAATTAATTTTCACAGCAGGATGCAGAGGTTAAAAAATCTGATTGCTTCTCTGCTCGACGACAGGCTAATTAACCTTAACAGCTTATGTTGTGTCTACGCTACGCTAACCTACAATTTGGTGTTTATTGTTGCTAAAGTGTGCGGCTCATTCACACACAATAAAAAAAAAACACTCCATTTGAGTGTGCCTTCGCTCTATAATTTGTTTGTTGATAATGAGATAATGTAACATGGTAGACATTCAGAGCTGATAAAGATTGTGTTTTTCTCTTAGCATTACCATTGTGTGAATTAATGTACATTTTACACTACTGACAACAAAATGTCATTGTGTAATAATCATTGAACGTGGCATGCACACAACTGGGATTCACATTCAAATCCCACTCTTCCTCTCTGACTAAATGTAGATCTATTATTTGGTGAATTTTGCCCTTTAGACAAACCTGTTTACCTACAATAATCATTCATCTCAATTATTAAATATGCACATATTAAATCAGATGGCTTGGGGAGCATAAACTGCAGAAGAAAAAAAAATATTTAAAATATTAAACAATTCACCTTTAAATGTGCTATTGTGTTACACCTACATGTACAAACCTCATAAAAGTATGTATATTTTGATAACAGGACAAACAGTAATCCATTTGCTCCCTTTAGTCTTTTATCAAAAAGAGTTGTTCACAGGAGACACATTTATTAAATATGATGTCCTCTAAAAGCAAAACACAATCATAGGGCTATGTGTCTGATATTGTCAAGCCCTGAAAAAGGGAAGAGCTAGCTGTCAAATTTTGTACTCCAGTGAATATTTCCCAGGGTAGGTTTATTTTTGAAAGTCAATTTCTCTATGCACATACCTTAAAGTCATGACTACAAAAAGCTTTTCAACAAGTCCACTATTATTGTGAAGGAAAAAAAGTATGATGATGAACAGAAGCTGACAAGCTGGCATGTCGTTACACTATATGGGGCAAGTTGTCACAATGGAATCTGCCATTAACTGCCAATTGCATGCTTTAAAGCCAAATGTAAGCAGCAAAACAATTACAAGTAAATAAATAAACTATAGATTTGGATATAAAATAAAATAAAAAAATAAAAATAAAATAGTTAATCCATTAAAATGTATGCATATATCAACACTTGCCCATACCTAAAATTCCTGAAAAATACCCTTGCCCTGACAATATAGTTTTCAACCTTTTGCTAAAAATGGCCCTGAGAATATCATTCCAATATCCTAAATTCGGTACTCTTCTTCTTATTATTTCAGTCTCACTTACCACAAACATTTAAATGGTAATGTATCACGGTTTCTAGAAAAATATAAAGCACCAAATCTGTTTTCAGCATTGATTATAATGTTTCTTGAGCACCAAATCAGTATATTAGATTGGAGTAATGGCTGCTGACAATTCAGGTTTGCTATCACAAGACTAAATTATTTTAAACTATTTAAAAACTGAACAACACCATTGCTATAGACAACATACATTTGTGTATTTACATTTAGTTCCTGACTTATAGCACATGCGGCAACTTCCCTGTGAGACATCTAGCCCCGAGTCTCCCCTATTAACATTCATATTTATGACTCTTACAAATTCTCCATGCAGTACACAGCACCATATCCACCACATCACTGAGTTTTCCTCTAGGAACCTCAGAACCCCGGAAGCATAACAGTGTGAAGATCAGAGGGCAATAGACCTCTTAAGCACAGCAGACATATGTGCATGCATCTGTGAATACTTTTGACAGCGTTCTAACTGTGCATATATGGTACAGAATAACAAATGGAAACAAACACAGCATGCCCATTTTTACTGCACCGCACTCTTTCCATTGCCTTTCAAACAGACAGTCAAGCAGAGAGGGCTGTTTGTGGCATTATCAATGGATCCATGCTCTCATGTGTTGACAGCTGAATAATGGATCCCAAATTTCAATTTCAGGAGCTAACAACTGTCTTCATTTTCTCCTGCCCTCTTACCATCCAAGCTGATCTGGAAGTAAGACATCTGCCATGACAGATACGGCTCTTTGGGGAAAAATAATCCGTCTCCTTATTGCATTTTGGACAATGACTCCATTTGGTTGCTAATGTGAAGCATAATAAGGCCACTAAACATGAATGAAGAAGTTCCACTGTGGGAGGTGAACGACAGGTCGCATATAATCACAAAGCCACCCAACTCACTGTAGGTAGTACCACACAGAACAATCAGTGCCCTTTTCTTGTGTCTGGCCATAAAACCAATACTCATATACAAATTTGTCAGCTATGTTTGGAAGGGAATACTAGTGCGTACTGCATAAAACACACATAAATTCTAAAAATGCATGTTTAAAAACGTATGCGCTCAAATGAGACACTTTTTTTTTAGATGAGAAAACATGCACATATGATTAAAAAAAATACAAAATGTACCAAAAAAAAAATTCTTGATGCACATCAAAAAAGGCAAGTGATTTTGCACAATGGGACGCCATAACTGGCCTAACCAGTGGACTGATCTCATTGCATGGTCATTCTGAAATGCTCATTAAAGTGGTTCGGTATACGACTGCGTTCCCAAGCAAGATAACATGACTGCGTTTATTGCATTTTGTCTGGGCACGCTGAGGCGCAAGTAATTTATTATATATGAAGAAAAGACCAACTGTGGCTTCTCCTACTGCAGCAAATTACCTTTATCTTAGTGATATTTGGCACCAGTTTATCAGGAAGTTACAATTTTGTTTTCTTCATCTTGCTAGATGGAAATGGTGCTTTATTTTCAAATGTTTTATGTGATATTCCAATGTTGCACATAAGTTAAATTTGCTGCTTTAGATGGATACCTAGTATGTGGAGGGTTAGATTTATGTGTGTAATTTAAAGTGTAATTTATTCCTGCAATGGCAAAGATGGATTTCAGCACCCATTACTGCAGTCTTCAGTGCCACATGATCGTTTAGAAATCATTGTAGTATGCTGATTTGGTGCTCAAAAAACATTACGCATTAATACTTTTGAAAACAGTTGTGCTTTTTAATATTTTTGTGGAAACAAAAAATCTTAGTAGACAACATTTTGAACGTTAGTGTACCTGTTAAAAATAAATAATCCAAAGATAGTTTATTGAACTTAGCTGGTTTAAGTTTGACCAAGCTGGTGTTCCACTGGCAGGAAGCTAGTCTCCCAATCTTACCAGGATAAAATGTATAATTTAAAACTAGTCAACAGACCAACCTGGAAGACCAACCATCTCAGACCATATTTCCAGCAGGGATTAGACACATGCCTATAAGGGTTAAGTTTTAAATTCTCATTTTAATCTATCGCTTCAACACTATAAGGCCATTACAGATCTTTATATATATATATATATATATATATATATATATACAGTTAAGACGTAGGTTATTCACTTTTACCTATCACTCTATATTTGGTTCAGACGAGACCTATGTCACCAGCTAATATGTAACTTAAAAAAGAACAACACATATCTACCATCTGCTCAGCCTGTCTTGGCCATGTCTGCAGTGTCAAAGGCTAATGCTATCATCATGTACAAAGAAAGATTAACACCAGCATGAACTGATAGCTTGGTAAGCTATCTATTTTAAACCCGCAGAGCTATCTATTTTACCCTGATGTAGCTAACCTGTATCAAATATCGAAATATCGGAGACTTCTTCGCATCATAAATATGGAACCGTCTGCAAGAGTTTAACGAGGGACCACTTCTACAGAGAGAAGAGAAATGGACAGGTTCATCTGAGGGAATGATAAGTGTTCACTCCGTCAAGTGGAAGCTACTGCCGTAAGCTATTTTTGAAACAACCCTTTATTTCAGGACAAAACTGGAAGCAAAGTCAGTCATCAGAATATGAAGGGTTGGCAGAACACAGCAGCACAGATACATTTTGGGAATTATGTGATAGCTTGGATGCTTAAATAGTAAAACAAAAAAAAAGTTATGAATTTTCATTACATGGAACATGCAGTTTCAACTGTTGTTTGGGGGAAGTACAGTACTTAAGAGAATCAATGAAACGGCAGTTTGCAAACAAGGCAACTACCTCCATTTTCACCGATTACATCGGTGGGATCAGGCACAATTTTGATATTTGTATGAAATAGCTGGTTGTAACAAAACACTACAATTTGGATTTCCAAAGAAAGAATACAAAAAAAAAAAGGTGTACAACCCAGGTTCTTGGAAAACGTCCTATAAAATACATTTGCTGAAAGAACCATGTCATTTTACCTGGCTTCATGAAAAAGCTTGGACAACTAGGCCTGAAAGACATCTTTCTCAAATGTGTAAATGTCTAATCTGTCTACAAAGCTTCTCCATTTCAAATTTCTCATAAAAAAAAAGATCTTTCTCTATTGGGTAAATTTTTTGGGGTTATTTTTAATATTTTTACCCAGGTGCTGTTTTATTATTATTATTATTATTATTATTATTATTATTATTATTATTATTATTATTATTTTTAACATTATTATTATTATTATTATTATTATTATTATTATTATTATTATTATTATTATTATTATTATTATTATTATTATTATTATTATTATTATTATTATTATTATTATTATTATTATTATTATTATTATTATTATTTTTAACCCAAATGCTGGGCTCAGCTTGTTGGGTCATTTTATTGGGTAAACCTTTCATGCAGTGTGTAACAGCTCTAAGTGAATGAAAACATCCTGCAAAGTTTTAAATCTGAAAGTGCACCGTGTATAAAGCTATTGTCTCTCAAAAGAACAAGTCGACTCTGAATCATTGAAACGAGTCGTTTCTAAAACGAATCCCAAGCCATTTCATGTTAACGTCAACATGAAACATTAGCATATTGCCCGTCCTCCTGTTGGTCTTTTCGCATTGGTCTGAATGAAAATGCAAATTCATTCTTTGCCACTAGGTGCGGCTTTTGGAGCGATAAAAATAGTGGTTTCCCCGGTAACGCTGTACACAAAACAGCATTGCGCTCACAAACGCTGCTTTATCAGGCATTACAGGCATGATGAAATGAAAATGAGACCAATTGAACCAATCACTGCAACTAAGTTGCTGGGTCATTTATAATCCTGGGTTATTTTTTTTTCTACCCAACTGCTGGGTTGAGCCTGTCTCCGACAAAACAACCCAGCTGCTGAGTTACAATCAGAGCGTGGACTTTTTGCATTCTCTACAGGAGAGAGCAGTTCCCAGCCCCGCCGATTTGGTGCACTTCTTCAGTGGAATAACGGTTTGTATACATTTTATTTCATTTATAAAGTCTTTATTGTGCTGTAAATTGTATTATTTTACGCAACGCAACATAAGGACGAGATATCAGTCAGCTAGCGGTCGTTTCACCAGATGGAAATGCCTTTTGCCTTGCATAACATAAATGGATTTATTTCGTTATAATAATGTTTAATTTCATTTAACATTAAAATATGTTCTCAGATCTCAGTACTGTTAGTTTATAGGCAGGTTTTGGAGTCAGTCACAGCATCTTTCAGCTATGAGTGAAACGCGAGGCCGCGGTCTGAAGTTCGCAGTTCCTCCCGCGAACAGCAGCCCATCACTGGCTCGGATTTCGGCGACACACCGGCACCAGAATTAGCACTATTTTGGTAAAAAGTGATTACAGAGAACAGTTGAATACTCTTATTAAATTAAAATGCTACTTTTAAATGTTCTTTTTTTTAATTTCTAAAATGCTTGTTAAACAAATTTAAATGTAATATTGTAAACTATGCTGTATTCACCCAAATAAATTCAATTTGTCTTGTAATTTCTCCATTGATTGTTCTTACTCAATAATAAATGTTCATCGTTGATTATTGCTGTTGCCTCTAGTAATTGTGTGTGTGATTTTTAATTTACAGCCCATTTTAAGCCAGCAATATAATCATTTTTAAACAATAGTTTACAACAACCCAGCATGTTGCGTAAAAAACATTTAACCCAACCAGCTGGGTCAAAATAACCCAGCATGTGTTCTGTCCAATATTTACCCAGCGCTGGATTGCCAAATAACCCAGAAATAATTGTTTTTAAGCCAGCATTTTTTATAGTGATGGATTACAAGGGCATCATGGACAAGTCGGTGTCCAAGGAGATGAGGAAAAGGCAATGTTAGGTGAGTCTAAACATTTTTAATTGGTGTTTTGAATCAGGTCGATCAAATAAAAAAACATATTTCTGCTGCTTGCTCAGTTATAGTGAGTTAAAATAACACAATTATTGAATATTTTGTTTCATTTTCATTTGCACTTGGTTTAAATCCACATACATGTGTAAAATGAAAGTTGCCT
This sequence comes from Sinocyclocheilus anshuiensis, assembly GCF_001515605.1. Classification (NCBI taxonomy): domain Eukaryota; kingdom Metazoa; phylum Chordata; class Actinopteri; order Cypriniformes; family Cyprinidae; genus Sinocyclocheilus; species Sinocyclocheilus anshuiensis. Next base: position 148,852 of record NW_015547691.1, read on the forward strand.
TTATCTTTTTGTGTTGGGACTACAATGATTTGTTGCATTAAACTGGTCAGTCAATTTCTAGTTCCCAGTATGCTTTGCATAGAGCTGCTACTCTTCAGAACAGTGACAACCACAAAAAACTTCAACATAACTCCAGAAACTCTTTTAAATGTAAAACATTACTAAACATTAAGCACTAACGTCTTCCATTTACTTAAAGGGGTCATATGATGCTTTCTTAAAGATCATTATTTTGTGTATTTGGTGTAACAGAATATATTGACATGCTTTAATGTTCAAAAAACACATTATTTTTCAAATACTGTACATTATTGTAGGTCCTCTATGCCCCGCCTCTCTCAAACGCTTCGTTTTCTACAAAGTCCCTCCTTCCGACTATCGCAATCTGCTCTGATTGGCCAGCTGACCCAGTGCATTGTGATTGGCCGGACATGGCTGCTTCAACACTAACTGTGGTTACTGAAACCACGCCTTCTTTCTTTGCGTGCACATTTGGGCGGCATTATGCAAATATTTCCACATAGTGATGTAGATATGTGGGGGCGTGTTAGAACGAGCCGTTTTAGGGGGGCGTGGCAGAGTCTTAACTTTGATAAAGAATATCTCTTTGGTTTTGAGACGTTAGTCTTTGCAACTTCAGGGATCTTATCTATGCACAATCAGCTTGTAACACTCCAAAGAGAAAGGAAAACTTGAAATCGCATCATATGACCCCTTTAAGAAACAAAGGCAACTCTTTGGGCACCAGGGCACCAACTTGAGCAGTGACAGCAATGACAGGATCAACGAGAGCTACATTCAAGGAAAATTCACTGTAAACGTCAAATGGCACAGGTCTTGTCTCATTGAATTAAGATTAATTTTAATTTAGCAAGTGTAAGTTCAGAAAAATATGTGGAAATGTGTCAGAATTTTAAATCCACATTTCACAGTAAATGCAGCAAACTCCATCTCTGCATGTACTGCAAGTTTAATATATGCATTCACTGGGTTTGCTTTATTTACACATTCGTATAATTTCCTACATTTCTGTGGGCAGAAGTTTATAGCATTGTTTTAGCATTTCACGAGTATTCTGCCAAAATAAAAACTATATTAAAAGCAAAATTAAATAGAAGCATAATTAAATGTTAAGCTTACAGTTTTTAACTTTTGAAAATGAAAAAAAAAAATAAGACATAGATATTACAATTGTCATTTAAATAAGTGTAAAATAAAATTATTATATATATTATTACATATTGATTATTAAATATAAATATTTATTACTTTGACTGGGTTCCTAAAACACCAGTGTGAATGTAATGTTGACTGAGACACTATTACAATTTAGGGATTTAACGATTACCGGTTTGACAATAAATCGTGATAAAATACCTCACGGTTAGTATTACCGTTTCATATTTGAATTATCACTAGAACCGTATTCGATTACCGCGATTTGAACAACTGAGGATAAATAAATACTGTACTGCACAGGGCTCCAGCGTGCGACCAAATGGGCGCATTTTGCGATCATTTTTTCTGCCCGTGCAACTAACCACATTGTTTAACTCATAAGCGCTGCATTTCTGTTGCATATGAGAAACATCCAACGGCAAACGAAACTGAAAGCATAACGGAACCGCGCTGCTCGTTTGAACTGCGCAGCGCTTATAGAGTGTAGAGGCTGGTTTATACTCGCCGCGTCAGCAGGAGCGCAAAGCTGCGTGCAGCAAAAAATAAGCGAATATTGAGGAAACGATGGATGGTTTTCATGCTGAAGTAAAGTAATATGGAGGCACTCTTTTTTATTTATTTTCCTCAGTGTTTGCTAAACTTTCTGTAATTTATTAGTCGGTAGGCCTATATAATACAGCATGTGGTGTAGCCTATGCTATCATCATACTCGTTTCTGTTAATAAAAGTTTTGTAAGCTATGTCATTTTATCTTACTGTTTTATTGTTGATATGCTTTTTAATTAAGAATAACAATGAATCCATATTTTGTTTTAGTCTTAAAAAGTGAAATATGTATAGATGTATGTACCGTTACATCCCTATTACAATTAAAAAGAGATTTGAGTCCACATTAAAGTCCAGCTACAAAGTCGAAATAGAACATATTTTATATTTCTTGTATATCATGTGACCATTAAACAACTTCAGAGATCCTTGAACATGCAAATGCGACGTTATTGAAATAAACATATAATCGTGGGAATAATTCAAGTAAATATTTTATGTCTTATGAAAAAAAAAAATGTAATCCCTGGTCTACAGTATGATGACATATCATCAGTATGTGCAATGGTAGAATATCTGTTTTCATGTTCCTTTTTTTTTATTAATAATGCTTGCATGGGCTCTAGTATGTAACTGCCTATTGGCGGCCCTCCCTAACTGGGTACGCAGCACATGTACATTGTACACTGTTAAAGACCATATCCCGGGGGATTTCCTGTCACAGCCGTTCCGCACAAGCACCAGTCTCTACCGCCCACATCCTCAATAGATTGTAGCACAGCACCATTGATGCAGTCCATAACTCTTCCCCGTCTCCAGGTCCTGCGGGTGGGAAAACCAGGTCCTGCTCTTATCTGAGGCTGCCAGACATCAACCCACCACGAGCATCCCACGCACAGCCTCCAGACATGCCTCGGAATGAAGGGATGGCACCCACATCACAACCGCTGAGAGAGAGAGTGAAAGCTTTTTGCCTGAGAGGGTTTGAAAATGACAAAAAATCCTACTTTTCCACTCAGTGGAAGAACCCGGTTCTGTAGGAGGAGAAGAGGTCCACCCCCTACCTTTTGGCTAATCTAATGTGGAGAAATGACATAAAGCCTCCTCGTGCTTTGAGAGAGCATGGCACATTGTGTTCTTAAGTGCTGTGATTTATGGCTCTCACTCCACCTCTACAGTTCCTGTGTATCGACGGTAAAGATGCAGATTTAAGCAGACCTAAGAGCTCCATTCAACATTCACAATACCTCACTAACATATAACACCTCTGGCAACACACAACTCACAAGAGGGTTTGACTCAAAAACGAAAGTAAAAAAGCCATTGGGAAGACATAAGCCGACACATATATATTCTCTATGTCACTGATATGATGTGTTGTTCCGACATGAGTCAAAATGCAATACATAATATATATAAGAAAACGTGTCTTAGGTGTTGGAAATACTAATTAACGTATATATATATATATATATATATAGTTATTTAGTTAGTTATTTAGTTAGTTAGTTAAATAGCTTGTCACAACATTATATTATTATTATTATTATTATTATTATTATTACCACCACTACTACTACTAATACTATTATGCAAACAACATGCAGAAAAAAATCAGAAAACAAAAACAATAGATTAAATAGGAAATAATGTGTGTCAAGATCAACAAGTTTCTTAACTGGACCATGTGCCTGCAGTGTGTTGGTCAACTATTTGTGTCTATTTATTTATAGCCATATTCATTGCCTGGATAAAATAAATGAAACCACATTGAGATGGCCTCCTCTTTGCGAGTGTTGAAGCTCACAGAACTGAATTTTCCAAACGGTCTATTTTCCAATCTGCCAAGCCATCCCAAAATCCTTTTCTCCACAGCCAGCCCGCTGTGCATTCCTCCTAGTTCCACTATCATACTGCTTGAAAAGCTAATTAACAACTGCCAGAACACCCTTTCAAACATATGAAGCTGAGCTTGTGAGAAAGAGATTAATACAATTCAGAGAGAGAAAAAAAAATATTTAGAGGAATACAGATGGAAGAAGAGAGAACAGGAAAACAGGGAGAGGCAAGAGAGAGAAAAAATCGTAAGGCTGCAGAGATGTTTATTGGTTAAAGATATAGCAGCATGCTAAAAGCTTTGCCTTTTGTGACTTCAGACAGCAACTACCAGAGGAAAGCAATTGCAGTCCCCTATATATGGAAGGTTCCATAGCACCTCATTGAGACAATCAGAAATGAGACCAAGGGTCTCAGCCTCCCGTCCCTTAATTGAAGCTGTGTAGCACAAACAAAACACGTTGGGAATCTAGCAGCTGCACTTGTTGTTCATTTGCGAGCCCCATGTATTTACGTCGCATAATTTGTTTGTTTATGCAAAGATAGGCAGACCCAAGGGAAGTGTGTTATATAATTAACACTGCAGATGCTTGAAGACACAGAATCCAGTAATAAGGGACAAACAATCCATAGATTTGCATGTTGTGCTGTGCGTGGTTTTAATAATCAACAAGCTTGTGAAAAAGACCCTCAACACTGTACAGTAGGTAAACAACACTGGTTCATTCTAGATTCAAGGACTAATTCCTTGCATGCTACAGTAGCCAATACTCAAAAATGCAGATGGTCTCAGGATAATTACTGGGGACATCAGGGCTAAAGGCCCCCCAAGGTGCTTGTGCTTTTATTTCCCTCACACTAAATAAGAACAAACACACCAGCACAATCCTAAACATCTTTCTCTATGCACATCAAAATTGTCCTGATCCATGAGGTCATTGCTCATTGTCAAGTACTGGTAAAATATGATTTCTACAATTATTGTGTCACAGAATGTTTTATTGAATGTTTTATAGCTGAAGAATAAATGCACTATTAGATGCAGGTAATCACACTTAGTCAATCTCTATCATAATATTCTACTCATCATAATAGAATATGCTTTAAATGAAGCAACTCAATGTTCCTTTGTTACTAGTTCTAAAGTGACATTTTCAAATTAGTGATGGAGCTTTGAATCCGTGGTGGAAGGAAGTAGTTCTGCCCACAAAAAAGGGTATTTTTTAAGACTTAAAAAATTGTTTCTTATTTATTTACACACTTGTGCCATTGAACTGTTGTATAAATGCAATATCACACTTGTAGCCATGTGATATCGCTCTATATCAGCATGGCACTGCAGCCTCATGCCTACGGCCGAATCACAGCCGTGCTGATATAGAATGGAGGTCATTGTTCTTTGTACTAGTAAAATATGATTACAAATTAATAAAATAAGTGTATTCTTATTTAATTATATATATATATATATATATATATATACATCATGACAACTGCAATGCAGTAAAAACCGCAGAGAGACTGAGATAAAACAAGCTTATGACAAAAACAAACATGCAATATAACCACAGTATATATGTCATATTATGAACGCCCCTATGTAATGTCATTTGTACAAAGCCCCCATACTCTGTAACAAAAATAGCAGGCTTAAGTAGGCCTATGTTCTGAAAAGATGTTACATGAATATATTCATAGAGAGCATTGTGCTTAGAAGAAGCCTATAAAAGGCTGACACACCAAGTGCACACTCAGAAAGCCAGCGTGCCCTGTTTTCAGAAGAAAGGGAAACTTTAGTCTCGAAGTCTTGCATGTAGCCAAGAGTAACCCCGATTTTAATGGAGTTCAGTGTCAGAAAACAAAGGTTCCCGCAAAGACACTGGGCGGCAACCGTGGCATTTCTGGTGCATTAGTTTCACACTGACACTTTTGTCACACTGATTCCCCCCGGATAGAAAACTTATGCAGCTTTCAGTAGATCAATGCTGCTCCTCCTGGGGAATTTGTGCATTGTGTGCACTGCTGTGTAGGAAAAAAAAAAAACATCAGTGGTGGCCTACTTTTGTGATTATTGTTTCAGAGTTGTTTAACTGATGAGTGCTCTATTGGAGAGGAATTAAAATGGAGGAAATTGTTTTCTCTGTGAGTGATTAATTACCACGGAAATAATTATCCCACAAAAACAGAGCAATCTCAAAGTAATAAGAGGCAATACCCTGTTGAGGTATGACTAAGGACTTTTGGTTGGATTATTCATTCTGCAGAGTCAGAGTCTTGTTCTGGGAGGAAGCTAAAAGGTAGATATGATAAAGACTGATAAAACACAATGTATGTGTGTGTGTATATATATATATATATATATATATATATACAGTATATATATTAGTGCTGGGCAACGATTACAATTTTTAATCGGGATTAATCGCATGATTTATTGTTATGCACAAACTTCAGTAATTAATTCAAAAGTAGTGCATTGTGCACTTTTTTCATTTAAAAGAACTGCTATATGAACAAAAGTGCAATAACATTTGGTTTGCAAATGCTTTAAACAAATAAGGCGCTTTTTTTTTACAGCAGTATTCCTTTTACATAGTAGCAGTTAAAATATTTCTTGTAAATCTCATCAAGTTATGCTCAGAGTCCAGAGCCTCTATCATAACACAGACACCTTCCCAGTAGAGACCTGCACTATCGCAGGACCCAACGCAGCAGAGTGCGGCGCGAGACAACATTTGATGTGCGAGTGCGGGCAGGTAGAGACTCGTGTGTGCGGGATGCAGGAGAATAAGAGTGTACTCACACTAGGCAATCTTAACAGTGCCCAAGTGCGTTTGACCCCCAAAGCCCGGTTCGTTTGACTAGTGTGATCGCTCCGTGCCGCGGTTTCGTTTAGCCGGCCCTGGCTCGGTTGGAAGAGGTGGGCCAGAGCATGGTTCACTTGGGCTCAGGCGCGGCACGTATGTAGTGTCGGAGCGCGGAACTTCTGATACGTGCAGCATGATTGCGTTAACATTTTTGAGCGGCAAGAGTGATAGATCTGTAAAGTACGGAGCCCGGGAAGTCACCTGTAGGAGAAAAAAAAAACAATCCGTGGCGACGGTTTTGGCAATATATACCGCGTCCCAAACGACTCAAAATAATAAACCACAAAGTTAACAAACCGATGCACTCCACTCTGCTGAGCAAGAGCTCTTCACGTGCTATCGGAAACTTCCTATTTTCCACAATGTAAAACATGATATAATGAAAAAGCCATGACAACTTATGTTTTTAAGTTACTTTAACTCAAATTTAATATCAGAGTCCTTTCCAAGAAAAAAAAAATATTCAGCAAATCTAGACATTATACTCACGTTTAATACATAAAGACATCGCAGTGCAACATCAAACAAGGAGACACGGGCAGACTATACAGCGAACTAACTAAACCGCGGAGGAATTTCAGACGAACAACTCATGAACTTGAAGCTGACAAGCTGTCCGTTGGGCTGCGCGCGAAGAGGTATATTCAGCGTGGATGAGGTGAGTGAATGCTTGTGTAACATATTTTTTGGGAGATTAGTTATTATAGCGGAATTAGTTATGTTCTGTCATTGTTTTCCGAACTGTGTTTACCTTTCAAGTTTTGCATTTCTGATACGGTGGCCGCTGTGCAAATGTAACGTTTGAGATTTGACACATATTTGTTTCTCCA
>NW_015547691.1:156253-171070 GCF_001515605.1 Sinocyclocheilus anshuiensis
CCGCTGTGCTGTGCTGCATTAGCACTGCAGATTGTAATGTAACGTTTGAGATTTGACACAAATTTGTTTCTCCACCTGTTGAACATCGTTAAGATGGGCAATTTGAGCGATTATAGGTGTATTTTACCATTAAAGTGGGTACCAGTTGGCTTTGCTGAGCAGGCTCGGCATTTTCGCGCCCACTGGAAGTTCATCCCAGTCAGGCTTCGTGCGTTTGAGTAAAGTTAAGCGTTTTTTATTATTATTAAATGTTTTTATCAACCGTTCAAGCTAGGATAATATAAGTTAACTTGAGGTAGACGACGCCCGAGCTGCTACGACGCATGAACTAATCGTTCAATAAAACAATTCAGCACTAGGCAAGATTTAAATTAGTGAGTTGAAATGACTTGTACTTTTAAGTTGATTTAACTTAAAATTTGAAGGCAGCCACAAAACTTACGTTTTTAAGTTGAAAGGGGTGACATTTTTTTACAGTGCACTAATGCAGTCGTGATTACGAGCACGTTGCATTCTTTTCTGTAAAAAATAACAGTGAACAGTGGTTTGTAAATGTTGATGCTTAGCCGAAATAATTTTATCGGGAGCGTTCATGTGAGTGCTGCTGCAGTCTAGGCACACCCCAAATGCTCTCGTTGGTTGAGACGCGTGATGACACCCATCCCAAGCCAGTACTGATCAACCCTAATTACAAAATTATCTTCTATGTAATGGTAGATGGAGTCTTTCTCTTCTCTACTGTTCTTCTAATCTTTGAATCCCCTTGGTTGCTACAAGACTAAAGAAGCTTTCTATAAATGTAAACAGTGTTCACTTGATGTAATTGCATATAGTAAGTAACAAACAGAATACTTATTAACCAATGGGTACACTGGTACTGTACACTATGACCCAGTCTTGAGTACAGGCATAGTGAGTTGAAGTTCTGCTCTCAGCTTGTGTTATTTACGAGGATGAATTCTCTGCATCCTTTTCCATTCCTCTAGTGTATGAGGATGTGCCTTCTATATGAAATATGAATGCAAATGTTGAAATGGTCACCATGGGGGCCATAACACAATAACATTAGTAAAGCAAACTCCACAAAAATATCACAACAGTGTTAACTGGATGTTTCTGCACTGTTAAATAATAATATAAAAGGAATCTTTATTTATTGCTGTGCAGCTGACGGGATTTACGTCTACAACTTTAATGTGAAGTCGCCATGGAAAAGAACCATGAACTCTCTAAAGGGACAGTCCAGCCTTGAACAACCTGGGGTTAAGTGCCTTGCTCAAGGCCACAGTTGTGATGGCTCCTGACCCACTTCCCCAGGGATTTGCAATCGTTCAGTTTTTGAAGAAAAAAGAGCAGTTACTGGATTCCTGTAAGTTATTTGGTGTAACATTACTGAAGACGGAAGTACAGATCACAAGCCAAGGAAAGTATTCTGTGGCTAATGAGTAAAAAAAATAAATAATTAAAAACCCATAAAAAAAAACTGAACTGGATAAATGGAGGGAGCATTTCCTGGTGTTCCTGAGAAGTGAAGCACACTGCACAATAACTACTAAGTGATGTGTATTGGTATTTATATAGATTTTTCTTTGTGTTTACTCAGACGCCTTTCAAGCCATTCAGGTTGACTGGTTCAGGAGTCTTGCATCAGTCTACTACTAGCTGGTGTTTTGAGCCACTGGGGGTTTTCTCATTCTACTCAGAGATTTTCAGATGTACAATATTTGCATATGCATTCATTATTCACCATGTATGACAGGAGTTTCCAGGTTAGTGAATGGTTCTGTTCTTTCTCTGGATTAACATTGTCCAACTGTTAATACATCTGTGGTGTATTTCGCAAAAGCATTGTAAGTCAACTATGCTCACGCAAGATCTGTAGTTACCAACATAGTTCAGCGAATTTGATTTTGTTGATTTGGTTGGACTTGTGTAAATGAACTATAATACTCTAGTAAAAAAATAATATATTTAAAATACATTATTTAATATTAAGTATAGTTCAAATCTATTACCATATTTACTGATTTACTGATATTGCTTGAGACTTACTGATATAAAAATGATAATTAAACACTATTTGGAGTACTACTTGTGCAAAATGCATATTTCTTAATATTAAGTCTAAAGTGTGTTTTAATGTAACTATTGATGAGGATTGCATGATTTTGAATAATATCTGTCTTTAAATCCAAGAGTTTAAATGCAAGTGTAGTATTTCACTTTAGCACAATCGAATATATTTCAGTATATCTTTAGTTGGACTACTTCTGCACAATTAAAATGTATTAAGCCCAGAATTAGTTGTTCCAATTTAGCATACGTTATACCAGTTTAATATACTAAAGTACGCGTTAACTTGCCCAGCCCTAATATATATATATATATATATATCACATTTTTATAAAATCAATATCATATTTTTGTTTATAATGTGTCTCAAAAAAGAGAAGCATCACAAAAACAGTGAAGCAGAAACAGACAAGCTTCAAAATATGATTATATTTCAATTTAAACATTGCACCACTGCCTTTGAAAATTATTACATTGAAAATATATCCTGGCACTTGAAAATGTACAAAAACATATCCGATGAATGATTGCGCTGCTGATTAAATCTTCTGCTTACATCTCAAAATGTTGCTTGTAAACTGACATGATAACTACATAATTACTTCTTAATAACGTAGTACAGAACATAACATGAACTATAAAAATAAACTTTGAATGCACCTAATTACAAAATTATCTTCTATGTAATGGTAGATGGAGTCTTTCTCTTCTCTACTGTTCTTCTAATCTTTGAATCCCCTTGGTTGCTACAAGACTAAAGAAGCTTTCTATAAATGTAAACAGTGTTCACTTGATGTAATTGCATATAGTAAGTAACAAACAGAATACTTATTAACCAATGGGTACACTGGTACTGTACACTATGACCCAGTCTTGAGTACAGGCATAGTGAGTTGAAGTTCTGCTCTCAGCTTGTGTTATTTACGAGGATGAATTCTCTGCATCCTTTTCCATTCCTCTAGTGTATGAGGATCTTTAAATCCAAGAGTTTAAATACAAGTGTAGTATTTCACTTTAGCACAATCGAATATATTTCAGTATATCTTTAGTTGGACTACTTCTGCACAATTAAAATGTATTAAGCCCAAAATTAGTTGTTCCAATTTAGCATACGTTATACCAGTTTAATATACTAAAGTACAATTGCAGGGTATTTTTATGAAGTAGCCTAAATATGTAAATGCATTTGTAGTATACTTAGCATGAAATAAATGTATTTCAAATACATTTTAGTATATTTTTTCGCAAAAGCATTGTAAGTCAACTATGCTCACGCAAGATCTGTAGTTACCAACATAGTTCAGCGAATTTGATTTTGTTGATTTGGTTGGACTTGTGTAAATGAACTATAATACTCTAGTAAAAAAATAATATATTTAAAATACATTATTTAATATTAAGTATAGTTCAAATCTATTACCATATTTACTGATTTACTGATATTGCTTGAGACTTACTGATATAAAAATGATAATTAAACACTATTTGGAGTACTACTTGTGCAAAATGCATATTTCTTAATATTAAGTCTAAAGTGTGTTTTAATGTAACTATTGATGAGGATTGCATGATTTTGAATAATATCTGTCTTTAAATCCAAGAGTTTAAATGCAAGTGTAGTATTTCACTTTAGCACAATCGAATATATTTCAGTATATCTTTAGTTGGACTACTTCTGCACAATTAAAATGTATTAAGCCCAGAATTAGTTGTTCCAATTTAGCATACGTTATACCAGTTTAATATACTAAAGTACAATTGCAGGGTATTTTTATGAAGTAGCCTAAATATGTAAATGCATTTGTAGTATACTTAGCATGAAATAAATGTATTTCAAATACATTTTAGTATATTTATTTTTCACTAGAGTAATCTCACATTAACTGCAATCTCAAATCAATTAATTTGTAAAAAACAAAAAGGTAAAAGTTATTACTCCACCACCTGTGTGATGTCACAGAGGTGCGACCATGTTATGGCAATTTCAGGCAATTGTACTATGGTGGATAAGCAGTGAATTACATTGTTTTACAGCAATTTTTCCCATGGTTGGGAGCCTGCAACAAGTTGACTAAGTTACTTAATTTCTTTAACCAGCAAATATGGCTCATGCAGGTCTAGGATACTTTATGCTGGTTTGGTGTTAGTTTGCCTGGTAGACCAGAACAGCCATTGTGTTCACTAGCAAAAACATGGGTAGTGACACTGATTGCCCTTCATGATTTTTCTGATGAAGCTGGTAGATCAAATTGCTTTTACTACTCAAGACAGTGAAACAGCACTTGGTGGTAGACTAATTTGGTATTAATAAAGGAGGTGTAGCATTTGGATCAATCAGACACACAATTGTTCATTAGATTAACAAACAATCACAGACCCCTCACCCAACACCAGACTCGGTGCCTATATATCTGTGAACGATCTCCAGGCCAGGACACCTCAGCCAGATCAGATAAACTTTACGACCTAAAAGTATGTAGAGAGAATCTTCCTCCCTACTCAATTCTCTCTATAAATGACTTCTTTCATTAATTCATAGACACATTTTTCTCTGACTTTCCTATCATGCATATCCCCAGGTCTTTGTGTATGATTACTATCTCCTTGTATATGGTCTTGTGTATTGTATACTGTTTTATGCATGCTTATGATAGACCACTAGTTAATGTAAACTCACCTATACCATGTTTGGTCTCTGTGTATTCGTCTTTGGATGATCTAATTGAGAGTGTATATTATGTTTATACCTATGCAACATATTAGTGTTCTAAGAATCTTTAGTAGTCTTTGCATCAACATCCAATCCAGTTACATATGCAAATGACCATGTTCGGAGACAAAGAGTCGTAAACTTTCCTTCCAGAAGTGCAAGTCACCATTGGCTCTTTGAACCCCAAGAGGTGTGACCTCCACAGAACTTAAAACGCTTCACTTCATTGACCCGCCTCGCTTTTAGTCTCTTCACTCGTCTATCATCACCTTCCCGTCTGCTGGTTGCTAAGTCCCAGAGCCGACACAGCCGCGCCTGGCAGATCTCGACACTGCAGTCTGCAGTTCTGTTAGATTCAGAGAAGATGAGGATGTGAGCTAGAACTTTTCTGGAACCCTTAAGTTTGAGCTAGGCTTCGGCCTTGACTTTCCATTCATCAAAGATCCTAGGATCTCAGCTCATGTCTCTCTTAGCTCTATTTCACTTTTCACGTGGGAAGAAACTCCCAACCACCACCGAGTCAGAACATTGTTGGAGTTCATCACTCTTCAAATCCGGAAGAACGTGATCACAAGTCCAAACCTTGAAACCATCAAGACTTGCATCCAAGACTGCATCCGGACACTCGTTTAACGACCAAGGCGATGCAAGTATCGTACATTTAAATAAACGAAACAGAGGTTTAGTATAAGCTGTAGACCCCGTTGTAAAACGGCACTGATGGTTTTTAACTCATTGACTTTTAAATCATTTTGACTCATTTTCCATAACTGCATTCTCTGGTTTCTCTAATGGCTTCATTCATCCACTTTAGCTCCCCTTTGTATGTACGCGTGAGTGTATGTTCATTCGTTTATTTGTTAGACTAGCTATGTGTCAGCATGTAGTTAATAAAACTTTTGTGCACAAATTACATGAGTTTCTGGTTTTGTAATAATGTCCCTTTACGATTCTGATCCAGCTACATGCTCTAATGCATTGATACTGTAGGAAAGATACTTTCTGTGGCCACGAATATATCCTTTCTTAGAGTTGATATGAACTTACACTGAATGTTCTCTGGACGAAGAGATTAGTTGATGGCAATTTAATTATGCTACAGTTATTACTGGCAGCTGCTATAAATAATTGTAATTATTTATATACATTTCCCTTTTGAGCTAATTTGCTACAGAGGTCAGTTTATGTGATTGAACATGGGGACACACACATCTTCAAAAACACATGTTGGTGACCACTTAAAGTTAGAAGGACTAGTTGTTTTATTTTCTTTTATTTATTTATTTATTTATTTATTTATTCTGAGAAATTATAGTGAACTGTCCCCAGTCCTTGGGGACTGTACCAAAGGCTGATGCTAGAGTTGTGTGAGAGGTTGTATGTGCACATGTATTTGTCAGGTATTGTTAATTTTAAGAGGTTGTTGCTGATGGTACTGCAGCCTTAAATCTGAAACGTTCTTTGGAAAAAACATGCATTTATTCTTTTAGCCTCTGACTCTTTAGCACGTTTCTAAATCCCCAGTGCAGTTTTAGGTTAGGGAGTGTCAGCTATAAATATGCCATTGAGTTTTTCAGTAGCCAGGTGCTATCCGTCGGCAATAACCTTATGTTTCTCCATATCTCCCACATGTATCTTAGGCGTTTTTAGTGGATTTGCTGAACTGATAAAAATGTATACGGTAAGTTGCTTTGGATAAATGTGTCTGTCAAGAGTAAGACTGTAAGTTACAGTAAGACGCATATGTAGCAGTTGTTTTTAGTGCATTGAGAATTGAAGGTTAGATAAGTGCAAAATGCATCTATATTAAAACTGAAGACTTGCAATTTGTTGACTCTTTGCTTAAATACTGCCATTCATGCCAGGTTTCCAATGAAAGTTTAACCAGTCAAGGACATAGATGACCAAATGCAGGTGCAGGTGAAGAACCAATTGACATGTGAATCCCTTTAGGGAATATGAATGGTGGTCTATGTTGAGTGACAGCTGTCAGAAAAACAGCGACTTCTCAACCTCCCGAAATCTTCTTCAGCCTGCTTAGAACAATGCTGACCAACAAAATGACAGGTTTTAGTGACAGGCCATTGTATTAAACTAACAAGTACATTATGCTGTGTCAAACCACAAAAATAGCTACAGAGATGTGCAACAGATTTGTTGCTTAAGGCACAAACATCATATCCAGCAACACATCAACGTATGCTAGAGAGGGCATAAAGAAGTTGTTTAAATTCAAATTTAATATCCACAGATCATTTCACCATCAGAGGAATAAGAATTGGGTGAATTGTTGCCATTTGCTTTATACTTCTAATTGGTTGACCTTTATACAGTAATAAAATTGACTGGCTTTGTCAAACTCCTGGATGAAGAGTAATGTGGCACAGACATCAATTCACAGTCATCGTAGAGGGGCTCGGATCAAATTTAGAGTAAATTAAGGTTTTCAGGTTTGTAGTTCAATCCTGATAGCTCTGAAGCTATCACTACACTAGAGTACTCCAAAAAGTTGATCAGATTAAGTTTTAGAATGCTTCTGAAGTTCTGACAGATAGATTATATTATAACTAGCTATTATATACAGTAGATGTCCAGCTATTTCGAGTTTACAAAACTCTAAAGAACTTCTTGTTTCTTCTCCGCTTATAAACTCAATGTTACACATCTGTTCTGACACTGTTTGTGCCTACACAAGCTAATTTGCAACAGGGAAGTTGAAGAATGTATTCTTGGAAAAATAAACATGAAAAGTTTAACTGTTAAGGGCTGCTGGTGAAAGTATTTTTTCGTCTAGATCTAAAGGCCTCTTTGTAGGTATGTTCATATTTTTGAGAAAGTCTTTGTTATTTTCCCTGAGGGTGCGCATGTTGTTGTTAGGACAGACCTGTCTTAGCATAAAGCTTTGTTGCTTCTGGTAGTTTAGAGTGGCGACACAAACCGAGAACAGCAAACAATTCCCAATTGAATTTTGATAGGTATACACAAAGTAGACTCCACGCTCTAGGGGTAAAAATATATGTTGTGGCATTGAACATCCCAAAGTGAAATACTAGGATGTTGTCATTAAAACAGATCGTAAAAGAACTGAATTCATACAAGAACAGTGACAACATCTCTGAATATGCAATAAACATCCCTTGAACTGAAAGAACAGAGTGAAATATCCACCACAGTTATTTCAGTCTCAATGAATATTCAACAGACCTTTTTCTGACAGATGACAGGAGGAAAAAAATGAAGAAGCCACTGTCACATTTTCTCACGCTTTGTGCACATCAATAATGTGTCGTGTTACATTATCACCAAAAAACTACCATGACAGAATACGCGAACTGACTGAGAATACAAAAGTGTCCTCCTCTGCTGTTGGATTCTGTTCCTATAATACAGTAAAAAGACCAGGGACAATTGTAGCATTTTCTTTTATAAATCTCAGAGTACAAATACCATCTTTTGGTATAAGAACCATTTATACAGTATGTGCCAAAAGTAGGTGCAGTTATAAACAGATTAGATTATAATTTGGAATTTAGTAGAAGACTAGTGTGATAATCACCCCTGAAATGTGAGTGATTATAACTGTAGCTAGGAGCAATTGTAACACTTCAAAAAAGCATTAACCCATAATAAGAGCACATCTCAAAGTAATAATATTACTGCTTTAATACATTTAAATATCACAAATTAATATTATTGAATAATTTTCACCTTGCTAATCATTTTAGCTGTCAGCAATGTATTTAAAGTAGAGTACTTTGTAATAATTACTAGAAATTGGTTAAATGTAATATCTTCGATTCACTGCTAGGCCGGTTAGAGATGTTGGAAATTTCTCACAAAGGTAAACGTTCACAATTATTTTTCACAAGCAAAGAGAATACTTTACTAAGTGGTGCTCTTCAAGTGGTCACTTTAACTTATTTGTAATTTAATGCATGCTGTGAGACAAAGCTACACACAGACAGATAGTGCTTCCTCCATTGTTCTTGATGGTAAACTTATTTGCCATGACTCCCAATGACTTTGTCTTTTATTAGTTAAATTGACATATGGCTTGATATTTTACTGTTTATAGCACTCCATCATTGGATGAATATGATAAATAAATTAGATTTCCTGTCACAAATATTTCAATGTGGAAAATTGAGAGGATCAAAATACTATTCTATATACAGTATATAGTTTACAGTATATAGTTACTACTCCACCTCCTGTATGAAGTCATTAGCAACAGTTCTGTATTGTTAAACCAATGTGGTTCAAATGACAGAGTTGCGACCTTGTTACTACAGTTTCACGAATCAGTCATGACCAGTGTTGGGCAGTAATGTATTACTTAGTAACGTGTTACTGTAATTTGATTACTTTTTTAGTAACGGAGTAATTTAACGCGTTATCATTTTCAAAATAGTAATTAGAGTATAGTTACAAGCCGAGGTCTCTATACGTTACTGCCGCGTTACATTGCTGACAGAATGCAATGTTTTATAATCTAGAGATTGTAAAAAGAATGTAGCAGTGCGGGACAAGATGGGCGAGTGCTGCTGCGGGCGGGAAGACACTCGTGTGTGTGCGGGATGCGGGAGAATAAAATGATTCACGGGACTCCCGCAAAATAGAAATATCTAAACCTAAAATATCTAAAACAAATAAATTGTTATTCATCTATTGCACAAAAGCAACATGAACTAATATAAAATATAAACGATTAACAGGTGCAAGCAGAGTTTCTATTTGGCTATAACACATGTTGTTTGCAGTGTTGAGCAATGCAGTGCTGAAATGTGCGTGCTCACGAATCCTCTCATTATAACACACGAATTGTAGACATTATGAACAATTCATTATGCATATATTTATTGTGTTATAACAGAGATTTGTGAGATTGCGATGAACTGAGATGTCTTTTAGAGATCAACATCCAATCCAGTTACATATGCAAATGACCATGTTCGGAGACAAAGAGTCGTAAACTTTCCTTCCAGAAGTGCAAGTCACCATTGGCTCTTTGAACCCCAAGAGGTGTGACCTCCACAGAACTTAAAACGCTTCACTTCATTGACCCGCCTCGCTTTTAGTCTCTTCACTCGTCTATCATCACCTTCCCGTCTGCTGGTTGCTAAGTCCCAGAGCCGACACAGCCGCGCCTGGCAGATCTCGACACTGCAGTCTGCAGTTCTGTTAGATTCAGAGAAGATGAGGATGTGAGCTAGAACTTTTCTGGAACCCTTAAGTTTGAGCTAGGCTTCGGCCTTGACTTTCCATTCATCAAAGATCCTAGGATCTCAGCTCATGTCTCTCTTAGCTCTATTTCACTTTTCACGTGGGAAGAAACTCCCAACCACCACCGAGTCAGAACATTGTTGGAGTTCATCACTCTTCAAATCCGGAAGAACGTGATCACAAGTCCAAACCTTGAAACCATCAAGACTTGCATCCAAGACTGCATCCGGACACTCGTTTAACGACCAAGGCGATGCAAGTATCGTACATTTAAATAAACGAAACAGAGGTTTAGTATAAGCTGTAGACCCCGTTGTAAAACGGCACTGATGGTTTTTAACTCATTGACTTTTAAATCATTTTGACTCATTTTCCATAACTGCATTCTCTGGTTTCTCTAATGGCTTCATTCATCCACTTTAGCTCCCCTTTGTATGTACGCGTGAGTGTATGTTCATTCGTTTATTTGTTAGACTAGCTATGTGTCAGCATGTAGTTAATAAAACTTTTGTGCACAAATTACATGAGTTTCTGGTTTTGTAATAATGTCCCTTTACGATTCTGATCCAGCTACATGCTCTAATGCATTGATACTGTAGGAAAGATACTTTCTGTGGCCACGAATATATCCTTTCTTAGAGTTGATATGAACTTACACTGAATGTTCTCTGGACGAAGAGATTAGTTGATGGCAATTTAATTATGCTACAGTTATTACTGGCAGCTGCTATAAATAATTGTAATTATTTATATACATTTCCCTTTTGAGCTAATTTGCTACAGAGGTCAGTTTATGTGATTGAACATGGGGACACACACATCTTCAAAAACACATGTTGGTGACCACTTAAAGTTAGAAGGACTAGTTGTTTTATTTTCTTTTATTTATTTATTTATTTATTTATTTATTCTGAGAAATTATAGTGAACTGTCCCCAGTCCTTGGGGACTGTACCAAAGGCTGATGCTAGAGTTGTGTGAGAGGTTGTATGTGCACATGTATTTGTCAGGTATTGTTAATTTTAAGAGGTTGTTGCTGATGGTACTGCAGCCTTAAATCTGAAACGTTCTTTGGAAAAAACATGCATTTATTCTTTTAGCCTCTGACTCTTTAGCACGTTTCTAAATCCCCAGTGCAGTTTTAGGTTAGGGAGTGTCAGCTATAAATATGCCATTGAGTTTTTCAGTAGCCAGGTGCTATCCGTCGGCAATAACCTTATGTTTCTCCATATCTCCCACATGTATCTTAGGCGTTTTTAGTGGATTTGCTGAACTGATAAAAATGTATACGGTAAGTTGCTTTGGATAAATGTGTCTGTCAAGAGTAAGACTGTAAGTTACAGTAAGACGCATATGTAGCAGTTGTTTTTAGTGCATTGAGAATTGAAGGTTAGATAAGTGCAAAATGCATCTATATTAAAACTGAAGACTTGCAATTTGTTGACTCTTTGCTTAAATACTGCCATTCATGCCAGGTTTCCAATGAAAGTTTAACCAGTCAAGGACATAGATGACCAAATGCAGGTGCAGGTGAAGAACCAATTGACATGTGAATCCCTTTAGGGAATATGAATGGTGGTCTATGTTGAGTGACAGCTGTCAGAAAAACAGCGACTTCTCAACCTCCCGAAATCTTCTTCAGCCTGCTTAGAACAATGCTGACCAACAAAATGACAGGTTTTAGTGACAGGCCATTGTATTAAACTAACAAGTACATTATGCTGTGTCAAACCACAAAAATAGCTACAGAGATGTGCAACAGATTTGTTGCTTAAGGCACAAACATCATATCCAGCAACACATCAACGTATGCTAGAGAGGGCATAAAGAAGTTGTTTAAATTCAAATTTAATATCCACAGATCATTTCACCATCAGAGGAATAAGAATTGGGTGAATTGTTGCCATTTGCTTTATACTTCTAATTGGTTGACCTTTATACAGTAATAAAATTGACTGGCTTTGTCAAACTCCTGGATGAAGAGTAATGTGGCACAGACATCAATTCACAGTCATCGTAGAGGGGCTCGGATCAAATTTAGAGTAAATTAAGGTTTTCAGGTTTGTAGTTCAATCCTGATAGCTCTGAAGCTATCACTACACTAGAGTACTCCAAAAAGTTGATCAGATTAAGTTTTAGAATGCTTCTGAAGTTCTGACAGATAGATTATATTATAACTAGCTATTATATACAGTAGATGTCCAGCTATTTCGAGTTTACAAAACTCTAAAGAACTTCTTGTTTCTTCTCCGCTTATAAACTCAATGTTACACATCTGTTCTGACACTGTTTGTGCCTACACAAGCTAATTTGCAACAGGGAAGTTGAAGAATGTATTCTTGGAAAAATAAACATGAAAAGTTTAACTGTTAAGGGCTGCTGGTGAAAGTATTTTTTCGTCTAGATCTAAAGGCCTCTTTGTAGGTATGTTCATATTTTTGAGAAAGTCTTTGTTATTTTCCCTGAGGGTGCGCATGTTGTTGTTAGGACAGACCTGTCTTAGCATAAAGCTTTGTTGCTTCTGGTAGTTTAGAGTGGCGACACAAACCGAGAACAGCAAACAATTCCCAATTGAATTTTGATAGGTATACACAAAGTAGACTCCACGCTCTAGGGGTAAAAATATATGTTGTGGCATTGAACATCCCAAAGTGAAATACTAGGATGTTGTCATTAAAACAGATCGTAAAAGAACTGAATTCATACAAGAACAGTGACAACATCTCTGAATATGCAATAAACATCCCTTGAACTGAAAGAACAGAGTGAAATATCCACCACAGTTATTTCAGTCTCAATGAATATTCAACAGACCTTTTTCTGACAGATGACAGGAGGAAAAAAATGAAGAAGCCACTGTCACATTTTCTCACGCTTTGTGCACATCAATAATGTGTCGTGTTACATTATCACCAAAAAACTACCATGACAGAATACGCGAACTGACTGAGAATACAAAAGTGTCCTCCTCTGCTGTTGGATTCTGTTCCTATAATACAGTAAAAAGACCAGGGACAATTGTAGCATTTTCTTTTATAAATCTCAGAGTACAAATACCATCTTTTGGTATAAGAACCATTTATACAGTATGTGCCAAAAGTAGGTGCAGTTATAAACAGATTAGATTATAATTTGGAATTTAGTAGAAGACTAGTGTGATAATCACCCCTGAAATGTGAGTGATTATAACTGTAGCTAGGAGCAATTGTAACACTTCAAAAAAGCATTAACCCATAATAAGAGCACATCTCAAAGTAATAATATTACTGCTTTAATACATTTAAATATCACAAATTAATATTATTGAATAATTTTCACCTTGCTAATCATTTTAGCTGTCAGCGATGTATTTAAAGTAGAGTACTTTGTAATAATTACTAGAAATTGGTTAAATGTAATATCTTCGATTCACTGCTAGGCCGGTTAGAGATGTTGGAAATTTCTCACAAAGGTAAACGTTCACAATTATTTTTCACAAGCAAAGAGAATACTTTACTAAGTGGTGCTCTTCAAGTGGTCACTTTAACTTATTTGTAATTTAATGCATGCTGTGAGACAAAGCTACACACAGACAGATAGTGCTTCCTCCATTGTTCTTGATGGTAAACTTATTTGCCATGACTCCCAATGACTTTGTCTTTTATTAGTTAAATTGACATATGGCTTGATATTTTACTGTTTATAGCACTCCATCATTGGATGAATATGATAAATAAATTAGATTTCCTGTCACAAATATTTCAATGTGGAAAATTGAGAGGATCAAAATACTATTCTATATACAGTATATAGTTTACAGTATATAGTTACTACTCCACCTCCTGTATGAAGTCATTAGCAACAGTTCTGTATTGTTAAACCAATGTGGTTCAAATGACAGAGTTGCGACCTTGTTACTACAGTTTCACGAATCAGTCATGACCAGTGTTGGGCAGTAATGTATTACTTAGTAACGTGTTACTGTAATTTGATTACTTTTTTAGTAACGGAGTAATTTACCGCGTTATCATTTTCAAAATAGTAATTAGAGTATAGTTACAAGCCGAGGTCTCTATACGTTACTGCCGCGTTACATTGCTGACAGAATGCAATGTTTTATAATCTAGAGATTGTAAAAAGAATGTAGCAGTGCGGGACAAGATGGGCGAGTGCTGCTGCGGGCGGGAAGACACTCGTGTGTGTGCGGGATGCGGGAGAATAAAATGATTCACGGGACTCCCGCAAAATAGAAATATCTAAACCTAAAATATCTAAAACAAATAAATTGTTATTCATCTATTGCACAAAAGCAACATGAACTAATATAAAATATAAACGATTAACAGGTGCAAGCGTATGCAGACTTTCTGTTTAGTCTATAACACGTGTTCGCTGCGTTGAGCAATGCAGTGCTGAAATTGACATGCTCACGAATCCTCTCATTATAACACATGGATTGTAGACATTATGAAAGATTCATTATGCATATATTTATTGTGTTATAACAAAGATTTGTGAGATTGCGATGAACTGAGATGTCTTTTAGAGATTATAAATGCAGCGCTCTTTGCTGACATCCTGCCATGCCAAATCATGCACGCAGCAGCCGCTAGCTTTAGTTAAAAATAACAGTGTTATGTGAATGTTGATGCTTTAATAACAAATATTTATCGGGAGCGTTGACAGAATGCAATGTTTTATAATCTAGAGATTGTAAAAAGAATGTAGCAGTGCGGGACAAGATGGGCGAGTGCTGCTGCGGGCGGGAAGACACTCGTGTGTGTGCGGGATGCGGGAGAATAAAATGATTCACGGGACTCCCGCAAAATAGAA
>NW_015547691.1:171190-172860 GCF_001515605.1 Sinocyclocheilus anshuiensis
CAAAGATTTGTGAGATTGCGATGAACTGAGATGTCTTTTAGAGATTATAAATGCAGCGCTCTTTGCTGACATCCTGCCATGCCAAATCATGCACGCAGCAGCCGCTAGCTTTAGTTAAAAATAACAGTGTTATGTGAATGTTGATGCTTTAATAACAAATATTTATCGGGAGCGTGTATGCTGGGATTTCATACATTTAATGGAGAAAAAAGTAACATAACCTAACTAGTAATTTCTCAAAAAATGCATTGTACTACGGTGGTTAAGAAGGAAATTTACCCATGGTTGGGAGCCTGCTACAAGTTGACTAGGTTGACTAAGTTGACTAAGTTTCTTTAACCAGCAAATGTGGTTCATACAGGTCTATGATAGTTTATGCTAGTTTGGTGTTAGTTTGCCTGGCAGACCAGAACAGCCATTGTGTTCACTAGCAAAAACCTGGGTGATACTCATTGGCCGGCATGAAATAGCAGTAATATTGTGAAATTATTTGAAATTTAAAATAATGGTTTTCTAGTCTGACATACTTTAAAACATAATTTATTCCGGTGATCTAGTGCTGAATTTTGAGCATCATGACTCAAGTCTTTAGTGTCACATGATCCTTCATTAATCATTCTCACAAACTGATTTATTATCAATGTTGGAAACAGCTGTGCTGCTTATTATTTTTTTGAAACCTGTGATACTTTTCTCTTTTTTTTAGAATTATTTGATGAATAAACAGTTAAAAACAGCATTTATTTAATATAGATATGTTCTGTAACAATATTCTACCATTCAAACATTTGGGGTCAGAGTCTTTTTTTTTTTTTAAGGACATTAATACTTTTATTTCGAAATGATATGCTAAATTGTTAAAAAAAAAAAAGTGATAGTAAAGACTCACTGTATATTGTTGGTAAAGACTTTTTATTCAACTTTTAAAAAAGTATCACAAGATTACAATATATATATATATATATATATATATTAAGCAGCACTGTTTCTAACATTGATCATAATCAGCATATTATAGTTATTTCTGAAGAATCATGTGACACTGAAGACTAGAGTATTTGCTGATGAAAATTCAGCTTTGCATCACAGAAATACATTGTATTTTAAGTATATTAAAATAGAAAACAACATGTTTCCTGTTGCTACCACAAGGAGAAAGCAGTTTGTCAACCTTGATCCTAAGGCAACCAGACATGGACCATTACATATTCCATTTCATATTTGATTACATATACATTTGCATTCCACATCTAGAAGACATGTAAAAATAAATTCCCAGTCCCATAAAAAAAAAAAAAAAAAGTATTTAGAGTCAACTAATTACAGGGATCAACAACAATCTAAGCACCCTACTCAAGGGTACTATATACCTGTAGAGCAATACCATGACCTTTAAAAATATCTAACGTATATTTAAGTTCTCTCTCTCCTAAACAAATCTATTGAATGATTTATATGCTTAATTAGCTCTCTCCACCTTTTTTCATCAGTCAAACAATAAAAAGGGATAGGTGAAGGAGATGTAAATTGGCATAATCAAAGGGTGTGAGTACATGAACACCTCCACATCAACAAGTAGCTTATTCTTACCTATATTGTATTTTGTGCCATATGGTTCCTTCTTGCAGCCTTGATTTCAAACGCTCTCACACAGCAGGCTTACACCTGTA
>NW_015547691.1:173142-177707 GCF_001515605.1 Sinocyclocheilus anshuiensis
GTACATGTTTTTGCTTTCTGCGCTTATATACCAAGTTGTTTGGATTGAACTATATATCATGTTGTCTTTAAAATGGCGATTTATTTTGCTTTGACATCCATTTTATTTTCTACAGCTATGTGACTTCAACCCCCAGGACGGCCTATGTAGTTTATTCATGAAGTTATATCAGAATATTTTACAGCAAAACTGCAGCTCTGTGGTCACAATAGGATTTATTCCAGTTCCATAAAGAGTATATAGCATACTCCACACTGTCAGATGGCCTATCTATCCACACACAATGTGCCTTTACTATAATAGTACATGACATGTTGGCAGTGGGTATGCGTTTGAAAGCTCAAAGCTTGTTTTCATTACAATTATTATATATTTTTTTCTGTTATTTTGTATGGGTGTGTGGATGCAGTGTAATGTGCCATAATCTTTGTACCTCACTGGAGAGAGTCTCTTCACTTGTCATGGATGGACAAACACAAAACACCCTCATTTCCAAGAAATGTTTATTTGAAACAGGGAGGATGTCATTCCAGATGATGAGACTAATTATATGAGAGAGCACCAGTAATATCCTGTTTCTGTGTATGAATTCTTATCTTTCTACCTCTCCGTCTGCTCTTTCATGTAACAATGCTCAGTCGCACAACTTTCTTTTTCTTTCTTTCTTTCTTTCTTTCTTTCTTTCTTTCTTTCTTTCTTTCTTTCTTTCTTTCACAAGTACCCTTATGTCACTACTTCTCTCTCTCTCTCTCTCTCTCTCTCTCTCTCTCTCTCTCTCTCTCTCTCTCTCTCTCTCTCTCTCTCTCTCTCTCTCTCTCTCTCTCTCTCTCTCTCTCTCTCTCTCTCTCTCTCTCTCTCTCTCTCTCTCTCTCTCTCTCTCTCTCTCTCTCTCTCTCTCTCTCTCTCTCTCTCTCTCTATTTAACCTTTTAAACTGCAAACACTCAAGCTGATCAAGATTTTGTGCGTTCATATATTGTATGCCAAAGAAGAAAGAAAATCATGCAAAAACAATATGAGTAAACAATGACAAAAAATTAATTCTATCCAAACATCAGTGTTAGAATGTTTGTTTGTGATCCTAGTTTATCAAATAATTCCAGTGAGGATGCCGATAAGAGCAAAACACGACAATTTGGAAAGCAATTTCCACACTAATCCATTTGCATTTCTTTCTGCTCTGAGGCCCCAACAATTTCCATATGTTCAGCGTCGGATTAGCAGCACGCTTGCTCAAGTTTAACTAGTGTTATTTTTATTTCCTTTTCACCAGTTTACCGCATCACATGTGAAGCGTATTCCCTATTCAGCTTCAAGTCAGTGCAGTCATGCAGGCGACATCAGATGGGTTGGGTATTGACAGCTCTTGAAATAGAACTGATGTGTGTGTATTTGCATAGTGTACTATGATACAATTCCCTTTTTGAGGGAATAAAGAAAAATTATTTAAAAAATCAGACTTCAGACATTGTCAGGAATCGGACTATGATATTAACGCTAGCTCAATGACATGTGAAGTGATATAAAAGGGTTTACCTGCACTGAAATGCTTCATGAAGCATCAATATAAATCCTTAAAAAATGACTACAAAACAAAACAAATTTTAAGGTAGGAGAATACCCACCATTAAATGAAACTGTACAAATTGCTGGCGAGATCTAAAAGTGCCAGCATCTAATGGAGGGATTTGACCTTTTTAAAGAGACTTTAGAGATAAATGAGGAAAGACGCTGTAAAGCGTTCAGTGACAGACTCTGACATTTGCATTCAGAATAAAGAAACACCTCTGTTTGGCTAAAAGAGGCTCTTGAGATGAGTACTCTGCTGCTGAGCCTCAAGAGAACAACTGTTGAAATATCACCAATTAACATTAAATTAACCAAAAAAAAAAAATATGAAAACATCCCAGGCCGTTCACATTTTAAGAAGACAGATTTTCCATAACAGAGTGTTCCATATCATTACACACCGTCTGTTTTGCATGCATCTTTGTGTTAAAGTCGCTGTGAAAAAATTCTAAGATGCATCTGCCTTTGATGGATGACTGGTCCCATTTCAACAATACGTAGGGGAATGAATGAAGGAATGAATGAATGAATGAATTAATTTAAATTGTGCATTTAGTGGGTCGTCTCTTATGTCTGCCCATCCATCCAATGCAATTGTTGTTGATTATATAATAATAATAATAATAATAATAATAATAATAATAATAATAATAATAATAATAATGTTTACTTTAAGGACACTGTAAAAAAAATCAATGTGTTATTTGTAATTCAATGTGTAATTCAATGTGTTACTTGCTGTTTATTTTGAATTAATTGTGAAATTTACTAGCAATTTTGGAGTGAAAAAAATGCTTCTATATTTTTTTTTCAGCTCATTGTGCTTTACAGAGAATAAACATAAAAGTGCATCTAAACAGAACAAACAAACCAAGTTATGTAACAGCAAAGATTATATACTATACATACTAGTGAAACAACCTAGTCTCAGCTTCAGATGTCACACACTTGGACCACTGGCTGAATGTCTGATGCACATAGCACACAAAATAGAATAACACTTCAGGAGTTTCGAAGTCATCATTGGATTTCTGGAAGATGGGTCCACCTAGAAACAAAGCCGACATGACACCAAACCCCTTATTGGAATAAGAAAGCCATTGTGTTTACAGCTGTGACAGTAAGTGCTTATCAGGATCAACTAAGCACTGGGTTTTGAAAAGTATGTGAAGTTCACAGCACCATTAATGTAGTAATCTTGCACAACATTCTTGAATTAATTGCATGCCGGTCTCTTATTATAGGGACATCGACTTTACATTTGGATGCCCCCAAACTTGGAGATGAACAAAACAAACTGTGAGTGGTCACTTTACATGTCAGGCAGCCCTTGGCCAATGATAGCCGCTATGTAGTCCAGACCTTCTGCTGTCACTGTGAAGGTCTGGCTACAGTACAGAAGACTAGAAACAACCTAACAATGGAGCCAACATCATAGTGCACAGTATTGGAGTAGATCAACACGTAATCCCAAAGAGACTCCAAACAAAATGAGTGTGCAGAAATAGAACATAAAAGAAAAACAGCATTGTGAAAACAATGTTGAAAAAGATTGAAAGCGAGAAGTTTCTTAAAATAAATGACCAAAAAGACACACATGAGCAAGAATATTGAGAATGATGCAGCTGAAAGAACAGTCTGTTCCACACGCTCTGTAAACAGCCTCATTTTGCCTGCGTCAATACAGAGGCTTTATGAGGGTCAGTGCTTTCAGAGCAGGCTGTGCAGACAAATCCAAACACAAAATGGGAGTTGCTCAGCCACCTGACAAAAAACAAGCTCACTCTTATTATAGACGTAACCTGGGTCTTCACGCCTCTGTTCAACAAGTTATACTGACTGAGCTAAGAAACATAGTTACTTTCCTCAACTCTGAAGGCATATAAAGTTTCATAGCATGAATCTTATATGAAGTTATTGTGTGGTGCAGTGTGATCAGCGTTGCACTAATTAACTGTACTTTATCTCACAACAAATTTACATGAACAGAATCAAATGCAAAATAAATTCCCTGTGAATAAATTCTTGTAGATGAAAACAAGGGTGTGAGGGATAGTTTTACAGTCTTTAAAGTGCCCCTATTATGCCTTTTCGAATATTACCTTTCATGCAGTGTGTCATGTAGCTGTATGCGTTCATAAACTTATCTGCAAAGTTGTGAAGCCGACAGTGTACGATAAATAATGTTACTGTCTATCAAAAAAAAAAGAGTCGGCTCGCAATCGAGTCATCAGGAATTCGAATCTTATTCTGTTACGTGTCTACGTCACGAAGTTACACATTTGCATAATGTCTGCCCACGTTCTACGTTGCGAACTTGCCCGCCCACAAACAGTAACATTTCCGTGTAGTTAACATCATGCAGAGAAGACGCTGTGAGAGTTATTTTGTTTTATCACATCTTATAATTACCACAAACTTGTTAAAGGTGCAGTAGGTGATTGTCTTCAGAAACATTTTTTGTTATGCTGGTTGAAAGTCTCTTCACATCACGATAGCAATCATTAAGTTAATCTTCCTTCCTGGTATTGTAGTACTTTTAAAGTTTTCTCACGGGTAATTGACACATGATGTAGCCCAGCGGTTCCCAATTCCTGTCCTCGCGCCCCCCAGCTCTGCATATTTTGCATGTCTCTCTTAGTTAACACACCCGATTCAGGCCCTGTCCCAAATGGAACACTTCATGTGCACTTGTGGTCTTACGGACTTACAATGGCTGCCGCGTGCGCATGTCCGTTAAGTCCACGAGACCGTAGGGTGTCCCATTTGTCATTTTAGCATTCAGAAGGGTGCTCGCGAGCACCCAGTCTCTTGTCGATCAGCCAGTTCAACTGTTTCATCATCAGACTCCAGCTCGAATTGGTTAGGTACAATCGATACCATCTTTTCCATGTATTGACAAGTCTCCAGGTCTGTATTCCGTCATAGCAATGGGCATTTCGTTTCCGACACGCGCTGTACGCGGTAGACCAATCCAGAGCCAATCTCTCTACGGCTC
>NW_015547691.1:177930-195395 GCF_001515605.1 Sinocyclocheilus anshuiensis
CGCTGTACGCGGTAGACCAATCCAGAGCCAATCTCTACGGCTCTGGACCAATCACAAAGGACTGTGCCATCTGACCAATCAGCAGTGAGGGCTCACGGAAAGGAGGGGTTTAGAGAAACTGATTATTTCAACTGCTTTGCACGAGTTGTTTATCATTTAAAAATTAGGTAACACTAATTTTTGAGAAAACTAATGTGTTTTTTTACCTTGCATGCATGTAAACCTGTTTTAGGAGACTCATAAAACAACATTAGCAACCGTAAAAATTGCATAATAAGGACACTTTAAAATGACACACACACTAACTGTTTTTTTTTGTTTGGTTGTTTTTTTTCCCGGAAAGACATTTTGGCAGCTGAACAATCAGTATGTTGTTAAACAACAGTACAGCCCTTTTCATGCACTTTACTTCTGTCCCTCACAGTTTTCACTCCTTTCAAAATGCTGCTTAAAATAATAATAATAATAATTTAACCTGACTGTGGTAAGTCCTTGATAAGGTGCAGTTTAGCCTCATAATGTCCAATACTGATGTTTAAATTCATGTGTTACAGTGTAAGCTTAAGTTATGTTATAATAATTAACTGTATTATTATTATTATTATTATTATTATTATTATTAACTATAATAATAGTTACATGTATTCAGTTACAGTTTTGCTTGATGTGCCTCAGGGACATGATAAATTGTTTGGTTTAAGATAGATATAAGACATTATTTTATGCTAACAAAATGCAATAATTTATTTGTATTAATTATAATGGGCATAGCAAAGTATTGTGAAAAGCCTCTAACAATTCATTTTGGTGAACCACCACTTTAAAAACTCTGGGGGACTAAAATACACTGAACAAAATTATAAACGCAACACTTTTATTTTTGCCCCCATTTTTCATGAGCTGCACTCAAAGATCTAAGACTTTTTCTATGTACACAAAAGGCCTATTTCTCTCAAATATTGTTCACAAATCTGTCTAAATCTGTGTTAGTGAGCACTTCTCCCTTTTATTGTGGCCAGCCTAAGGCACACCTGTGCAATAATCATGCTGTCTAATCAGCATCTTGATATGCCACACCTGTGAGGTGGATGGATTATCTCGGCAAAGGAGAAGTGCTCACTAACACAGATTTAGTCGGATTTGCCTTTTGTGTACATAGAAAAAGTCTTAGATCTTTGAGTTCAGCTCATGAAAAATGGGGGCAAAAACAAAAGTGTTGCGTTTCTAATTTTGTTCAGTGTATTACCGAATCCCAGGAATTACGCATATATTCTGTTTTCATTTTAGTTCAAATTTTTGTAGTTTTATTGTTTTGTCATTACTAATATTTGTAATTCATTTATTAGATTTGTTTTTCTTTTTTTTTGGTATTTTAACTTTCTGTAATATTATTTTATTTCAGTTAACATTACTTTATTTAGCAACTATTTTATGGTTTTAGTTTTAGTTAGCAATAATAACCCTGATGCATACTACACAATCACATACACTAGACTATCATGACTCACAGAAGTGTCACTGGTTCCCCTTAAGAAGGGGAAAAAAAAACTTAACCCCTGTATGCCTATATTATAATTTATTGTTTTCAACTATTTTATCTTCTGCTGTGTTGCTGGTAATGTAAGTGAACAAGCTGCACAAACATCAGATGTGAAAAGCACATGTACTGACCCAGATTATGTGAATCTGATGTTACTGTATCTTTGATACTATAAAGGCAGACAGTAAATACAAACTGTACTTCCCATAACATCAAATAAGATCCCTTTGAACAGAATCAATCTCATGAAGTGTATTGGTCCAGACTATCATACTTTATGAAATATCCTTCTGCTCATGACCTTGTGTTTGGTCTCAAGAATAGTGATGTGAAGCTACTGTAGTTCCACAGCATGACAGCTTATATAGGGGAAGCTCCTCAGGGAAATAGATACAGAACACAAAGACATGCTAGCTCCCATGCACATGCATTTACAATATAATTTTTAACCACAGAGGTCATTTTTATGTATGCTGTGTGATAACTAATATATTACATAGTTAATACTTAGCATTACAGCTAATGTTTGCCCATGTCCCTCAGAAATTGATCATACACCATTGTTCTTTACAAATTATTATACAACTGCACAGCTGACTTCTCAGTGTAAGAACTCAATAATACACCTTATGCAAGACATAACCTTAGTGTGAAAGGTCTGTGTTCAGGAGGCAAGTAAAGTTTTTTTTTTTTTTCGACTACCTTACACTCACTCATGGTTCTCCTGTGGAGAGGTGTAATCACATTTTCCACTAGGTTTGGGACAAGTGCCCCTCAGATAAGAGCTTATCATATTCCTCCATGTTGTCATTATGTACCTATTGCTTGAGGCCCATGGGCATGTCCACTTATCTAGGTTCTGCAATTTTAGAGGGACCACTGGGTTCAATGCACTATCTATTTCCTTGCTATGAGCTGCATTTTAGAAAGAGATGTTACTTGGCATCAGCACGGTTCCCTAGATAATAAAATAACCTAGAAATATAATGTTCTTGCTGTTGAAAGAAGGCCAGCACATAAGTAATAAAAACAGGTTCACCCATTGCATTTTTGTTATTTAAATATTACATTTTCTAATGCAGCAGTTTTTGCAAACTATCATGCTGGACTGTAAACATTCACTTTATTATGTGAATACATATATGTCAAACAGTAAATATTGGAAACTCTGCGGACCCGGATACGGGTCCAAAATGACGTTAAAAATGTTTATGCTTCATTTACATAGCCTTCCTTATATGGTATCAGCCCATATATGGGTTCATTTGAACGAAAATACCAAAAAACGCCCTGAGCTTAAGTGGTTAATGTAGTCAATACAGTTGATTTCACTAAGGATCACTCTACAGAATCAGATTTATAGGGTCTGCCAGAAAATAATAAAGAGGCTTAATTTGTATTTGTTGCTCAATATCGGTGACCCCTACCTGAAAAGACGAATATAAATCTCAGGGGTAGGGTAGCATGACATGAAATGTTCTAGATAAAACAATAAATATTTAGCATGACAACATGAAGCCAAACTAAATTCTCATTTAACTTGGTACATGGCTTCTTTCTGGGTTACTTGTATTGATCAGATTGCAGTAAAACTTAGGATGTAATAATTATATTGTGTGTTTGTTCAGTATACTGCAAGAGATTCATTAACCAGATTTACATCTCCAGAAGGAAATACTACTGCTTGCAAGACAACAATAGAATAGTCTGGCAAGCTTAGGACTGAGGTTCTGTATAAAGAAATGTTGCTTGTCATGACACTACATAACTTGTTTTCTGTTGAAAGCCTTGCAAGAATTGTAATGTATCCAGCAGCTTTTATGTGCATGACGAGTTAATGGATATAATCACAGGAGAGTTGGCTGGTTAGCATCGACAGTCAGCCCCCACTGGTTTCCAACTATGTGAGGGAAACATCAGTCTATCTAGACCACAATGATGAAATCTGGGGCATCTCACAAAGGCAACAGCTGTTATGAAGTCAGCAATAACCCATATTAAATTAGACTAAACTGAGGGTGAACAGAAGGGTATATATCATAACCATACCCTGACCCAAGAGATGATCCTAAAAGATGCCTTGTCCTTGATCTCCTGTTTCAAAACATTACATATCTTGAGGCTCAGGTTAGTCGAGACCACAATCAAGGAACTGATTTATTTTATTTATTTATATATATTGCCCTAAGGGCAAGTTATTTATTTTTAATTGGCTCAAGTTAAACAATATAGATGTGAATCATTACACTAAATTCTAAAATTTACACTAAAATCTCAAAGCGATGCTGGGGTTGCAGGATTAGGCCTATTTTGCATATCATCTAAATAGGGCATGAGTGACCCATATTCAGTTTAGTGCCCATGCTAACAGATTACAGCCTTCACACTGAGAGCGTGACCTGCAAGGTGCTGTGTCCAAGACACAGCAGTGAACAATTAGTTAAAGCACGAAAAAAGATATGAAAGCAAATCTTAAACATCTGCCCATTAAAGAAAAGGTCCCACTTTATATTAAGTGGCCCTAATACCTGTGTACTTGCAGAGTAACTAGATGTGTACGTAGTATGTAACCACAGTGTAAGTACACATTGGTACATAGTATCTACAGCAATATTTCTGTAACTACACACATGTAACAACCCTCCGAATGGTTTGTGTAAGAACAAATGTGTAACAGGACATATATAACTACATTTTGTAACAACAATATGTTTAAGAGTAATTGGAACAATTTGATCCAGGGGGTGGAAATGGGTAGGTTTAGGTATATGTAAAGTGGGAGGAGTTGGATCTCAAGTTGGTGGAGTTGGTGCACCACTGTAATACCAGTGTACTTACATGGTAACTCCTCAGGAACTGTCCACTTAATATAAAGTGTAACATTCTGGACACATGTAAGTACACAGGTATTAGGGCCACTTAATATAAAGTGGGACCAAAGAAAATGCATACCATTAAAACACACTCTATGGACAGTGGGTGCTGTATGTGTCCTTTAAAGTATGTATTGTAAGTATATCTCTGTTTGAGCTCTAAGCAATGGGATAATCTTTTGTTGAAGCACACGTAATTATATTTCATGTTTGTTTGCTGAAATAAATCAACTAGCATTGGGTTGTGAATTCAGTGTGTGCCCCCTGGCAATAAACACAAAAACAACCATTAAAGAAAAGCCAGTAAGGTGGGCCTTTGCTTTCACAGCATGCAACATTAGGTTGACATTTAAGAAGGGAACGTTTTTGCAGAATATCCTCACAATACCTTTCAATTTATTTCCACTCGCAACCCATCCCACTTTCCCTCCTCCAGTTCTATGTAAACTATTTAAAGCCTGAAAAATGACATACAGTGAGAATAAGCTCAACCCAGTGTGTTGACGGGAAGATGTTTAGTGTTTTTTTTTATTTTTTGCTTTCACAGCATGCAACATTAGGTTGACATTTAAGAAGGGAATGTTTTTGCAGAAAATCCTCACAATACCTTTCAATTTATTTCCACTCGCAACCCGTCCCACTTTCCCTCCTCCAGTTCTATGTAAACTATTTAAAGCCTGAAAAATGACATACAGTGAGAATAAGCTCAACCCAGTGTGTTGACGGGAAGATGTTTAGTGTTTTTTTTTATTTTTCTAAGCTCCTGATATTCAGCACTTCAATGCTTTTTCCTCAGTCTTCTGCTGAACCTCAACTTACCCATCATTCAGACTGGGAAGCATTACACATGGAATTTAAAGCCCAACACGTCATCCCTTTTTCCTGTGGAGGTTTGAGAAAAGCTCCTCTCCGAGACTTATAAGTAGCTCATCTCATCACTCTAAGCATATTTGTAATACATCATATAATCTCGCTTAACTTTCTGATAGCTTGTCTCGGTGGATTACAAGCAGCCAGCTGCCACTTCTTCTTGCCTGATGCTGTCTCCCCATACAGTAATATATAACTTAGATTTTTTTGGACTCTACGCTAAGCATACTGGAAAGCATACTTGTTGGAATAGAAATACCAGAATGTATATTGTGATTGGCTTCTTGCTCCTTCAGGTTCCCTTGAGCAAGTCACATGAATAATGGTTTTGGGAAGCATATGCAGACTGGCTGTAAACATTAATGAAAGATGCTTTCATTCCAGACTTGTGATGGTTGCACTTACTTCTCATGCACTTATCCGTATCTGTAGCAATCTCACAATTATTTGTTTCTGTATCTGTATTCAGATAAAATTCAGAAATGGGCGGAGCTTATGCCGAAAGTTCATCAAATCACATGAAGAGTCCATTTTAAATGTTTGTTAAATAATTTTAAATCATTATTTTTTTTTATTATAATTACAAAATGTATTTAAATATATTTTAACTAAAACTAAGTGTAATAAAGTGTAATAACTAAAAGTGTAATAAATTAAGTGTTAAATAAAAGCTCTGATTTCTGAAACAGCAAGGCCGCCATTTGTGATCAAATGTACTGTTGGTACACTCATTAGTGTATCATAGGGCTGGGCGATGATGAACATGACAAACTCTTGCCGCTCTTGCAACTGACAAAACCACATTTATTGCTTGTATTTTGTGCTGTTAATTACCAGAATTTGAAAGCTGTGACTTTGTTTCATATCGAAAGTAGCAAAGCTGACTGAGATTATTGGATGGCAGGTGCGCTACACATATTTAGTGAAGTTCACACATCAACAGAAAACAGTGTATTTTCAGATTTAAGAATCCATTCCAGTATCGATTAAAAATGATACAGCAAAATTGTTAATCGTGCAGTAATGTACACACAGATAACAGATATGTTTACCATATCCACTTTGTGTGCACAACACACAGTCAAAACATGCCATCGGAGAAATGTAAATCATATAAAAAATGTGCCTATTGTTATTGTTTATAGCTCAGCCTTAGTTCAAGGTTCAAAACATTTAAATCAAACAATAGAAAATATATACTCTTCAGTATTTTAGTTTATATTACTTTTGGCAAGCTCTAATTTCTGAGAGACATACAGAAACAGATACGCTTATTATTGCATCATGATTTTAGAGGTTTATGTATAATATTGCACTATCCATGGCTCACCTGTTATCCAGAAAACACGGAAAGTGACAGTGTCTGCAGAATATTTTTCCTGCTATTCAGAAGAATTTGTTATTCATTATTCATTCTAAAGCCATTATCTGTGTCTTTCTGAATAAGGTATTTGGCACATCCCTAGTAACATGGGTTAATATTAGTTTTAGGGGTAGGTTCAGGGTTATTACCTAGTTATTACCCAGTTATCATAATTATTACAATAAGTACATGGTACTGTATGTACATGTAGAACATTTGTGATTATAGACAGCAGGGACTATCGTATGTGTCTTGTGAGCAGAAATCGCTTGCAAAACTCTCATTTATCAGTGCTTGCGCATGTGTGTGGCTTCCATACATCTGCATATTGCCATAGTCCTTTTGGGAGGATTTTACGCATGTGGCCTGAGCCATCAGATACATTCACATTAGCCAGATACAGTAACACTTGGCCAGGCTGTATTTTGTATGCAACTCAAACCACATCCTGATTGCTATCCGACCCAAACGTATCTCCACAGGCATGTACACTAGGTATTTTCATGCTCAGGTAGCTGCCCAATCAGCAAAAAAAAGTGACCAAGTAAATAATCTCAAAAATGTCCAAGATTTGTTTATATGTTCAACCTATTGCTGCAAACTCAGAAGCCTAAACAAATTCTGATACTATGCCTGTATTAATCATCTTGTTTTATACAAACACTTGATGTTGTCATCTATGCCCTACAAAAAAATGGATCCTGCTCTTTAAGTGACACTGGAAAATGCGGGTGTCCTGAAGATAGGAGATGTTACAGATTGAGTATGTTTGTGTGGGAGTTTGTGTGCAAGTGCGCCCGCCTGTTTACGCATGTATATGAGAGAGAATGAGTCAAAGATCGAGGCGGAGAAAGAGCGAGAGAGACTCACTGTGGAGTCTTAACAGTGGTATGTTCGTTCTTCTTTCAGTATGTGTGCTGCCTTGAGCCATCAGTGAGCTCACAGCAGCAATGCTTTGGACACTGGCGAATGAAATGTCAGACACCCGGGGACAAGACACAGATCTCAGCCTTAGCGTATCGGAATATCAGCACAGCCCTCCAGCTAGATAAAGAAATTAACTGCTAAGAAATGTGTGTTTTCCCAAGATTCCAGTGAGATGTTCTCCCTTTTCATGCATAGCAATGTCCTCTGTGTTGAGAGAGATGGATGACTTTAGTTCATAGTCACTCTCTCGGTTCCGGTCCCATTACGTGGCTCTCATCATCCTTGTCCAGCTCAATTTCATACTGATTGTCTCAGGTCACATATCAACTGCATCATCCACTATTTGTGTCTCTCGCTCTCTCAGTTTGATATACGATCTAAACAAAACACATCATTTCTAATTAGGGTTGACATTATCAACGAATTATTGTCAATTACAATTACATTCTCACAGTGTAAGAAAACAAAAGACAAAATGGCAATATATTTTCAAGGTTATATAAAACAGCTCAGATTATTGCTAACCAGGCTCATTAGAAATACATGCCTCTAACTGCAAAATTTGAATTATGATTATGACAATGTGTACAAAACAGTACCGACTGGCTCAAAACTTGGAAAATACCTGTTTATTTTTACTTATATCTGTCTGCCAGAGACATCAATGCCGTTGCGTTGCTATAGATTATGTGCGTTTTAAACAAGCTCAAACTTCATTGCAATGTAAAGTGGAGCGGTATCTTCCCAGTCTTATTCATAAGTTGAAAACTACATAGCCTGAAATTGCTAAAGTAGAAGAGGTTGCATTAATTGTAAGTAGGGTTTGTTGGTTAAATGAAGCTGAAGTGCCACCAACCCAGGTCTATTATGTGAAGTGCAAGCAGTTCAACTTCAAGAACACGTGAAGACTTTATTTTTATAATCATGCATATAAATAATTATATATACATATAATTTTACTACAGTAATTGTTAAATTGGAAAATATAAATGCCCCTTTTTTACATTTGAGCTCTTGCCCCCGAGGAACTCTCTGCATGTCCCTGAATTGCTGCAGTTTTCAGTTGAAATGAACACTAGAGGCAATAAGACTTGTATTCCTTTTCACACAAATTATGATTTTCAGAGCCAGAGGTTCGATTAAAAAAGCCTACTTTTCGTTAATATCGCTAAGACTTCAAAACAATTTTAACATGCTGCAAGATTTGAAAACTGATACGCCAGAGGTTCGATTAAAAAAGCCTACTTTTCGTTAATATCGCTAAGACTTCAAAACAATTTTAACTTGCTGCAAGATTTGAAAACTGATACTTTAGAACATTAGCATCACATATACAGCTTCAAATGTATTCGTTTTCTGTAGGTTTGCCTGGTAGCTCATGCGATGCGAAATTGCATTTGAGAAGTGAAGTGCTCCGGTACAAATCTTGTAAAACTATGGTTTGATGAAACAGCTCAAACTCACATATAAGGAAGTTAAAATAGCATGATTGCATTTGTGAATGCATTTTTATATCACTTTTGCATTCGTTAACAATACTGAGTAGGTTTAGGGTTGGGTTTGGTGAAGGAGGTATGTTATTTTCCAACACAATAGAGCAATAGTAGCGACGCTACTTGGACATTCAAATTCTGAACTGCCGCAATACGAAGCAATAGAAACGCAGCAATGTATGCCTGTACCAACGTAATAAAAATGTGGCCACATTCATATACTGAATTTCACTTTGAAACTGCCATAAAACTAATAGTCCTAAAACAGGTTAAAAAGTATATATATATACATATATATATATATATATATATAAAAAATATATATTTGAAGCATATATAACCCAGACATTTCTTTATAGTTTTTTCTGAGATTTACTCTAATGTTCTATCGATTTGAGGCCCAACTCTCTCTATCTCTTTCAATAATATAGCAAACCAGTTCAGAGAAGCCGCAGCAGACAGCAGCTCTACTCAAAGGGACCTGTGACCAGAATACCAGATTTAACCGTTTAATTAATAAATTCAATGCACCAAATCAAATTCTGCCACAGAACTGCTGCCCGCCATTGAGTAACCTATGCACACCTCAGTCTATGTGACCATACTAACACTATTACCCTATGCCATGGAGGATATTTAATTATCAGTGTGAATTTTTATGAGAAAGACTATTTTTTTTGCTTGAAGAAGGCAAGAGAGTCACGCATGAGAGGCAGAATAAGAGCTTGTCAGGTCTCCAAACAACTCTGGCCTCGAATCAGAAAATCTCTGCTCCCAACAAGTTATAACAACCATTATTTACACCAGCTTTTGCCTCATTAAATGGAGGGTGCCTTTTTCTTGTGTTGTCCAAATAATAGCTGCAATTTAGAGGAAGGAGAATTTTAAAAGGAAAAACTATATAGTTCAAACACTGGGTTAACAAAACCTCCTTTTGAAACTGTACGCTGATGCCTTTTAAAGGGTTGTGCTTTTTAGATGAAGCCTGGGGCTATATTTGAAATCAAGCAGCATAGCAAATAATCCTATGAGTCCTGCACATTACACATCACATCTTTATCTAAGATGACTAAGACGTCAGAGTTCTGGCAGGAAATTAATGTGACAATATGTATTTATATATTCATAAGTACAACTTGATATGCAGGCTATAAAGCCAAATTAGACAAAGACAAATTTGTAAACCTGAGGCAGATCTTATGCCTAAAGTTGATAGGAAGTCAGGAAATTCACCGCAGACATCTTATAGCTCACTGGAGGCCATGAAAAGAGGCACTAGCATAAAACTGATGGATGTCTCTGCCCACACCGGGGTGTTCCGAAAATTAATAGAAGAACAGAAGAAAGACGCTCAAGATTTCTATCATGAACTACTTTGTAGTAATAAACAATGGTGTGAATGAAATATTAGCATGTTATGGAGACAGCCTGCCAAATTTCCACTTTGCATAATGTAATACTGAATAATGTTCCCTTCATTTGTATGATAGGCAAGCTATATTTGAACCTTTGCCCCCATATGAGAACAGCACATCTGGAGCTAACTGTAAGACCATGGCTCAGCACTACTTTAACTATAACCTATACATAAAGTACGAACTGCTGCGGTTTCCAGTTGAAAAAAATTACAATTCTGCTGTTATCTTTGCTCAGAACATCCCGCAATCACTGCATCCCAATCAATTTCCTCAGGGGTGCTATGGTCGTCTCTATCCATCACCTGCAATTCCTTATCAGTAATACAAGCAAAATAAAGCTAACATAGACTAACTCAATGCCACGCTGGTTTTGTTTCCTCTGCCTCAGGGAAACAACATGCCTCATGGGTAAGTTATTTAAAAGGTAATTCATCCTGGTTTTCAAACAAGAGGAGTTTGTGGGACAAGGCCTATGCCAACTACCAAATTTAGTAAGAAAAAACCCGGTCAGATCTGCTGGCAGGAGCTATACTGATTTAAATTAATGCATATTATCCATTGACAGCACAGCCAGTGGTGTAACTTCTAGCAACAATCCAATCAGTGAAGGGCAGAGGTGGACAAAGTACTCAACTCCATTACTTGAGTGAAAGTACAGATACTGCTGGTCAAATATTACTCCATTACACGTAAAAGTTGTAAAGACAGATTTCTACTCAAGTAAAAGTACAGAAGTACTTGCTTTTAAAAGTACTTAAGTACCAAAAGTAAATTTCCTTTTTTATGTCAATGCACTGTTTTATTGTTGTACGTAATACTTGCAATACTTCTGAAGCATCTTAGAATACATTACACCTGCTGAATACACTGACTAGCTTGTAGTATCTGGAAGGAAAAAAATCAAACCTGCTTTAAAACCCAGCAACACAACTGTAGCTGTACAACTTTACAACAGCAACACTGCTTTAACAAAAAAGCAAAACAGCAAGACTTATTTGACATCAAAACAAACATTTAAAAAATGCTGTCTAAATGCTCTCGCTGTACTTTGATGTCACACACAGAACGGTCTGTGCAGTTCTGCTTCAAGTCCAGCACCTTTTGTGTTTTATTAGGAGATGCACAACAGTTCTTCTGTGGCTTTATAGGTAATATTTTCAAGTACACAATTTAGCAAAATCAGACAATATTGTGTCTAATATATACCACAATATTAATTTCTTATTATTGAATTGTTGTAAATAAATATCACATTTGCAACTGGTCAGTGTTCAAAAAATGCTGGTAGCCCTACAAGTGTGATTACTGATAAACTGTCTGAAAAAAAACAAAGTCACGTTTTAGAGAAGAAAAAAATCACCCACTGACTTTCAAAGCTGCCACATAGTCACGGCTTTCTACTTCGAGGACCTTGATAGAAATGTAGTGGAGTGAAAAGTACAATATTTGTCTTTCAAATGTAGTGAAGTTAAAGTCATAAGTTCCCTGAAAAAATAATACTCAAGTAAAGTACAGATACTCAAAAAGTGTACTTAAGTACAATACTCAAGTAAATCTACTTAGTTACTGTCCGCCTCCGGTGAAGGGTTCTTTTAAAGAGGATGAAAAACGGCTAGACTGCCTTAGTTGGCATGTTCTTATGTTTAACTGAAAAAATGACCCCAGAATTTTGCTGTGCAAACCTTTTTCAGAGTCCAGAGACTGTATTATGTTGGGCAGGCTTTTGATGGAACAGATCTCTGATACTTTATCGTCTTGCCAATAATTGCATTCATAATTACATTTAGGACAGTTATAATCCGGAAAGAGCTGATCCTGGGTTGATGGCCTGAAGCAGCAGTTTTGAAAATTTGAGGTGTCAGAGTATAAGGTATCAGTGAAAAAACAATTGACCAAGTAAAATCATACATACATAAATAAAGTGAAGTGCACATTACAAAAATGCTGATGTGATCAGCTAATTAGGTCATAATTCTACCTTTGTGGATGTGTTTTTTTTTTTTAATTACGAAAATAAATCCAGGTTAACATATTTATGCATTCCTTTCTAATGAGAAAATGTATTCAAGCTGTCCATTTTTTCTTTTCTCTCCAAATGAAGAATACATTTTAGCACTAAAAAACAGACAACAGACAAGTGAATAAATATACCAAAAATTCAGCAACAACACTATAAGAGTTGCTGGTGGAATATCACACACGTGTGTGTTTGCCCTATTTTATGGGTATTATTAGAAAGCAAATTTAGGCTAAAACACAGTCAACTGAACTCAAAGAATGCACAACATTGTAATACAAAAGTGTTCTCATTGTGAACTTAAGTATATAAATCTTGACACTGCACATATTTAATTTAACTGTATTTTCATTTACTTTATCAAGTGATTACATATTTTTTCTTTTTTGAAACCATGATGAGAAACTATTTTTAATTATATTGGCAATGCACTCCTTGCACTGAACTGTATTTTCATCACCAAAGTGAATCCAGGCATCACTGCATGATTTCAAAGCCATACAGTAGATTCACTTTAGTTCTCCCTTCTGGATGGTTTTAATGGATTTATCATAAAAAAAAAAAATTGTGAGATCTGATTGTTTTTTTTTGTTTTTTTTAATGATACATTTTGAAAGTAGTCAAGTACTCGGGTATATGTGCCCATCACTAACAGAAAGCTGACAGAAACACTGAATTAAAGAGTCTTTGCTATGGAAACAAAACAGTCATCTAGTCACACTGGTGTGAAGTGGTAGGTTTTACACCTTGACAAGGTGTAAAAATGTTGTAAACCATATTTTTTTGCAAATACAGCAGCTATAGGTTTCATTTATTTTCGTCATGAATATTTGGTGTAAACTTAAAAACAACCCCCAAAACACCTCAATGCCCACCTTTAAAATATTCTTCCAATGTTCTCTTAACGCCCTCGTTGAGAAGCTCTGTATTAGAAAAAAATCTGTCATTCTGAATAGAAAATGTAATATCTATGTTTGTAAGTTTTGTCAGAGAAGAAGCCCACTGTCTCAGCCTTTGAAAACCCAATGGGGGAAAATGCAGTAATGAATGCTAAGACAAACTAAAGGGCTTTTATACCCTCTATAATTTCTGAGGAATCAATAATACTAGCAATATTTGGTGTTCAAAACAGTCTTAGAACTGCTGTTCTGTGTTGTTCCTTTGAAGTGTAGATGTGGGTTGTTAATGCAAGATCAGGTGTGTTGACCTGCTACTGACTCCAGGGTCTCTGCTTTCACACTTTGCCAAACACTACTACCATATTCCTTTTTCAAGTGGTGACCACTAAGTAGGCGAGAAGGCAGCAAGCACTGAAAGGAAGAAGGAAGACTATTCACTAACACCTACTTTGAAATAAGCTGTCTTCACTTATAGTGCACTGGAAAAATAGAAGCATTGTATCATGCTGTAAAGCTACTTACTTTTACCCAATTTGTGCTGCAAATCTATGTGCCTTAAGCCCTCTCTGTGTCCAAAAGCCTCGTATAAAGAGGCTCTAAGTAAGGATAAGCTAATGAACATCTGTTACCTTAATTCAGAACGGTAAGACAAGAACCATAATGAATCTGTAAAATGAAGCCTGTTGTACATGAAACTATCCTCTGCTACCATCCATGCTCATGGCCTCTCATTTCTCATTGTTTTGAACCAATCACCACAGGAATGACATGCTAATAGGCTAAAGTTTGATTGGTTGATGGCTCCACATGAATTTGCACAGCCCTTCACTACCGACTATTCTAAAATATTATGTCAAAGACAGCAGACAGGGAAGTCTATTTCACGATTTTAAGAGCCCTACAGGAAAATCTGTCACAGGCAAAACATAATATAAGGAAATAGAGGTGATTTTTACAGTGCTCACAAAAATGTTGATAACTATTCGTAAATGGCTGTGAATGGAGAAAAATCAGAACATCAGAACTCTGCCTGCTGCCATATAAATCCATTTAGATTAGTTTCATTACAATTTAACATACCGTTAAACCTAGTTACCGAACACATACATATTTAAACAGCTCTGTTCCAAGTGAACTGCTTATAGAATGTGCATTTTAAGGCATAATAGGAAGCTTAATTATGCTGCCTCCAAAGACACATCAACTTCATTTGGACTACTTCTAAGACACAGTTGCTTGTATCTTTCATGAAGACAATTCAAGAATGTATTGCAACAACCTCAGTGAAGGGGGAAAAAAACAACAACTCTAAACCACAGAGTCAAGACAAATAAAACGTTCTGGCATGAAACTCTAGATGGCGCAGTCCAATAGATCTAACTCAGTATAACATCATCATCACATGCCACAGCTGATTGGTTCTATCCTGTATTGGTAGCCAATGAACTCAGTGTCCAACATTCAAATACTTAGCTAATGTTTGTGGTAGCAGTTTGCAGCGCACTTCAAAAACTAGTGCTGTCAAATGATTAATTGCAATTAATCGCATCCAAAATAAAAGTTTTCTGTTTCAAACTTTCACATAGCATCTTTAGGTTATAGTAAAATTACAAATTCAAATCCAGATTTTGATTTTCAAAGATTTATTATAAAAACTGATTTTTTCCATCCCAAAATGCAATAAATCCATTGAATCAATATACAAGTTATTTTGTCATATTGAAACTGTTGAAAATACACAACAAAGTAAGTTGATCCACATAAGACAGCCTCTGAACTTGGTCAATACTAATCTTATTCATAGCTTACGTTTCTTCCCCACCGCAGAAACCACCACAGGTTCATCAATGCCATCAACATTATTATTATTTTTTTTTTAGGGCTGCACGATAAATCGCATGCGATTGTCATACGCATCTTGTCAGTAAAGGCGGTTCTGTGATTAGTAGTAAATCTCCATCACGTGCTTTCAGATGGAGTGCCATTTAATACACAGAGCCGTAGATCACTGACAAGCTACGCAATATCGTGTTCATAATCGAAGGCGATTCATCTGCGATTATGAACGCAATATTGCATAGCTTGTCAGTTACTGTTTACAATGCGTGGAATGGTGTGCTGTGATTGGTTGAGCGAATGTATCGCATTCTGCAGAGAAGGGATATATATATATAAACTGTATATATAATTTAAAATATAAGAATTTGAATATATAAATGTATAAACAGGAATATTTTCAAAACATATACTGTATGTGTGTATTTATATATACATTATAAATATACACAGTACACATACATATATAATGTAAACACAACCTTTTTTTATTTTGGATGTGATTAAAGTCTAATTAATAAAATCCAGTTATCATGCTTTGGGTGGAAGATAGATAGTGTTCTCAAAACAAGCTGCTTAAAAATGCAATATAAGAAGAAATGGTAACACTTTAGAATAGGGTTCAATCGTTAATTAATAACTACACAGGAACAAATGACTAATGCACTGTTAATATTTTAGTAACTACTATTAACTAACAATAAACTTTGGTTAACGATTTAGTAAGTAATAGCGCTCAGTTGAAACTGGTAGTTCATGATTAGCTAGTCAATAACTAGGCCTACTATTTTTTTTTCATATATCCTGGAGAACTGCTAACAACTACTGTATATAGGTTCATAATAAATGTGAATTATGCATAATGTATAATTAATTCTAAAGTGAAGATGATGATAATCTACTAGTAATGACTCAAGTATTACCAAATCCTTCTAAAGGAACTACTGATTATTTGGATCAGTATTCTAAAGTGAAAAGCATGACAACTCCCTAATATCGGCTGGCGTCATTGTAAGCTTTTGAGATATATGTAAGGTTTTGGATAGTAATGACTTAAGTGTTACTACATACTCCTGAAGAAATTACTAATTATTTGGATCAGTATTCTAAAGTGAAGATAACCCACTAGTAATGATTTAAGTGTTACCAAATGAATTACTAACCAGAACCTTACAAAAACTGCAAAAGTTTACAATGATTTCAGTTATTACTAG
This sequence comes from Sinocyclocheilus anshuiensis, assembly GCF_001515605.1. Classification (NCBI taxonomy): domain Eukaryota; kingdom Metazoa; phylum Chordata; class Actinopteri; order Cypriniformes; family Cyprinidae; genus Sinocyclocheilus; species Sinocyclocheilus anshuiensis. The sequence goes on from NW_015547691.1 coordinate 194,381, forward strand.
GGAGTTATCATGATCTTCACTTTAGAATATCGATCCAAATAATAAAGTAATTCCTTTTGAATAATTCAGTAATACTTGAGGGTCATTACTAGTGAGTTACCATGACCTTCACTTTAGAATTAATTACACCTTATGCATTATTCATATTAATTATGAACCTGTATACAGTAGTTCTTAGTAGTTATTAGGGAGGTATGAAAAAAATAGAAGTTACTGATTAGCTAATAGTGAACTACCACATTCGACTAAGCACTATTACTTACTAATTCATTAATCAGAGTTTCTTGTTAGATACTAGTAGTTACTAGAGTGCTTATATTGCTTATATTGCCGAAGAAAGCATGGCTTCAGAAACAAAAACTTGGGATTCACTGCACGAGTGTACTATATGTAAGCAGGTACACTTATGTTGTATTTAAATAGTACATCTGGGCAAAGAAAAAAAATATGTAATTATAGTACAATCCATCCAATAATAAATACTGTTAATAAAATGTTACATTTGTGTCTACTATGTATTATTTATGCATATTAGTGTTTCATAATAGTTACAGAAAGCTGTCCATCTTGCCATCTTGTGCATGAAAAGTGGATGATTAGCTTAGCAACACTATATTGCACACTATATATAGTACACTATATTGGAATCAAGTTGTAATGCAATTTTGTATGAGGACTGCTCTTTGTGTGCTGCTATTTGTGAGTTGCTTCCTATGTAGAGAGTTTTATCTAACACATCTTTATGAAGGCACCTAGAAGCCAGTTGCCAGTTCACTAAGTTTTGTACCAGACCAATATCTTCAGATATTACATAATATAGTATGAGTGCTTTACAACGCATTATATATATATATATCATTTCACGATGGTCCAGGTCTAAGCCCGAAAAGCATAGGGGTCCTGGTCCGTCTCGGTCTGAGGATCCGAGACGGCCACAGAAGGCTAGTGTCGCGGCTTGCGCTCCTCCCCTGCCTGCGGGTAGGGTTAGAAGGAATCGTGGGTCAAAGGGAGGTAG
>NW_015547692.1:0-1460 GCF_001515605.1 Sinocyclocheilus anshuiensis
CTGAGTGGGACCAAATACACTCGGGCCGAGTGTTAAATTCAACTCATAGAGTTAATTTAACACTGCAAAATTTACTGTGTATCTGTACTTTACTTGAGTTTTTATATTTCAGCCAACTTTTACTTTTACTCCACTACATTTCCTAATTAAAATATATACTTTTACTCCGATACATTTCCCCGAAGCATATTCGTTACTTACTACAAAATAGTCAGAAGAACACGGACTGCAGGAAAGCACGTTTGACGAATCAGTGGTCTGCCGTTTGCAAGTTAGACTCCTAAAAACACCTTTGCTCACGTGCAAACAAGTCCGCGGATGTGCGCACAACCGCGATTTTAGCCCGATTTTTCACTCGCCGAGAGGTTTTGCGAAATTGCCGACAAATGCCCGAAATCAGAGGCAAATCGGTGCTGGTTCACGCGAGTGACAATCACCAGTGTGAATTATCAAAGACGCGATCTGAGGGAATCGCCAACATATCTGGAGCTGTCTGCAATTCACAATCACGCTGTGTGCAATGATTTCTGACTGAAAACTACATCGGCGATGACCTACAGCCAATGAGAGAACAAGATACAGGGCAGAGGGAAGTTCGGGGAGGAGTTATAGACCAGAATATCAGTATTTTAATAGATATATGAACAATTATATCATACAGAAACAAGCACAAACATTTGCTTGACCAGCCACAACATCAGCATAACAGTTACTGCTAAATTATTTATTATTATAAATTATTTTATTATTAACTCTCTTTGCAGAACACCCAATCCCTGTTCCCTGCATCTCCCTCCTGCATAATCTGTTTTTCTTTTTCTCCTTGTAGCTGGAAATCAGCTCACAGACAATTTGCGGGCTATATACTGTATATATATATTTTTTTTATAATTCCAGTCTTGCTCGAGAACTCCGGTCTGACGCACGCGGGTTCTTGCGTTATCTCCTTATCACTTCTCGCGTGTGTTTTGTTGTGAAGACAGCTGTCGGCGATTCTTCCTATTAAGTCATGCAATGTGAACCCCCCTGTCGCCGATCCATCGTGCAATGTGAACACAGCAGCAACTGAATGCTACGCCAGATAGTCACGCAGTGTGAAAACGGCGATCCAACGAGTTTGAAAATCATTTCAGTCCGAACTCATTTCACACAGTGTGATTGTGAATCGCCGACAGCTCCAGATATTTAGCATGCCAAATATTTCACGGGCGTCGGCGATGTGTCGGCGATTCCCTCAGATCGCGTCTTTGATAATTCACACTGCGTGATTGTCACTCGTGTGAACGAGCACCGATTTGCCTCCGATTTCGGGCATTTGTCGGCGATTTTGCAAAACCTGTCGGCGAGTGAAAAATCGTGCAAAAATCGTGCAGTGTGAACTCGGCATAAGCTATATCACCAAATCACACACAGAGTGCACGCACGTTGATTTATTAGTCTATTAAAACTCAAAATTCCAG
>NW_015547692.1:1674-9001 GCF_001515605.1 Sinocyclocheilus anshuiensis
ATCACACAAAGAGTACCGTTTTTCTGCAGATAGCATGAACATATTTAATAATCAATTTATACAAGTTCAGTAAAGCAATAAGTGACTTACATTTTAGACATAATATTGCTTGTTTTTGCTCAATTTTGCTAACGAATATAGTTCCAAACAAAGATCACAGCACTGTTTTGCGTCTCTGAACAATGGACGGTGTTTACTTATTGAATGAATCAGCTTTTTGAACGAATCTGTTGAATATGATTCAGTGATTCACTCATTAACACAGTCAAATGCTTTGTTTCTGAATGAATCAGTCGTTTGAATGAATCGGTTAAATCTCAATGATTCACTCATTAACAGTCACTTGCCATCACCTACTGGAGGTTTTGATTTCACATTTCGACAATTTTTTTTATGTTTTAAAATAATTTTAATATCAGTATTCAACGTTTTATGTTAAAAACAAAACATTATTGATGTGTCTGTAACTGCAGGTTAAATGCATCCATGTCCCCTCTGAGATACATTAAACTGTGTGAATACATCTAAATTCTATTTCAGATGCAGATTCCAGAAATGTTTTCATATATTGGAATGAAAGACACTAAGTACTGGATGAAGTGCTTCTTATTCTTACCCAAAAATGCAAAATGGAAGAAAGAGTTAAAACTGAACACAATCTTGCTACTCAAGCTGTGTATGAACTTTTTATATATATTATTTATTTGCTTCTTTTCCATTTTCCATTTTCTTGTACTTTTACTTTCAATACTTAAATACATTTAAGATTTATAAAATACTTTTCGTACTTAAGTACAATAAATATCACATACTTTAAGACTTTTCCTCAAATAATTTTCTAAACGGTGACTTCAACTTCTACCAAAGTCATTTTCTGGTAAGATATCTGTACTTTTACTTGAGTATGGCTTTCAGGTACTTTATACACCACTGGCCAAAACAACCTAATAACCAACTGCTGTGATGTCTATTAATGAAAGGACAAAGAAAAAAAAGAGGAAAAAATAACTTTTATAGCTTTAAGGATTCATCTATATTTAATTTAGAATTTATTTTGATAACTTAAATTTCAATTTCTGTATATTTCTGCTGAAGAGCACAGGTAAATATTACATTTATTATAATAGGTTTATGTGAAGATTGTTTTAAGTTCACTTAAATTAGAAGTTATTTTTTAAAGTTTAATAAATGTTATAATTGATAGCTCTCAGTTATACCGTAATGTAATGTTGAATGGCTATAGTCAATGGTTAAATATTAGGGGGGGGGGGGCAATTTTATAGAGAAATCTATGATTGATACTGGCCTTAGTCATAAAAAAAGATGCCATTAAACAAATATTACAAAATATACTGTCTTTATGTTGTTTGTACATTAATTTAAAGATTGAATGTGAAATTATTGCAATATAAAAGTATATTTAAAAACTTTAATGTTAGGTGGGATTAATTTCAGACAAATTTAAATTTTTTTAATCGATTGACAGCACTAATATATATATATATACTGTGCTCTAGGCTAAATTGTATGCATATGTGTAGTATGAATGAAATCTGGACTCACTACATTTGTCTTGTTGTCATTGTCATGTGACCCACCAGCATCATTTGCATCACTTCCCTGTCTTTCGAATATATATATGGATGGATAGTTTCTGCTTACGATGCAAAAAGTAACTGGAAATATTGTGTCTTAAATATAAGTTACTCCGTATTAACTTCTTGTTTATTGAACTCTTGTATAAAAGCAAGATCACAATCACAATCTTGCTGTTTGTCTGAATAAAAGCATTCTTGTTTGAAACTGCTTAATGAACAAGCGAGGGGTGTTCTACAAACATTCAATTACCTTTTGTCAAGTCAGTGTTTAACTAAGATCAGACTCAACAAAAAGAGATCAACAAAAGCCACTGGCACACAGGAATGGCATTGCACACTTCGGCCATGTCACACCAACAGTCTGTCATTAGATGCTTTCTTTATATGTGACTCTATCAGCACATAAGTATCTCTGGCCCAGTTCCTTCTTGCCCTAAGACTTGATAACTTTAATAGAGCCTCTGTGAATTGTCATAAAGCACAAATTCAAATGTAAACAGCTCATTGTGAGTGGAAAAGAGAGCAAACAATTATTTGTCACGATGCCCTGTGGTCGTGCCCAAGTTGTCACCAACCGCGGAGAGTAGAACCAGAGCCGAGGAGAGAGAGAGTGAGAGAGAGAGTAACCCACCTCTCTCTTGTCTCTCCCCATCATCTGCCTCAATCCTCTGGGCAAACCGACAGCTGAAGACGCAACGATTTCTGCTGAAATCTAGCTCTCAAAAAACACTCTCACACACGTCTCGTCTGGATATTGTGGAAGTAATTTCACAGAAGGATATTCACTGAGGATGGATAATATAAATTTGGAGTCGGTGGAGAAGGAGTGCGGCGCGCTTGGTGGATTATTCCAGGCGATTGTCAATGATATGAAGGTGAGAGGTTTGACACGATCGCTACACATGTAACACAAATAACCGTATATTCTTCACGAGCGTGACCAGCATGCAGATGGTGAAGCTCTCAAACCCCTTATCACTAAAGTGGCTTTGAGCAAATAACCATAATGCAATAGCTATAAAATCGCCTATTCATGGTTGACCTAAATGACAGGGGGAGCGCTATATGACATTCACTATCCTCCCTGATTATGAATGATAGATAGATAGATAGATAGATAGATAGATGCATGCATAGATATATGCATACATGCATGCATGTATACCTACATACATACATAGAGGCCTATTAGGTTATAGGCTACATTAGATTATGAAGGCAACTCCATACGGTTCGCCCTAATGCCGGTGCGGCTGAATACACTGTATCCACATGAGAATGTTGTGCATGGAAATGGAGGGGGTTTCACACACACACAATGGGAAACAGACTGAGCTGCTGCTGATTAAGCAGATGCGGCCGCGCGCCATTCCGTGTCACACACACCGTGAGATTTGTTGCGTCTGTCTGACGGATTGCAGCGTTCCGTCATATCATTGGGTCTATGAGCGTAAAAGAGCGGCCGCGCTCGCATGAAAACACCGTATTGATCTTCTGTCGGGTTTAATATTTTAAAGGGGTGGTTGATTGCGATTTCACTTTTTTAACGTTAGTTAGTGTGTAATGTTTCTGTTGGAGCATAAACAAGTGTAGTATGAATGAAATCTGGACTCACTACATTTGTCTTGTTGTCATTGTCATGTGACCCACCAGCATCATTTGCATCACTTCCCTGTCTTTCGAATATATATATGGATGGATAGTTTCTGCTTACGATGCAAAAAGTAACTGGAAATATTGTGTCTTAAATATAAGTTACTCCGTATTAACTTCTTGTTTATTGAACTCTTGTATAAAAGCAAGATCACAATCACAATCTTGCTGTTTGTCTGAATAAAAGCATTCTTGTTTGAAACTGCTTAATGAACAAGCGAGGGGTGTTCTACAAACATTCAATTACCTTTTGTCAAGTCAGTGTTTAACTAAGATCAGACTCAACAAAAAGAGATCAACAAAAGCCACTGGCACACAGGAATGGCATTGCACACTTCGGCCATGTCACACCAACAGTCTGTCATTAGATGCTTTCTTTATATGTGACTCTATCAGCACATAAGTATCTCTGGCCCAGTTCCTTCTTGCCCTAAGACTTGATAACTTTAATAGAGCCTCTGTGAATTGTCATAAAGCACAAATTCAAATGTAAACAGCTCATTGTGAGTGGAAAAGAGAGCAAACAATTATTTGTCACGATGCCCTGTGGTCGTGCCCAAGTTGTTTGTGGTAATGCCTAACTGGCTAACAAAATAACAATGGTGCCGTGAGGTTGACGTATCACAGAATATGGGATATTGCACATATTATTATTGTATTCCATAGCTCTGAAGAAGTGATTGACCTGTATTTGGATGACTAAACTGTATAAAAGACCCCAAAAATGAGACGTTGGTGGTTTTCTTTGGCTTTGAAAGTTTGAAAGTCTTCCCAGAAATAGTTTGACGAATTGAATTAGTATTTTCTTGTTATTCTCTCTCTCCATTTTAAGTATTAATAGTATAAAGACCCAAAGAAAGGAGGTTTGGGGGATGGTTTATGTTCCACTTGAAATGAATCTGATGTAATGTGCTTGGAATTTGGTTAAGGCTATATTAAAACTTTGTGTTACTGTGTGGAAGAAAAAGAACAGCTGGAATTGGAACGCATATCTGTATGTGTTGCATGCAGCAGAAGTTTGAACAATATTCATTACAGTAGTGCTCTGGACAATAATCTATATTTTACAAAAGAGGAAAATAAGATTAAGTTTTTTTTTTCTGAACAACGCAAAATCTAAAAAAGGTTAGAGATTTCAATAGACAATGAAGTGAAATGAAAATGATGTAACCATTATAGTTGTTCCAAATAAGTATGACTTTCTTTTTTCCGAGGAACACAAAAGAAGATATATTTTTAATGAATTAGGAATGAAGACTTTGCTAATACACATTGACATATCTCCAAAACATATACATGACTACATAACACAATTACATAACACATTTTGAGAAGAATCTCCTCTAGAGGGGAAAAAAATAATAATTTTCACCAATTGTAATTTACTTTTGATTACATTTCTGTATCTACTTGTTACTTTCCCTCTCTTAGGTAAAATTTTAATTCACACTCTGTAGATCTCTGGAGATTTGCGTCATCACTAACTCGCATGTAAAACAAGTTCCAACAACCGCAGCAGCACTGCTGAGTCCCTGAACATCAGAATCTGAGCTCATTTGGTGCCAAGAATATTTAAGTTTTTTATGGCCATTAGATCACTGTCAGATATATGAGAATCTGAATTCTAAACACTTCTCAAATTTCTGAAAAAAACAAGAAATGTGCAAGATAGATGATAATGTACAGCATGTATTTTACAGTAATAACAGTGGAGATGAAGGATGAAGGGTGAAGCAGGTGTCTCAGCTCAGTGGTGGTTGGCAGGACTATTTGATGCTGATGCAGGCAGCCTAGCTGTCTTGCTGAGTAATGTATGAAATGGAGGGGAACCTTGTTAGGCCCCGACAGTGAAGATCACGAAAAACGGAGCAAGAGACGGCAAAAGAGAAAAGGTTTAGAGTGACTGACATTTCCAGGCAGATTTTTTCTCACCAAAGTGATTTACAATAATGCAAGGTCGGCAGGCAGTAAATACAGAACTGTTTATATCTCTCTGTCCGTAGCCAGTAACCACTGGCAGCAGCGTATAGGCCATGAACAGTGTCTTGACTTAATTCTTGCAAAAAGCAGAGCAGAGATGTAATGTAAGAGAATTCCCAAAAGAGTTTAGAGGGAGAGACCTTAAAACTATTTCTGTAAATGTGACACCCGGTTTTGTAGACAATGACCACTCAGGCTCCGTGACCTTGGTTTTGAATCTTTAAGAGAGGGCGTCATTCTCCCCCTTTCCACTGTGGCAAGAGAACAAGATGATTGGGTCTTTATCACAGCAGCAAGACATAATCAGGAAATCTCATTTCAGCTTCATTATCATTTATCACAGAACAACTTTGGCATTAATGAAGTCCCTGAATATGCAGATTGAATCCCACCCTTTATATCCAAACTGATATGGTTTTCATTAAAGGGACAGTTCACTCAATAATGACAATTCTGTTATCATTTACTCACACTCATGTCGTTCCAAACCTCTATGACTTTTACAATAGGGTAAAACTACTCCTTTAATAGTTTCAGGCACTGATCATACTCAACTGGATACACACAACAATATTCAATATGACAAGTTGCCTACTACTACTATTTTATATATATATAAAAAAAGATGCACAATAAATTAGTTTCAGACCTCAGTTAAATTAGTTTCAGATTCAGACAGAATAACTCGCATCGGTCGGTCTGTGTGTTTGTGTCCCCTCTCTCTTCCCTCCTCCCTCTGGCCTCCATGTGACAAGAGTAACGGTTCTGCTCAATACGATTCGCATGGATCGAGTTACTGGCTCTCTCGCATTGCGAGGCTGCTACTCTGTACACTCACTCAGCTGTCTCTGCCGGGCGGGTGGCGCACTCCGCTTCTCACATCCATTCAGCTCGATTCCGCATCGTTGTCCGAAGATGACCGTGACTATTGCGGGGCCATCCACGAGCCTAACCTCCACCAACCGCGGAGAGTAGAACCAGAGCCGAGGAGAGAGAGAGTGAGAGAGAGAGTAACCCACCTCTCTCTTGTCTCTCCCCATCATCTGCCTCAATCCTCTGGGCAAACCGACAGCTGAAGACGCAACGATTTCTGCTGAAATCTAGCTCTCAAAAAACACTCTCACACACGTCTCGTCTGGATATTGTGGAAGTAATTTCACAGAAGGATATTCACTGAGGATGGATAATATAAATTTGGAGTCGGTGGAGAAGGAGTGCGGCGCGCTTGGTGGATTATTCCAGGCGATTGTCAATGATATGAAGGTGAGAGGTTTGACACGATCGCTACACATGTAACACAAATAACCGTATATTCTTCACGAGCGTGACCAGCATGCAGATGGTGAAGCTCTCAAACCCCTTATCACTAAAGTGGCTTTGAGCAAATAACCATAATGCAATAGCTATAAAATCGCCTATTCATGGTTGACCTAAATGACAGGGGGAGCGCTATATGACATTCACTATCCTCCCTGATTATGAATGATAGATAGATAGATAGATAGATAGATAGATGCATGCATAGATATATGCATACATGCATGCATGTATACCTACATACATACATAGAGGCCTATTAGGTTATAGGCTACATTAGATTATGAAGGCAACTCCATACGGTTCGCCCTAATGCCGGTGCGGCTGAATACACTGTATCCACATGAGAATGTTGTGCATGGAAATGGAGGGGGTTTCACACACACACAATGGGAAACAGACTGAGCTGCTGCTGATTAAGCAGATGCGGCCGCGCGCCATTCCGTGTCACACACACCGTGAGATTTGTTGCGTCTGTCTGACGGATTGCAGCGTTCCGTCATATCATTGGGTCTATGAGCGTAAAAGAGCGGCCGCGCTCGCATGAAAACACCGTATTGATCTTCTGTCGGGTTTAATATTTTAAAGGGGTGGTTGATTGCGATTTCACTTTTTTAACGTTAGTTAGTGTGTAATGTTTCTGTTGGAGCATAAACAATATCTGCAAAGTTGCAGCGCTGAAAGTTCAATGCAAACGGAGATATCGTCTTTTAAAATTCTGGCAGTTTAATGCCTACAAAAACGACTGGAAAGGAACTACAACGAGCTTATTCCCTGGT
>NW_015547692.1:9205-17146 GCF_001515605.1 Sinocyclocheilus anshuiensis
GTGTAATGTTGCTGTTTGAGCATAAACAATATCTGCAAAGTTACGAAGCTGAAAGTTCAATGCAAACGGAGATATCGACTTTTAAAATTCTGGCAGTTTAATGCCTACAAAAACGACTGGTAAGGGACTACAACGAGCTTATTCCCAGGTCCGTTACGTCACGAACCCAGATAAACCCCGCCTCTGGGAACACGCAGCAAAGCGGGCGAGGCCATGCTCGGGGTACTAGGGGTGCACGTAAAAATCTGTTCATATATGAATCACGGTTCTGTCTTCTAACGATTCTAATGGATTCAGCAGGTTCTCAATCCTGTTCCTCCTAGCGTTCCTCTGCTCTACACATGCTCTGCATCTCTCTCATTCAGATCGTCAGATCAGCTCCAACAAACTGTTCCATTTATACACTTATTTTCACATAGCTATGAACAACAACAAATAAACATACCATTAAGAGCCGTGCTTGCACAGGTTCTGTGCGATCCTCTTCATTAATATTCTCTGCGTCTCAATCGGGCTCAAATCTCAAATTGATATAGAGGACGTCATTGTTTACAATACAACCGGAGCACATTCTGAGCTTGAGGGGCGGGAGGCGGGATGAGTGTCTTGACTTAATTCTTGCAAAAAGCAGAGCAGAGATGTAATGTAAGAGAATTCCCAAAAGAGTTTAGAGGGAGAGACCTTAAAACTATTTCTGTAAATGTGACACCCGGTTTTGTAGACAATGACCACTCAGGCTCCGTGACCTTGGTTTTGAATCTTTAAGAGAGGGCGTCATTCTCCCCCTTTCCACTGTGGCAAGAGAACAAGATGATTGGGTCTTTATCACAGCAGCAAGACATAATCAGGAAATCTCATTTCAGCTTCATTATCATTTATCACAGAACAACTTTGGCATTAATGAAGTCCCTGAATATGCAGATTGAATCCCACCCTTTATATCCAAACTGATATGGTTTTCATTAAAGGGACAGTTCACTCAATAATGACAATTCTGTTATCATTTACTCACACTCATGTCGTTCCAAACCTCTATGACTTTTACAATAGGGTAAAACTACTCCTTTAATAGTTTCAGGCACTGATCATACTCAACTGGATACACACAACAATATTCAATATGACAAGTTGCCTACTACTACTATTTTATATATATATAAAAAAAGATGCACAATAAATTAGTTTCAGACCTCAGTTAAATTAGTTTCAGATTCAGACAGAATAACTCGCATCGGTCGGTCTGTGTGTTTGTGTCCCCTCTCTCTTCCCTCCTCCCTCTGGCCTCCATGTGACAAGAGTAACGGTTCTGCTCAATACGATTCGCATGGATCGAGTTACTGGCTCTCTCGCATTGCGAGGCTGCTACTCTGTACACTCACTCAGCTGTCTCTGCCGGGCGGGTGGCGCACTCCGCTTCTCACATCCATTCAGCTCGATTCCGCATCGTTGTCCGAAGATGACCGTGACTATTGCGGGGCCATCCACGAGCCTAACCTCCACCAACCGCGGAGAGTAGAACCAGAGCCGAGGAGAGAGAGAGTGAGAGAGAGAGTAACCCACCTCTCTCTTGTCTCTCCCCATCATCTGCCTCAATCCTCTGGGCAAACCGACAGCTGAAGACGCAACGATTTCTGCTGAAATCTAGCTCTCAAAAAACACTCTCACACACGTCTCGTCTGGATATTGTGGAAGTAATTTCACAGAAGGATATTCACTGAGGATGGATAATATAAATTTGGAGTCGGTGGAGAAGGAGTGCGGCGCGCTTGGTGGATTATTCCAGGCGATTGTCAATGATATGAAGGTGAGAGGTTTGACACGATCGCTACACATGTAACACAAATAACCGTATATTCTTCACGAGCGTGACCAGCATGCAGATGGTGAAGCTCTCAAACCCCTTATCACTAAAGTGGCTTTGAGCAAATAACCATAATGCAATAGCTATAAAATCGCCTATTCATGGTTGACCTAAATGACAGGGGGAGCGCTATATGACATTCACTATCCTCCCTGATTATGAATGATAGATAGATAGATAGATAGATAGATAGATGCATGCATAGATATATGCATACATGCATGCATGTATACCTACATACATACATAGAGGCCTATTAGGTTATAGGCTACATTAGATTATGAAGGCAACTCCATACGGTTCGCCCTAATGCCGGTGCGGTGGAATACACTGTATCCACATGAGAATGTTGTGCATGGAAATGGAGGGGGTTTCACACACACACAATGGGAAACAGACTGAGCTGCTGCTGATTAAGCAGATGCGGCCGCGCGCCATTCCGTGTCACACACACCGTGAGATTTGTTGCGTCTGTCTGACGGATTGCAGCGTTCCGTCATATCATTGGGTCTATGAGCGTAAAAGAGCGGCCGCGCTCGCATGAAAACACCGTATTGATCTTCTGTCGGGTTTAATATTTTAAAGGGGTGGTTGATTGCGATTTCACTTTTTTAACGTTAGTTAGTGTGTAATGTTGCTGTTGGAGCATAAACAATATCTGCAAAGTTGCAGCGCTGAAAGTTCAATGCAAACGGCGATATCGTCTTTTAAAATTCTGGCAGTTTAATGCCTACAAAAACGACTGGTAAGGGACTACAACGAGCTTATTCCCAGGTCCGTTACGTCACGAACCCAGATAAACCCCGCCTCTGGGAACACGCAGCAAAGCGGGCGAGGCCATGCTCGGGGTACTAGGGGTGCACGTAAAAATCTGTTCATATATGAATCACGGTTCTGTCTTCTAACGATTCTAATGGATTCAGCAGGTTCTCAATCCTGTTCCTCCTAGCGTTCCTCTGCTCTACACATGCTCTGCATCTCTCTCATTCAGATCGTCAGATCAGCTCCAACAAACTGTTCCATTTATACACTTATTTTCACATAGCTATGAGAAGCATTATACATGGACGTGCGTACGTTTGCTGTGCTGTATTAAAGCTTTAATCAGAATAAAACCATATATTAAAAGCTAACAGAAGCAGTAGCATTTACAAGCAACAGCGTATCTAAAAGTATGGGACAACAACAAACAAACATACCATTAAGGGCAGTGCTTGCACAGGTTCTGCGCGATCCTCTTCATTAATATTCTCTGCGTCTCAATCAGGCTCAAATTGATAAGCAATATAGAGGACGTCATTGTTTACAATACAACCGGAGCACATTCTGAGCTTGAGGGGCGGGATGTTCAGAAGCGCGGTAGAGGCGGTTTAGCCAATCACAACACACTGAGCCAGCTGACCAATCTCAGCCCATCGCGTATTTCTGAGGGAGGGGCTTCATAAAAACAGGAAATAATCGAGGCATTTGTTAGAGAAGGGACAGATCGGTGTGGAATAAAGGTAAATTATGTGAAAAATAATGCGTTTTTTAAAAAACGAAGCATGAACACATGTTAGACTGCACCCCATAAACACAATCAAGCCTAGAAAAAACCCAGTCAACCACCCCTTTAACCACATAGTGAAAAGGACGCACATTCGTTTTGAATGTTGACCGGGATTCGGGACTCGTTTCCATGCATTACTGACGCTCTGGCAATAACATTCAGCCAGTGAAATCCAATAGCGACCAGATATCTTGTCTCTCTTGAGAAGCCCTGAAGCTGTTTGTTACTATCACGGTCTTTTTACTGTATTGACAAAAAGACGTGATTTTCTTAAGGTCTAACAGCTCTGAGCAGCATCTGCATCTGTTCTCTCTGCTCTGCTTACAAAGATATTCTCTTCTCATTCAATATTTAACTCTTGCTTCTCCAGCACACTCGTGGTCCAATTTGCTTCCATGCTGTTACTGTAAATGGGGATTGCGAAATATGGGTCATGACATGCATGTCTGTTGAATGATATTGAGCATACAGTGGCATTGGCACATGGTGTCTGGCACAGTTCAGTCATGAATGAGATGCACTGTCTGAGAGACCTAGATCCAGGCTTCAGCTTTAAGCTGTAGGTTGATTCAGGTGCTGCGCTGTTCTTGGTCTCGCTCAAGCTCACTCTGTGCAGACATTCGGTTTGCCCTCGCCATCCTCTGATATTGCTATACTGAGATGGGAAAAGCAGGAACACAGCTGAGGACTGTAAAGAGAGTTAAGTTCAACAATTTTATGATGATTACTCAAAGAAAGTGCTGGCAATTCATTCAGTAAAGAATCTAAAAATGAAGTTACTGTTCAAGAGCCAAGATTTGAACATCTACCACTGTCTTCTCTCTGCTTCTGCCTTTGCATGTCTTTGTTTGTGGGATGTGGGTAGCCTGTGGGTATTGCCAGCTCACTTGTCATATGTGTCTCATCACCAGAATGTCAGTTGGATCTTCTTTGTTCCTTCTCTGAGATCCCAACAGTACTGGAATAAACAAGGAGCCCAAATTCCACAACGGAATCAATAAAGTATAGATTCAGCTTACTGTTCTTCTAGCGCTCTTCATCACTCAGCAGATCTGAAGAATGCTGTTTGGAAACTAGCCTGTTGGAAAAAACATTGAACTGTATGTGAATGATTACTTGTTTCTTGCCAAATAGGAACAGGAAGGAATAATATGCCATATATGACTCTGTTTAACTCCACAGGGGAATGTGAACATCATTTTGATTTTTAAATCAACGTATGTTTGCTATATGTGTGTTTTTGTGTCTGGGTCTTAGGAGGGCATTGTTGTAAAAGGGTTGTTATGAGTATGGCTCTGGATCATGGAGGGGGGAGGATGATCGGATTTGAAGGGAGGGGGAAGGAGAAATGAGATGGAAATGACTGAGGAGTGGGGCGGGCTGTCATATTTAGGCCCACATTCTTACCCTCATTCTTTAGGTGAAAGGGCCCTAAGCAAGCGTGAAAGGGACACCAGCGTTAGACATGATGATGACACAAGCACACAGTTGTCTGTTTGCCAGCTGGACCTGTTGTATATCACTGCTGTTTACATTCGCATGCCTCACACTGAGTTGTGCATACCAGCCTGTATAGAGCAGAGACGCTCATATAGACTCACACACTCGGTCTAGATCTCATTCTGCCTGGCTACTGAATCTGAGCTCTGCCTTTAGTAATCCTTTGAATGTTTGTCTGGAGATAGAACTGGGATCATGGCAGTAGCGAAACGTGATTTTTGAACCTTGGCCCTCTCCCCCTACCCTCGTCGGGGTGGAAAACAGACTACCAGCCTAGTTTACAGAGTCTAATTCTAAAAGTCATCTTTGACAATTCCACCTTTGAAACTAGAGGCTATTCCAGCCTTAATGCGGTCACATACCGGATGAGAAGCGCAGTGCTGCGCCACACCATGTCTTTAATATTCCAATACATTGTTTTCTACACCACCGGCCTCCGTGCTTTGACCGCACTTTCTCATTCTGTTTGCTCTGTTCTTTTTTTAATCACCGAACTTCAAACTCATTGACACTACTTGCTCATTCTTGAAGTGAATGTTTGACTGTTTGGAGAGCAGATTAAAGGTTTTGGACTGCCATCTCGAACTGAACGCGACTCGTCCGGTGTGCTATAAGTTGCCCTAGAGTCACGCAACGCACAGTGGCGGCTCTGCGCTTCTCGTCTGGTGTGCGACCGCCTTTCAGAAATGCAACAAGAAAACAGCGCAGCAAGAGTGACTGATCAAGTGAAAATCCTCATTACAAATGCATCATCACACAATCGGTCTGTGCACAAAACCAACAAACGTAATGTTAAATGTAAGCCAACACATCATGACAGCGCTTACAGCAAAACAACTTAGCAACAGACACTTCATTACAAACAAGCAGTGTTTATATTAAATAATATTATTATTGGCACAGCGGCCCAGTAAATGTCCTCATTTACGTTATTTGCGGCTTCCATCGTGACGTGAATAATAGCTAGTTAGTTTATCAGCGTATATATTTTTTTTCGATAGAGATCCCACAGTGGGCGGAACTGGTCATAAAGTTAGTGATAACAAGGCCCGCCCATTTAGAGGAAAGATATGATTGGTCATTTTTTCCTGTCATTTAAAATTACGCTCCCATTGATTTACTATTGCTTGGCCCTCTGTAATTGCATAGCTGGACCACCAATCACAGAGCCGCAAACGCTAGGTGGAAACATTCTAATATGGAGAAAATGGGCGGAGTTCATTTAACGCATTCACTGAATAGGCAGATTTGAAGAGTTTATTTCTACATAAATTGTATTTATTTTATTTAGATGATGATTGTGAAATTATGAATTGTTTAAGTAAAATTGGAAATTATGACTTTTTATAAAAAATAATATTGAAAAGTTTGTCATTTAAAAAAATATTTTAAAATTGTAAATATTGTTTACAATAGTTTAGGCCCTCTCTGAGGGCCTAGAGGGCCCTGACGGTTCCCCACTGGATCATGGTATATAAGGGTGTTTCTTTGGCTTTGAGTGCTTTTGTGTTCCAAGGGTTGATTTTTATTAAAATTACATTTAAATGTAAGTAAGTGAGTAATTATGTAAACACAAAAAGATTTGATTTCAACCTTGTCTTTTAGTTATATTAATATCACATTAAAAAATCTTGGCTCTGGCTTGACTGATCTAAAATATGAAAATCCTTCATAAAAAATATGAATCATCATTTTGTATTATTTGTCAGCAAGGGAAAGACCTAAAATGAATTATGACATATGATCTGTGCTTAAAAATATAAAGTTCTAAATATAAAGGTAAATGTTATACAGATCATACGTTGGGCCTTATTTCCAATCAAGCTATTATTCTGTCAGTATGAGACAAAGTGTGAGAATTTTATGTATATATAATTTAATTTAAATATAAATTAATGTGTAATGTGTAATATATAATTTAATACAAATATAAATTAATGTGTGTATTTAAGATGCATAAAATGTTTGCTAGGAAATTAGCTGATATTTTAATGTTAATGTTTAAAATGTCATTTCCACCACTGTCGTTTCTACCACAGAAAACACAATATCATTTGAGATGTGGCAGAAATGGCAGTGCAGTGTGAATTTTCATTATTTACTTTCAAAAATAAAAGAAACAGTGCTCCTGGGATGCATGTATGTCTACTGTTGGACATTATTAGTGGACAAATAACAAACTAGAAAGTGTCCACACAGCTGGAAGTGACCATAATCGAAGAAACAGCTGTAATGTTGCTTAATGGTTATCAAATTTAGGTTAACCAAAATCATTTTCTTGTCCTGTCCTATGGCTTATTCACACCAAATACACTAACGATAACTATAATTATAAAATTTTATTAATTGTTCTAATTCTTTTAGAATAGGGAAGTCCACAATCCACATCACAACTATAACAGTAACAATATGGAGAAACGTCTCCAGGTTACGTATGTAACCATGGTTCCCCGAAGGGAACAAGACGCTGCGTCCGAAGACACTACGGGAACGCCCCCAGCGTGACCGTGCTCTGAATCACATGTGTAATCAGTCCGATGGAAGGGCGAGACGTCATAGGCGGGTGACGTAGCGACCAGGAAGCTATAAAGGCACGTGAGGTGGAACTGGCTTCAGCTTCAAGGAATGAAGCAAGCGCTCGCAGGGATGCCGGAAGTATGGCTCTGAGACACAGCGTCTCGTTCTCTTAGGGGAACCATGGTTACATACGTAACCTGGAGACGTTCCCCTTCAGGAACTTGAGCTGCGTCCGAAGACACTACGGGAATGAGAATGCCCATGCCGCCAGACTTGAAAATCCCTGTCTAGTGTGGAAGAGCACAGCTAAGACAAGAGAACAGAAGAGCCAGGAGTGGCTCGCATATCAAGGCCATAGAATCTGACGAAAGTGAGGGGCGTGGACCATCCTGCTGCGTTGCAGATGTCCTGCATAGATACACCTGCTAGGAAGGCCTTGGAGGCCGCCATACTTCGGGTCGAGTGAGCCTTGACTCCCAGTGGTGAGGGGAGATCAGAGGACTCATAGGCAGTA
>NW_015547692.1:17312-19590 GCF_001515605.1 Sinocyclocheilus anshuiensis
AGTGTGGGAAAGACCCCGTTGAATGGTGGCGGAGGAGCGCCGAACTGAATGCGATAGCCTTTCTCTACAGTGTGCAGGACCCAACGAGATACATTTGGCAGTAGATTCCACGCTGCTAAATAATCTACTAAGGGAACCAGTCTCTCGAGACTGGGCTCTGGTGTACTTGTGACTGCTAATTCGGTGCCCTGAAGCGGAGGACCGGCAGGAGACGGCCGAACTAGCTGTTCTGGAGACCCCCGAAGGGGTAGCGAGCCCCTCAGCTCCGCTACGTTCCCGGGCGGAAGAAACTGAGGGGAGCGCTCGCTGGAGACTGCTGCGCCCTGAAGCATCACTGATGGCAGGGTTGGCAGAAAAATCTCCCGAGGGCACTGAGGAGCGACGGACACCATATACTGCGGTGCACCCCGCTTTTCCCCAGTAGGGGCCGCCCCCGAAGGCCCTGAACCTCTCATGTCAGGTCCTTTTGGCCGAGGACTTCCTCTGAAGCACGACCCTCAGGTCGGGCTTCGACTGCGCAGCCCTCGACCCAGAGCGCCGCTGACCTCGGTCCCGTTGCGGGGGAGCACGAGAAGCAACGCTCTGTTTTTGTTGTTCGCGGTATGAGGAGGAGGAGGTATGCGGCGAGAGCTGCTCCCGCCCAGCAGCCCCTGGAGCTAGAGAGCGGCGAGGGAGGAACCGTAGGAACGCCGCCGCCTGTTTACGGGCCTCCTGGTACCTGTCGACGACGGAATTGACGGCGTCGCCGAACAGGCCAGAAGGCGCAAGCGGGGCATCCATAAGGAAGACCCTGTCCTTTTCTTTAATATCTGACAGGGTCAGCCCAATGGCACGGGCGGTCTCTTTGGTGGCACGGAGAGATAAATCGGCAGTCCTCCTAAGCTCTGCTATGTCATGCTTTTTTATTTCTTCGCCTTCATCTAGCTCCTTAAGCAGGTCGGCTTGGTACGCCTGTAACACCGCCATGCTGTGCAGACACGCACCAGCCTGACTTGCCGCCGTATACCCCTTGCCCACCAGGCTAGATGTTGCACGCAACGGCCTGGAGGGCAATGCCGGAGCCTTTAATGACGATGCCGTGCCGGGGGACAGATAGCTCACGAGCATTTGTGCCACCCGGGGCATCGTCTTATAACCATGATCACTAACCCCTGCCATGTTTGCATAATGAGTGGAAGCGGGGGTAAATAGACATGCTGAATATGGTCTAACCCACGACCTCGACACCTCGGTGTGGAGATCGGGGAAAAACGGTAGGCTCCGGCGCGGAGGTGGCAGTTTACTCCGCAGAAAGCGCTCATCTAATTTGCTTTTCTGCGGTTCAGCTTGTTTCTCGGCCGGCCAATCGATATTTAATTTAGCTACGGCACGAGTGACCACCTCCAATAACTCCTCATACTGTGCTGTGTGAGGGGGCGAATCCTCATCGGCGCTCTCCACATCAACCTCCTCGGAGGAAGATAGGCGGAGCGTTGAGCCCGTTCCCCGGGGGGAAGAAACTTCCGATCTCAGAGAGTGGGCACCCGATCTGGTGGGTGAGGAAGGAGATAGGGGCTCGCCCGTCTCCATTCCGTCCGCCAAATCCAATTCCGAACCCCAAGAATGCAGCCACTGCTCAGCCTCGGCTGAAGCGGGACCAGCACCGCGAGGAACGCTGGCGATGGCTCTCTCCTCAAAGCCTTCAGAGCCTTCCGGGAGCGAAGCGAGCGCAATGACATTCGCTCACAATGCGGGCAATCGGCCCCCTCGAGAGCCGATGCCGCATGCTTCGCCCCCAAGCAAACAACGCACATACTGTGTGTATCCCCACTCGTAATATAGCGAGGGCAGGGAGGAACACACAGCCTGAAACGCTGCTCACTTTCGCCCTTATGTTTTATTTTCTCTGTGGCCTTGGACATTGTGCTTATAACTTTCTTTTATGACAGACAACACCAAATAAGACTCACAACAGAGATATGACTGACACAACACAGAGCGCTTCGCTGAATGACAGAAAGCTGAAGCCGGTTCCACCTCACGTGCCTTTATAGCTTCCTGGTCGCTACGTCACCCGCCTATGACGTCTCGCCCTTCCATTGGACTGATTACACATGTGATTCAGAGCACGGTCACGCTGGGGGCGTTCCCGTAGTGTCTTCGGACGCAGCTCGAGTTCCTGAAGGGGAACAACATTGTTGGAATCACATTCAAGGTGATTTTTCCAGCTAATGACTAGGGCTGTGCGATTTGGGGGAAAATATCAAATTGCGATTTTTTTGACAGATATTGCGATTGC
>NW_015547692.1:19796-24018 GCF_001515605.1 Sinocyclocheilus anshuiensis
TAGACACCATTATAGTTTACATTAAAACCAATACAATTCCCATTATAACCCTGAAATCCATTACATTTGTTATTGTGTTTTGGGAGGGGTTCTATTGTTTTGTTTTTTTCAGCAGGCAAGATTATAATGGTATAACTACTTTTACAGAATTAACTTAATTACTGAATTTCACAGAAAATATTTTTTTATTTTTTTATAAATGAACTGTATTTCTTAAGTCAATTATTAAAGTATTACATTGATTTATTCATTTTAAGTATTTGGGATTTTAAGAGCAAGTGAAAAATGCGCTGAATGTTTCATTTCATCCAAGTGAAATTAGCAAGCAGTTAGACGGAATTTACATTCATTTTAAACGCGGAGCCAGGCGTGAGTCGACACAGGTTGCGCGCGTGTCAAGCCTCATCCATACTGCCAGATGCGCTCATGGAGACTTGCGGTGCGGAGCCGGGTGCGAGTATAAACGAGCATTACGAGACAGCTCTCTCCCGTCCCGCGTTCCGTTTTTTTTTTTTTTATGGTGGGTGTTTACGCAGTTGGCTAGAGCAGTGCTGATTGGGGAGAACACAGGTGCGCTCACTCTTGCCCAGGGCAAGTAAGATTGCAACTCAAGGCTGGCAATCATAATATCGCGTCCACATCAAGAGCATATCAAGGTCTCAGAGGTTCTGTCACAGAGCCTTTATTAGTCATAGCTGAGGGGAAAAAAAAATAAAATAGAGCATATCCCGTTCGGCTGAAAAGGCATCCAAGTGTTAAAATTTGTTTGTATTATTATGTTAGCATAAGTAAGCTGCTTTGAGTTTGCTCATAAATTATGAAGCATACAATCTCACTGTTCAATCTGATAACAATTTACCTGTCTGCCAAGTGTAATTCAAGCTTGCGTGCATATGATACGCAGTTTTCGTGTACATATGATACGCATCTACCCCACAACCCTAAACCTACCCATCGCGTAGCATATACACGCCAAATTCCATTTTTTCATATCAATACCACGAGTTTTCGTTTTTATTTGGCGTACTATTTATACGCACTTTCATGAGATCGGGTTGTAATGTTACAGAATATTTTTATTTCAAAGTACCATGTCAGCATATTAGAATGATTTCTGAAGGATCATGTGACACTGAAGACTGGAGTAATGGCTGCTGAAAATTCAACATTGCGATCACATGAATAAATTAAATTTAAACTATATGAAAATAGATTACAGTTATTTTAAATTTGAATAACATTTCACAATCTTTTTCATCAAAGAAATTCAGCCTTGCACATAAGAGATTTCTTTTAAAAATACAATAAATCAATGAAGCAAGATGATTCCTTGGTCCTTGGTGTTAAAAAGTTTGAAAAACCCTGGTTTAAAAGAAAGTTAGTGAATTTGTGTGAAAGAGTCTAGACATACTTCATTGTGTATCTCACTAGCTCTAGCTCTAGCCAGAGCTAGACAGATATTGTTGCACACAAAGGTACCTGTTCCTTTCAGCTTGATGACAACCCTGTCATTAAAGTTGCACCATTTCTCTGACTGGTAGTCAATCACAGTAACCTCCCTTCCTTTTAAATTACATACAGCATCAGGATATACAACATCTAGTATCTCTGAGTGGTTTCTGTCATATAGCTTTCAATCAGACTAAGTACCCTTACTGAATGTGAGGAAGAAAAACAACAAACAGATTTAAAGGGATAGTTCACCCAAAAATTTAAATTTGATGTTTATCTGCTTACCCACAGGGCATCCAAGATGTAGGTGGCTTTGTTTCTTCAGTAGAACACAAACGGAGATTTTTAAGTCCAACCGTTGCAGTCTATCAGTCTTATAATGCATGGCAATGGTAACAAAATCTATGAGAGTTAAAAAAAACATGCACAGACAAATCCAAATTAAACCCTGCGGCTCGTGACGACACATTGATGTCCTAACTACACAAAACGATCGGTTTGTGCAAGAAACCGAACAGTATTTATGTAATATTTTACCTCTAATACACCACTATGTCCAACTGTCTTTGGGCGCGCGCACGGCATCCGGTGCGTGAGGTGTGTACGCGCTCTGGCGTAGTTTACGCAAGCGCTGGAAGTGATCTCTCGCGCGTATCATTGTCACTCATTGTTTACACAGTGCACAAACATTGTAGGTACGACGGCTAATCAAAATGGTACTTACTTGCGCTTATCCGGATTGTTCAAACCGACTTATTCGCAAACTCATTAGGGAATGGTGACTTTCCACGTATTCCCAACTTCTGAGCCTGCTCAAATTTTAATTTTTGGGTGAACTATCCCTTTAAGTCAGGTTGGTTGGGTGTGTTAGAAAGAGAACAATATATGTTAATATACACGCAAATAAGTCTCTGTCTGTGCCATACGCTCTCAACCTTATGTTGTTATGTTCTGTTCTTAGTAGGAGACAAAAAAGTATGGAAATTACTGATGCTTGCATATTAGAAGAGGATTCGTGGAACCAAATGGAAGGAATGGGAAATAAAAATGAGCAGTTCAAGGAATGACACATTTATATTAGGGAATGGATGAGAAACAGAGATAGAGAGTGGAAAGAAGAGCTTGCATAGCGCTCATGTTAAGTGATTTCCATTATTCATTTGGGCATGGCTTCAGGCTGCTGTGGTAAATGTCAGAAATAGAGATGATTTGCCTCCATCTTTCATTCATTCATTGGTTCATCCGCACCAAAGACTTCTGTGTACTGTATTGTGGGCCTGACAGCTTTGAACACACTGGCAGTTTCTGTCCTCTGCCCACAAATGCACAAAGCCAATCAGTGCCACTTCAAAGGAGCCCAGCGGAAGCAGAGCAGCCAATCACGTTTCACGGCTTCCACTAGCCCCTTGATGACCATTCTCCGAATATGTGCATTCCTCCATTCCCCCATTCATCCCTTTATCTGCTGGTTGTAGAGGTGGAGGAGGTGACAGCGGAGCAGAGATTTATCTTATCAAGAGCATATCAAGGTCTCAGAGGTTCTGTCACAGAGCCTTTATTAGTCATAGCTGAGGGGAAAAAAAAATAAAATAGAGCATATCCCGTTCGGCTGAAAAGGCATCCAAGTGTTAAAATTTGTTTG
Organism: Sinocyclocheilus anshuiensis; assembly: GCF_001515605.1. Taxonomy (NCBI): domain Eukaryota; kingdom Metazoa; phylum Chordata; class Actinopteri; order Cypriniformes; family Cyprinidae; genus Sinocyclocheilus; species Sinocyclocheilus anshuiensis. The sequence continues at coordinate 22,891 of NW_015547692.1, forward strand.
TATTATTATGTTAGCATAAGTAAGCTGCTTTGAGTTTGCTCATAAATTATGAAGCATACAATCTCACTGTTCAATCTGATAACAATTTACCTGTCTGCCAAGTGTAATTCAAGCTTGGTAATTTGCCAAAGAGTCAGAGATGTGATGCGCAACAGACATTCTGTTAGCAATATCATTTCATTTTGTGCAACTCTTTAACCCCCTAAACATCTTTGTTAATATAAACTTTGCAGTGTTACATGCACCTTAGAGAAAACTCAACGTCCACATTGATAGTGGGGAACAGTATTATAGATACCCAGCTAAATATTTAAATATAGAACAATTAAATATTCATTGCCTACATTTAACCTTCACAACTCACATAGTGCTGATGACAATATTAACAAGGAGGCCCTCTTAAGAACTTCTTAATGAGCTACTAATCAGGGCACAGTCCCCATGTTTGTGTTGAAACACAGTTCTAGCAATAAGACCAGAACACATTGAGCTTCAAGAGAAATCAATCCTACAGTACCAGTGTACCAAATACTTGATACTTGGGCATAGTAGAGTAAGAAAAGGCTGACAACAGACTTCAGTTGCAAAAGTGATACTCTAGATAAGTATATGAATTATAATATAATATCCTTTATTGTTTAATGGCTGGAGCCATTGTTCAGATTTAAATTGATTCAGCTGTAGAAATGGAATTAGTCTAACGCAGCTCTGCTTTTGTCTTCCGCAATCACCAGTGAAAGGAGTGGGGAAGAAAAGAGAAATTAAACCAGCAGTGAGCTATTCATTTTCAGAGCATAAATGAAAAGGAGTCAGTTGAACTTTGACAGAATGTGTTTATAAGCTCTGAGGCAGTGGCTCCTCGTGGGATTCCATTAGCAAGAATGATGCCAGAGAGGGCTTCCTTTGTTAAGCCAGACCAATAGCAGTAAAATCAGTCTTCTCTGGTGATTTCATAGACATTTATGGGTCTCTGGATCTGGCCTCTTTTAGTTGCATGTGTCACTTTTATAGTCTGGTTAAGAGGAACTGCATAGCAGACATACTGTAATTTAGAAGTTTAGAAGTTAGTGGTTCCTCTTCAGGAACTCGAGCTGCGTCGGAAAACGCTAGGGGAACGCCCTTCAGCGT
>NW_015547692.1:25725-35283 GCF_001515605.1 Sinocyclocheilus anshuiensis
GTGACACCTTTTGGCCTGCTGTACATGAGGCCCCTACAGTGGTGGCTCAAGTCCAAGGGGTTTTCCCCGAGGGGAAATCTGCTTCGCATGATCAAGGTCACGTTGCGATGCCTACGTGCCTTGGACATGTGGAGGAAACCTTGGTTCTTGTCTCAGGGCCCGGTGTTGGGAGCTCCTTGTCACCGCGTAACGCTAGCGACGGACGCGTCCAATCACCGGTTGGGGAGCGGTCATGTGTGGCCACCCTGCCCGTGGTCTGTGGAGTGGTCGCCATCTCACGTGGCACATCAACTGCCTGGAGATGCTGGCTGTGTTTCTAGCATTGAAACACTTCCTCCCGGACCTAAGAGATCGCCATGTGTTGGTGTGTAGTTGGTACAGTGCTGGACTTCCTGCAGGCCTGATTGTCCGCAGGGTTGACCCACTCCACCTTGAAGGTCTACGTGGCGGCCATTGTGGCCTACCACGCCCCTCTCGGTGGCCAGTCAGTGGGCAGACAGCCCCTGGTTACATGTTTCCTCCTTGGTGCGCTGAGGCTGAGGCCTCCGGCCAGAGAAGCTTATGCTAAGCGGTGGATCAGGATGCTATTCCAAAGCCTTGAGTCCTCTGATCTACCCTCTTTCGAGGAACTATGGTTACATACGTAACCTGAGACGATTTGCTTAAGGGTCACTGATAATGATGGAGCTCAAATTGAGCAAGGAGTATATCTCTGAACATGTTGAGCTGACCTTTGCAAGTGCCATCATCATAATCAATTGAATTTAATCCTCACCTCATTATCAAGGAGCAGGGTTTGTTTGCCCTGTACTCCTCTTCAACAGAATCAGGGATACTGTCTGACAGAATGAATTTAAGGACAAAAAGAGTAAACAATGCAGTGGCTGATCAATACAGATGTTCATCCTACTCTGCATCTGCAGTTTATTCATTTGTCTTGAGCAATATGATTCTCAGAGATTTGTATTTTGTAATTATGATGATTGAATCAGAGCGTCTATATGGTCCTAGTCTATATATGCACAGCCATGGTGTTTTGGTGAATGGTGAATTTTAATCTGAATTTTAAATGCATTTTGATATTTTATTACTTTTAATAAGGTGTTTATATTTTATATATTATATTTTGAAGTAGAAAATGTGATGGTCATCAAGCTGCCTGGTCATAATAACCCGTGAAGACCTTCATGGCTGTGTGTCCAGGCAAGTAAATCTTTTAAAAGGTAGTTCAATCTTTAATGCCATGTCCAACCCCTATGGTCCAAAACTTAATGACGTTTATGAATTGATAAGTCATGATAAATCTGCATGTTAAACTTAAAAATATATTTAAAAATATATTAAAAAAATGAGGAGGAAGAGATCATGAGAAAAAATATTGCTACTTTTTTTGAGAGTTACTAGATGCTTTACTTGATTATATTTTTTGATCTTGTTTACATTTTTGTAGAAAATAATGGTATAAGAGTTTTTTAAAACTATACAGTATTAGGTAGTTGGTACATGCATTCGATTTTTAAAAGATTTTTCCTTTTCTTTGTCTCGGACACTGTCATTGACCCAAATGCTAAATCCTCCAGCAGCTGCCAGCTGTGGTAATGTTGGCAGATTCTGTAGTATCACCAATATATTGTGCTGTTGCTTATGGAATGCATGAAATGGCTTTAGCTTTTATCATCTGCCAGGATTCTGGCTGTTTTTGTTTCTTATTAAAATTCACCTTTAGTGCCGTTTTTCCACTTGGTTTGGCAAAACCGAAAATAGCCTGCTTCCTTTACAGGGCCCATCTGAGCATGTTTGATCTCAAATGGTGGTGAGAGGCACTTATCCAATAGTTTGTGGATCACTTGGCAAGTCAAGAAAGAGATTGAATAAAGTAAGGGATAGAAAGATGGGAAATAACTTTAGTGAAAATAAGCCAGCTAACAATATTTGCATAATTGGAATCGTTGCTGCTCTGCTATTGGATTAGCCTAGTGAATATGCTAATGTCCGGGGATGGATGATTGGGGCGGGTCTCGTGCCTTATCACTCTCCTACAAGCCCCCTGAAGATGATGAACCTTGGTCCCATGCAGCAGATTAGGGCACTTCAAACAGTACAGGGGTACCCCGGGAGTAACGTGTTCAGATTTCAGAACAAATTAGCAGACATCTTTAGCGCATTTGAAGTGAAAGTGCTTGATGAACATATACGATGTGTGGAGAGCATTCACTCAGTATCGTTATCTCATTTTTGACCAAGATGGCTTTTAGAGGCTTTTGCATTGGAACTCTTCATATATATATATATGGAGAAAATTGAACCTACAGTACTGTTTTTCATCTAATTCAGGGGACCTCAGAGAAAACTTGTCTGAATAGAAGAAATATGTGCTATTGTGATTTTTAACATTTAAAAAAAAAAAAAAGAATACACAGTGCTAGTCTTTTCTTAAAAATTCCATGAAATTTATGGTAAAAAACTGAGAGCTGTTGTTGCGGTTACGGTAGCAACATTTTAGGTTTTATGGACTAAACTTTGATTTACAGTAAAAAAAAAAAAGAAAAAAAAAAAGGGGTGAAAAGGGTCCCCCTGAAGATGATGAACCTCGGTCCCGTGCCGCAGATTAGGGCACTTCAAACAGTGCAGGGGTCCCCCGGGAGTAACGTGTTCAGATTTCAGAACAAATTAGCAGACATCAAACAAGCAGGACGAGATGCTGGATCAAAGGAAATCTTACTTTCTTTCTTTCTTTCTCTCTTTCTTTTTGTTTGTTTGACAGACTTAGTTTTTTATTTTAATCCCATTTTAAAGAAACTTGTTTTTTTAACACAACTGATACAGTATATATATATAAAAAAAAAAGAATACACAGTGCTAGTCTTTTCTTAAAAATTCCATGAAATTTATGGTAAAAAACTGAGAGCTGTTGTTGCGGTTACGGTAGCAACATTTTAGGTTTTATGGACTAAACTTTGATTTACAGTAAAAAAAAAAAAGAAAAAAAAAAGTGAGTGAACAGTGTCATGCAGACAAATGCAAAACACATGACACTAAAATGATGTATAATAAACAAAATCCCAATGTATAATTTACATTTGACTTCTTTTCCACTTTTAAAAAACTGTACATTTAACAGTAATTTACTGTAAAATGACATGAAATGTCCTGTTAGATTTATTCTAGTTTTATTTATCACTGTACATAGTAAGGAAATTTATTGTCAACTAGTTAACGAGTGTTTACTGTAGCATTTTTAATTTTTTTTCAATGTTTTACAGTGTTCCTTTATTTTGACCTTAATTACACAACATAACTAAAGCTAAACATTTTTAAAATGAATTATGCCAATACTTTTTTTGCCAGCTTTTTGAGTAAAATAGCAGTACTGCTGACATCCCATGCTAAAAATAATTAAGAGAGACTGCTTATTTATTGACTTGTTTTTATTACTTTTATTACTTGTTTGTAATAATGTTATAATACAATTCCTTATTCTACATCCAGACAACAGACACTCCCACCTCAGTAAAATTTAGACATCCCTATTCTGTTCGATTCAGTAAATGAAATGACAGACATTATGCATAAAAATAGTAACTCTGATGCCATATATGAAACAAATCCCATCCAAACAGTGTGTTAGGCTATGCATTTTGCTGGTCCCCATGTGTCAGTTCATTTTCTCTCTATTTCAAAATCGTTCTTGCTTCTTTTGACTGTGGGGCAAGGTGAGAGATGGCACAGGGGCAGATTTTGCTGAGTAGTGTTTGGATGTATGAGGAAGGGGACGGGTCTTTTTCCAGTTGCTGAGCACAATCTTGACCTCCAGCTATGCTCTGAAGTGCGGCTAATTTCATCCCTTGACACACAGCAGTCTGAATCTGCCCTGCTCAAAGCTCAACTGAGCTTAGCGGTCTTAAGAAGCTAACAAAGACAGCTGTGGTCAAAAGCTGCTTCACCAGCAGTGCCACAGGTACATGGGGATACTGTAAGAAGAGCTGGAATTGGAGATGCAACGGTGATAGTGAGATCACAAAATGATGTTGTTTAGTATGTTCAGTGAAGATTGATAATAGTAGGAGATTCTTGGGTTAAATGTCTCAAAAACATACTTAACATTGACCTAACAAGGTGATACTTCATGACATTGCTAATATTTTGGGAGCAGATTACAGTATCAACCTCATACCACACTGTAAAATGTGGCAATGTGCAATTGTTACTAGAAAGAACTGTTTCTACCTGATCCTACCATAAAACTTAGTTTTGTTGGTGTAACCTAATATATTTGGGTTGATTCAGTAATTTGAATAAAATTAATGTAGTTGTTGCAACATGAAGCTAATTTTTAAGTGAACATTTTGTCATGGCCAAAAACCATACCATAATATCATGTCCAAAAACCATAGTATGTACCATGTTTGTTATTATGATAATGTTTTGCAAAATTTAGCAAAATGTTTTACTGAATTCAAGTGCTAAATTTCAGTCCAATTTAAGGATTACATTTAGTATCAGAAAAATGTGTATAAAAATAATAGTTTGAATGTTTTAGAAGCAAGATTCTTATTGAAGTGATTTTGAGAGAGAAAAACACCATTACGGCTTAGGATGACAGTCACAAGATTGTGTGTACTAGTCGTCATACTTGTTAGTTTCTGCTTGACTACTGTGATATTGCATTTAGCCTGTGGCCTGTTGTAAAGCAGACGTCACACCGAATACTTCGTCTGCTGCGTTTCCGTGGCAACTGGGCAGAAATGTACATGGCTCGTCCCCTTATCGCCGGACGACACTCCCATTCCTGCCCCAGGACAAACCACATCCCCCCAAATTATCATATCCATATAGATACACACACACACACACACACACACACACACACACGCACACACACACGTTTGTAACAGTGCCCATGACTACAGTTCTTTTCATCTATTGCTAAAATCCTGCTGCAATTACTACACATACTTCATTAAATATATTCACATTGACCTCTAGTTGTATTCTTACTGATAGCACAGCAAGAGGACATTAAATTGATGAAAAGTGACATTAAAGACATTTATAATGTTACAAAATGTCTCTATTTCAAATTAATGCTGTTCTTTCTATTTGTCAAAGAATCATCAAAATGTATCAGTTTCAACCAAAAAATATTTAGCAGCACAACTGTTTTCAACACTGATTGTGTTGAATAAAACTGATAAAGAAATGTTTCTTGAGCAGCAAATCAGCATATTAGAATGATTTTTTTAAGGATCTTCATGTGACACTGAAGACTGAAGTAATGATACTGTAAAAAAATTACATTTTAAAAAATGTATAAAAATAGAAAACTGTTATTTTTAAATTTCAATAATATTTCATAATTGTCACGGTTCTGCTGGTGTGCCCTAGTTGGCCACCAGATGTCACTGTGTTTTGTTGAGCGCATGGCTTGTTGTTTGTTGTTGGTGCCATGTGCTCTCCTGTCTATTGTCTGACCCCGCCCTTCTTGTTATCTCATTATTGTTTTAGTTACTTCACCTGTGTCTCCCTTGTTACCCTCCTAATTTGTCTCCCTAATTATTCTCCTTGTGTCTGCAGTCCTGTGCTGGTTCGTTGTTTAATGTATTATGTCTGAGTGTCGTTGTTGTATGTGTAGTGTTGCCCTGCCTTGCCTTGCCGTGCCGTGCCGTGCCGTGCTGTGCTGTGCTGTGCTGTGCCCTGTCCTGGCCTGGCCTGCCTTCCTGTTTTTCCCCTTTGGGGTAGTTTTTGTTAATTTTTTGTTTTTTTTTCCCATTATTAAATGCCCATTTCATCCTGCATTTGAGTCCTCGCTTCATCTCTCTTCCAGTTCCCTGACAGAACGAACTAGCCCAGATGAGGACTCCGCAGATGAAGGGCTCACTCCAGCTACCAGCCTTCACTACCAGCAGCCCCCTCTATCAACGTATGCTTCAAGTGGAGGCCTTGAGTTCCCTAAAGCAATGGGGGACTGATTTGAGGGAATTCGAGTTTTGGAGTGCTTCGGAGGGGCTGGGCTACAACGATGTGGCTCTCAAGGACCTGTTTACCTATGCCCTTGATGAGCCCATCAGTACCTGGAGGAGGGTTGGCAAGCAACACCTGTCTTTTGGGGCATTTGTGGACTTTCAGAGGTGTCTTTTCCCGTCATGGCCACCATTCCAGAGTCTTGTCCTGTCATGGCTGCCACTCCAGAGTCTCGTCCCGTCATGGCCGCCACTCCAGAATTTCGGTCCGTCATGGCTGCCTTTCCAGAGCCTCTCGACAAAATGGCTGCTAGTTCAGTGGTCCTGGAAGACCCAAATCCGGTGGTCCCTAGTCCGGTGGTCCTGGAGGACCCGACTCAGGTGGTCCTTAGTTCAGTAGTTTTGGAAGTCCCTGAGCTACCCACCCCAGAACAGCCTGCCACAGAACAGCCCAATTTCACTGCTGCCGCCACGAAGGCCATCACTGTGCAGCCCGCTCTCCTTGTCTTGGCCATGGAGGCCGCTACAGAGCTGCCCGATTTCAATGCTGCTGCCAGCGTCAGGAAGGCTGTCTTTGCCTTTCACCTAAGGGCTGTTCTGCAGGCATGGGCCACTTCGGAGTTCACTCCGGCTGCCCAGGACCCTGCTTCAGAGTCCACTCAAGAATCTGCTCCAGGCCGGGATCCTTCAGAATCCACTCAAGAGCCTGCTCCAGCCCAGGAGCTCTCAGAATCTGCTCAAGAACCTGCTCCAGTCCAGGACCCTTCAGAGTCCACTCCAGAGCCTGCTCCAGTCCAGGAGCTCTCGGAGTCCAATCAAGAACCTGCTCCAGTCCAGAAGCCTTCAGAATCCACTCCAAAGCCTGCTCCAGCCCAGGAGCTCTCAGAATCCGCTCAAGAACCTGCTCCAGTCCAGTAGCCTTCAGAGTCCACTCCAGAGCATACTCCGGCCCGTGGGTCTGCTCAGCCATGGTGGTCAGGAGCTCTGCCTGTGCTGCTGTGGTGGTCTGCAGCGCCACTGTGGTGGTCTTCAGCCCCACCTGCACCAATGAGTTGGTCTCCAGCTCCACCTGATCCAGCATGGTGGCCCTCTCTCCCATCTGCTTTGCTGTGGTGGTCATCTGCTCCACCATGGGGATCTTCAGTAATGCCCGCTTGGCTGTGGTGGACTTCAGCTCTGCCCTTGAGGGCTTCAGCTCCGCATGCTCCGCCCTGGAGGGCTTCAGCTCCACAGGTTCCGCCACGCGGGCCCTGTCCTGGCCTGCCTACCTGTTTTTCCCTCTTGGGGTAGTTTTTGTTTGTTTTTGTTTAGTTTTTTTCCCATTAATAAATGCCCATTTCATCCTGCATTTGAGTCATCACTTCATCTCTCTTCCAGTTCCCTGACAATAATATTACTGTTTTACTGCATTTTTTATCATATAAATGCAGCCTTGGTGAGCACAAGAGACAAAAAACAAAAAAACTTACAGCTTCTAAATTTTGAAAGATAGTGTATGAGCAATGTACTGAACCTAAAAATGACACATTTACTGCTTGTACGTTGAACACATACTTACACAAAGTGCACATTCACAGCTCACCTTGTGTCTTTGTTCTTTTGCAGTGTTCATATCCTGTCTGGGAAGACTTCAGTGCCAAGGCCACCAAGCTGCACTCTCAACTCCGGTAAGTTCAGTCTCTGGCTCACATCCACACCTGTCATGTGAGGAAGGTTTTATTGAATGAGAAAATAAAATTGTCATCAATTTATTCCATTGGTTTTGTGCGTTTCAGAACCACGGTTTTAGCAGCAGTGGCATTTCTGGATGCCTTTCAGAAGGTGGCGGATACGGCAACCAACACAAGAGGTAGGCATGATCAGGGATGTGTGAGAGCATGTGTTTGTGTGTGTGATTGAGGGTGTGCGCTTTCTGTCCAGCTTGCAGGGATATGTATATCCCATTATGAGGGTAATGCATATGATAAAACACTACTGGAGAGAGAAAGATAACTGTAGGGATGCACCGATACCACTTTTTCCAGAACGAGTAAGATACAATACTTTTATTTTTGGTACTTGCCGATACTGCTACCGATACCTGTATTTTCAAAACATTTGTAATTTTTTGAAAATATTGGGTACAGAAACCTAGCACATGTAAAGCACATTTCACACAGGCTACTAGTTTCACTTTCACTTTAAATAAATATGTTGTTTATAGTGAATGCCATTATAAATTTTGTTTGTTTTGTATTCACGATTTAATTTTAATCCAAATGATGTGTGTGCTAAGTGAGCGAAGAGCAATCAAGATCATGCAACACAAGTGCGCACACTCTCCCTCCCTCGCTCTATCTTTCTCTCTCCTTACTGTCAAGTAACTTTAGTAATTGTTTCGTATTTGCTTTTGCTTTTTGACATTTCTACTCAGCGTGCTTTGCTTATCAGCTCGTGCACATCAGCTACAGGCATGAATATTGAATTTTTAACATTATATTTATATAATTAAATGCTTGTACTTCATAGACATTTCTGTTACTTCATTAATCTCTGATAACTCCATTCTACTCTCTGTTGTTCTGTTGTCGGTGTTACTTTTGGCACAGCACTGTTGACACATTGTGTGGTATCAGAGCATTTTAATGAGTATAAGTACGAGTACATGAGCGCGGTGTCAGGCCCTATAATGAGTGTCCAAAACCAAGGATTATAGAAGGTACAGAGCCAGACCCTCTAGATTTAATGCGCTCATCTTGCAAACAATGTTTGTAAGAATGTCTTTGTGTTAATGTCCATATTCGTGTGCATGTACGACAAATGTCTAACTTATTTTTATGAACTGGCTAGATGTTATTAGCAAATAATTAAACATAACGTCTCTAGGTTACGTATGTAACCATGGTTCCCCGAGGGAACGAGACGCTGCGTCGAGATCGCTTTGGGAATGCCCCTGCATGACCGGGTTCTGAAGCACGTGTGAAATCAGTCCAATGGAGCAGCGAGACGTCACGTGCGGGGTGACGTGAGCGCCAGGAAGTATAAAAGCGCATCCGGCAGAGCGCAAGTTAGCTTCGATGAAGTAGCGCCTGGAGGGATACAGGGAGTATGGCAAAGAGACGCAGCATCTCGTTCCCTCCGGGAACCATGGTTACAAACGTAACCTAGAGACGTTCCCCTTCAGGAACTCGAGCTGCGTCGAGATCGCCTTGGGAACGAGAATACCCACTGCGCCATACTACCAAGTCCCTGCCTGTGTGTGTATCTTGCGAGCACATCAAGAAGAGAGAACTTGGGAACCTGGGGTAGATGCCAGGTCTAGGTTGTAAAAGCGGACAAAAGTGTGCGGAGAGGACCAGCCCGCCGCAGCACAAATGTCCTGCAAGGCCACACCCAAGTTGAAAGCCTTGGAGGCCGCCATACTCCTGGTCGAGTGTGCTCTGACCCCCATAAGTGACGGGAGGCCAGAGGACTCGTAGGCTAGTGAGATGGCCTCGACCACCCACCTACTCATTGTCTGCTTGGTCGCCGGAGATCCTTTCTTTGGCGGACCAAAAACAAACAAAAAGCTGATCTGCCTTACGCCACGGGGCAGCTCTGTGTGCGTAAGCGTCCAGTG
>NW_015547692.1:37447-37856 GCF_001515605.1 Sinocyclocheilus anshuiensis
GCAGAGCGGCCACTCATAACCGCCCCCCCAGCCCGTGAGAGAGGCATCTGTCATTAGCGTTACACGACGACAAGGAGCCCCTAACATTGGGCCTTGAACTAGGAACCAACGTTTCTTCCACATGTTCAAGGCACGTAAGCATCGCCGCGTGACCTTGATCATGCGAAGTGGATTCCCCCTCGGGGAAAATCCCTTGGTTCTGAGTCACCACTGTAAGGGTCTCATGTACAGCAGGCCAAAGGTATCACTGAGAGCGTCGCCCCGACCCCCGATCTTCCTGTGGAGGGGTGCGGGTTGCAACGCTCTGTTCTTGAGACTGGCGATATGAGGAGCTTGACGGCTTGGGCTGCTCCCGCTCAGCAGCCCCACCCCTGAGCAGGTCAGCCTGGTATGCTTGTAACACCGCCAT
>NW_015547692.1:37901-50446 GCF_001515605.1 Sinocyclocheilus anshuiensis
ATATTTTATTTTGGCTACTGCACGAATCACACCCCATAATTACTTTTAGGACGAGCGTCCTGTTTCTCGGCTGGCCAAACGATATTTTATTTTGGCGCGAAACACACCCCATAATCACGAATCACACCTCATACGCGAGGGACTGTGGTGGCGAGTCCACAGTCTCCTCTGTCTCGACACTCATCACATCCACCTCCTCGGAGGAAGATAGATGAAGCGTCTGGCTCTCTCTCTCTTGGGGAAGAAACCGCAGCGCGGGCTTCCAAACACTGAGAGAGAGCCGCGGATCTAGCGGGTGAGGACCGAGAAAAGGACGAGCCCATCTCGGATCCCTCCGCTAAATCCACCCGCGATCCCCACGACAACAGTCTACGCCGTGCCTCGGCAACAGCGGGACCGCTGCCAGCGGGATCGCGAGCCTGACCGCTCTCATCAAATACAGCCAGGCGAGAGCGGAGCATACGCAGCGAGAGTAACTCGCAGTGATGACAATCAGCTCCTCGAAAGCTGACCGTGCATGCTCCGCTCCTAAACAAACAACACACAAGATCGTGTGTATCCCCCGCTGCCAGATAGTGTGGGCAGGGAGGCACACAACGTCTGTAATGCCGTTTGCTCGCCATAGATATTCTTTTGAATGCTTGTGGACTGACAGACAACAGTAAATAGACTGACACATACACAGAGCGCTACTGAAGAGCAGAAGCTAACTTGCGCTCTGCCGGATGCGCTTTTATACTTCCTGGCGCTCACGTCACCCCGCTTGTGACGTCTCGCTGCTCCATTGGACTGATTTCACACGTGCTTCAGAACGCGGTCACGCAGGGGCGTTCCCAAAGCGATCTCGACGCAGCTCGAGTTCCTGAAGGGGAGCTACATTATTCATCTCTGGTGAGTTTTGAACAGTCTGTTCACATGGCAGAAATAAGCAGATGTTATGAATCCTTGACAATAATGGATAAATGAGAGGGAACAAAGACGTGCCTCATAGCTGTAGAGAGGCTTGCTGGGTGTTTTTGGTTATTTATGGCATGGTGCTTTAGTAATGATTTGACAGAGCCAAGTTCTTCAAGGATAATCGACTGATGGAAATAATGTTGTTTGGAAATAAACCACCAGTCTCATTATGATTATATTACTGTATTGGACTTTTTTCTCTTCATCTGGGGATTTGGATTTTTTTTTCATCTCATTTTGTGGCCTGCATGCCTGAGGTAAAGAGTGTGTTTGAAGGAGTATGATGATCTGCATTATTATGGGTTCATGTGGGCATGTTGTGCTTTTAATGAGCTGACGGAACTGGGAGCCTTCCTCTGTGCCTTGTAAAAGCAGTGAGGATCTCATCCAACCCCAATTGTGACTCATTGGTGGCTATTTCAGATGGTGGTTTGGGGGTACATAAAGCATAAGGGAAGCTTGAAGAGTGAGTGAGAACAATTAAAGAAAGGAACATTAAAAAGTCACAAGGCTATAAGAAAGTGAGACAGCATAATTTATTACAACAATCCACCTTGTAGCTGTAGACTGTGACCTAAATTTTGTACATTTATTTTATTTTACTTTTTTACTTTTTACTTTAAATTTTTACTTTTTATTTTAATTTATTTAAAATTGTATTTTATGTTATTCATGTGTGCAGCCATGACATATTTGATACTGCTTTGGAATGTGTTATTCATTATATTTCAGTTATTGTGACAACCAAGTTTCTCAATACAAATCAATACAATTATGTAAGTTAAAATTATTTTTCATTTTATTTATTTACTTTTAATTATTATTGGTATTAATAACAATTATTCAACGTAGAGTTGTGTCCTTAAAGAACAAAACATAGACTGTAGTTGCTTTGGACAGATAAATGTCTTTTTGTCTCATGCAGTGTTCAAAATTTTTCATTGTTCTCAAGCTTTTATAATTTTCTCTCAGTGTGAATTAAATTTATACACTGCAACATTTTTGCAGTGTTCTCTTTTTGATCTGTTCTCAATTCTATTCTCAATCAGTCTATTATTTTTCAATGATAATACATTATTAAAAAATGCATCTTGAATATAAATGTAATTTGTTGTTATTCCAATTACACATTTTCGGCTAATTTTAACTTAATTTTAACTTAATTTTATATTTCATCATAGAAGGGGATTAGCACGAAGTGGAGTAGATAAAGGTAGAGTAGATAACCTGGGGCTTGAGCTCGTGGCAGGTCAGGGCTCTTAAGCACTGGTCTCTCTGGGGGAAGGAGGGGTCACATACTGCTCAGTGATAATGTGACCTGATTGATGTGATTTTGCTGAATGCCAAAGGGAGGGTGGACGCCAAGGTCCGACACACCTCACAGATGTGCCCTGGAACAACTTTAAAGAGTGAGAGAGAGTGGCAAGCAGACATAGTCTATGGATCAAACAATGTGTGGACCACAAGGCTGCTGGAAGACAAAATTGAGAGATGGGGATATTGTAAGACCGAAGAGAAACAAAAGGTGTGAATATGATAGTATGCTTGGGGTGCTGTGTAACATGATAGAAGTCAAGTGAACTCTGATAGGATGATGTATCATAATGTATTTAATGCATACATTTTTTTTGGAAACTCCCATTCTAGCAGGGCTGTCATCAGACAACTGGGAATGTTGTGGGTAAAGGATCCCACTATGGTTCTAATTGGGGCCCTGAAAATCCTAGTGTATCTCAAAAAAAGTGTATTTCATAGCCAAAACCTAGGCTCATTGGAAAAACATGCCTCTTCCTACATTTTTGCAAAACTTGAAAAATGCATCTATATATACTGTATAGTTTATATAATTCACTTCAGTTTACAGGTGAAATGAACACTAGTGTCAGTAAAACACCAATAACTTTTATTCCTTTTCACACAATTATGATTACCATAGTGGATGATTTGTAAACTTACATATTTTGATGTTTGCATCACATAACCAGCTCCATATGTACTGCTTTTCTGATGTAATCTTGTTCAGTAGCTCACCTGGGACAAGGTTTGTACAAGGTTTTGTAATGTGGAGTCCTGTGAAACAGAAGTCATGATAAACAAACTCAAAGACTTAAAATAGCTAAAATGGCATGGTTAATTTTTTATCTTGTGTGGTTTTGTTAAGACTGTTGGTTAGGTTTAGGGTCAGGTTTACTGCAGGTGGTATGTCATTTTCAAAAAGTGAAGGAGCATTAACTTTTTAGTGCCACTCACTGGGCATTTAATTTGCAAACTGCCGTGATATGTACAACTACCAATATAATAAAACATAGGCAGATTCACCTTCATTAGTTTTGGATAAAACAACATGCTTTTACCGCCACTCACTGGATATTTCACTTTGAAATTGTTGCGAAACAAGCAAGAAGCAATGTAATATTTTTTATAAATGTCACCACAGGCACATTTCTTCAATGAGCATGGGTTGCATATTTATGTGTAGCTGGTAAGGTTTATGTTTGGGAGACAAGTTTCACCCCCCTCCCCATCACAGCACACAGACTGCCACGAAGCAAAGAGGGGACGGCAGTGAACCGCAGTGAAACGGAAGCAAACACACAAACACAACCACACACAAACACACTCCAGGCCTTTATCCTCTCCATGGGGGTCCGTCACTATAGTGAGGGAGGGAACTGATGCTTCCTGCTAGTAACTGCCTATAATCTGCTTCTCATTTACTGTTCTTTACTGCTCTTCATCCTTAAGTTCATGCTCTTTCTCCTTTCCTACCATGATTGGGTCTAGCTAGCTCTCTTCATCACTAGCATTATTTCTTGTGTTCTTACATTGGCAGTAGATTTACTTAAAGAGACAGTTCACCCAGAAATGAAAATTCTGTCATCATTTAAGGCTGGAATATACTTGTCACACACACACACACACACACACACACACTGGGAGTGTAGGAACGAACGAGGAGACAAGGAATAAAGTAAATCAAAAAGGTTTTAATGAAGGCACGCAGGATCACAGGACGGGAGACATCAAGCAAACTAAAATGACACTTAACAGCAGACAGAGAACTAGGAACTGAGAACACTTTAAATACAGCCACCAATGGGACACACCTGGGAGCAAATGAACTAATTAATCAAAACACAGCTGGAGACGAATACACAAAATGAGGACAGGAACAAGAAGGACCACATAAGGGCAAGGAAGGCACATGAGGAGCAAAACACACACAAAACACAGACCAGAGTCTGACATGGGGGTGGGCGCTCTGGAGGCCTCTAGGAGTAGGGTTACCAGATGGAAGGCCTCCACGGCGGCGCCCGTTCCGGGATCCGTGGCGGATCTGGCAGTTCGGGGCGCCATGGCGGATCAGGGGACTAAGGAGGCCATGGCAAAGCAGCCTCTGAGGCCGTGGCCCCAGCCCCTTCCCCCGCCCCGGCCTCTACGGCTGGAGCCCTACTGCGCCCCCCAAAAAAAATACTTGGGGAACATTTCGGGCTCCGAGGCCCTCCGTGGGCCATAACCGGGGACTGGAGCCCTCCTTGGTCTTAACTGAGGATTTGGAGCCCTCCCTAGGCTTAACTGAGGATCTGGGGAACTGGATCCACTGGAACTGGGAACGGCACTCCTGGCCGAAACTGGGGAACTGGATCCCCTGGAGCTGGGAATGGCACTCCTGGCTGAATCTGGGGAACTGGATCCACTGGAACTGGGAACGGCAATCCTGGCCGAAACTGGGGAACTGGATCCCTTGGAACTGGGAACGGCACTCCTGGCCGTGACTAAGGAACGGGATCCTCTGGAACTAGGAATGGCACTCCTGGCCGTGACTAAGGAACTGGATCGTCTGGAACTAGGAACGGCACTCCTGGCCGTGACTGGGGCTGGAGCCGACACTGGAGCGAGCTCTGGGGCTGGAGCCGACACTGGAGCGAGCTCCGGGGCTGGCAGGCTTGACTGAGGAACCGCTGGTGGGCTTGACATCGGCGCGGCCGGTGGGCTTGACATCGGAGCTGCTGGCGAGCTTCTCTTCGGAGCGGCCGGCTGGTTTGTCTTCTGAGCGGCCGGCAGGCTTAAGTGAGCCGTGGCCGGCGAGCTTGACAACGGTGCGGCCGGCACGCTTGACAGCAGGACGGTTCTCATACCGTGGGGAACAAACAGCGAAAACAGCGAAAACAAAAGACTATTTAAAACGAAAACAAAACACGGGAGAAGGAGCGCTGCTTACTGTTTACGGTCTGCTGTTCTGTCACACACACACACTGGGAGTGCAGGAACGAGCAAGGAGACGAGGAATAAAGTAAATCAAAAAGGTTTTAATGAAGGCACGCAGGATCACAAGACGGGAAACATCAGGCAAACCAAAATGACACTTAACAGCAGAACTAGAAACTGAGAACACTTTAAATACACAGACACCAATGGGACACACCTGGGAGCAAATGAACTAATTAATCAAAACACAGCTGGAGACGAATACACTCAATGAGGACAGGAACAGGAAGGAGCAAAACACATACAAAACACGGACCAGAGTCTGACAATACTGCACGACTTATAAAATCTAAACAGATTTTAAAATACTAGGCACCATACACTTACCAACTTTGTAATAGTCACAGATGAAAAACTGTCCATCATACACTAAATGACTGAGTATCATACACTACCAGACGTTGTTCCAATCACAACAAACTCATGCAGAAATGTGAGCCTTGTTGCTAATAGATGGGAAAATATCAAACATGTTTGATATCCTCCAACTGGATGGAATCAAAGTCTGTAGCTAAAAAAATGGAGTCTGTTACAATCATACACTATGCAATTTTCTATGAAATCTGTCAACTCAAATCTGCAGACTGGCTTTGACTTTTGGCAACTATTGTAGATTTCTGTAGGCTGTTAATCAGGGTAAAATCAGGGCAAAAAACTTGTAGTGTATTCCAGGGGCGGTTTCATCATTAGGGCAAAGCACCACAAGTGAGAAAGTGAGGGATTTTTTTCTATCACATTCAACCATTCAATCAGCATCAAGTCACATTATGTGGAGTACCGCCTCTTTTTGGGCAATTTCACTCTGGCCGAAAATCGCACCGAGTGTTCTCATAGACTTCTATACAAAGATTTTTTTTTTTAACTGCAGGGACTGCAATGTACAGAGCCCCTAAAGGGACATGGTGGTGGAAAAAATACGGGGTGGGAGGAAAAAATATTTTTCAAATCTTTTGCATTCTCTCACAAAACTTTTGCGTTTCCCCAAGAAACTTTGCGTTCGCTCGCAAAAATGTTACGTTCTCTTACAAAGATATTTGCATTCCCTCGCAAAACTTTTGCATTCTCTTGCAAATATACACTGAACAAAATTACTTACGCAACACACTTGTTTTTGCCCCCATTTTTCATGAGCTGAACTCAAAGATCTAAGACTTTTTCTATGTACACAAAAGGCCTATTTCTCTCAAATATTGTTCACAAATCTGTCTAAATCTGTGTTAGTGAGCACTTCTCCTTTGCCGAGATAATCCATCCACCTCACAGGTGTGGCATATCAAGATGCTGATTAGACAGCATGATTATTGCACAGGTGTGCCTTAGGCTGGCCACAATAAAAGGCCACTCTAAAATATGCATACTTTTTCACGTAGTGCCAGGCAGGTTTGGACAGCTTTTTTCCCTTAATAAATTAAATCATAATTTCAAAACTGCAGTTTGTATTTACTCAGGTTATCTTTGTGTAATATTAAAATTTGTTTGATGATCTGAATCTTTTAAGTGTGACAAATATGCAAACAATTAAAAAAACAGGAAGGGGGCAAAAACTTTTTCACACCACTGTAGGTGCCTGTGAAGGACTACCATGAACTCCGTGGATCTACCAATGGCTTGAGCATAGTGCAGGTCATTCGCGGCATCTGTGTCCATGTCGCCACTGTCCAGGGACTGCAGGAGCTTGAAAAGGTTCTCGTCACTGAAAAGAACTAGCAAAAGGGGCAACGGCAGAGGATGATGGTGATGACTCGGTCCAGGACCATCGTCTTCTGCCGTCGCCGGGATGGCCCACCAGCGGCTCGCTGTCGGCAGTGGATCTTGTCCCTGTAAGGCCACGAGCGATGCTTCTCCGAGTCCTCAAAATGTGTGCCGGCAATGTCACCTCAGCATGGGCCAGGCCCAGGCAGGCACTGCAGTGCGCTTGCGGATCCAGCGGGTAGATGGGGCCCACGCAAGTTCGGCAAAAGGTAGCCACCGGATGCGCTGAAGAAGCTGTCGTGTCTTCTGGTGTGTCTTTGACGATGGCAGCATGAAGATTCTGAGGCAATTGTCGCTCTCACCTCATTATATACTACCTGCAGGCTTGTCAGTATTTGCATGCGATTTGCATAATTAGCAACAATTGGCCAGTTTATAGTACTTACAGTATCCAATATGGTTTCAAGATTTTCAGAGAATAGGAGGATTTTCCCACTGCGAATGCTTCGCAATGTAGAGTGAATGCTCGAAAGGGAATGCAATTATCTTTGCGAGAGAATGCAAAAGGTTTGCAAGGGAATGCAAATATATTTGCGTGAGAATGCAAAAGTTTTGCGAGTGAATGCAAAATTTCTCTGGGGAACGCAAAAGTTTTGCGAGTATTTTTCCTCCCACCCTGTATTTTTCCCACCACCGTGTCCCTTTAGGGCCTCCATAGCAGGGAGGACGAGGGCTAACACTAACATGCTTTCGTCATCATACGTAAACTTAACTTGTGCAGTGATTGGTGGGAACAAACATACCTCTATTAATTATCTTTAAGCTGAAGTCAGGACTAGTCTGTATCTACCAGTCTGTATCTACTAACCAGTATCTTACCAGTAAAGTTTTGATGGATGACGATTGTAATGGAGGTAAACTCGATTACAGTGACATACAGGAGTTGTACATTATTAGACACACGCAAGTCTGTTGTTATTAGTGTGCAAATAAACAAACCGTGTATGTGTGCTCTATGGTAGTTTTTCGCACAAGCACATTTCAGTATGGTCACATGTCTGGCAGGTGTTTTATAATGGACACTCGCTGAAGAAGCATGCTTTTATACGAGTTTGCAATGGTCAGTGGTGTTTATGTAGCCATTCAAACACAGACCCGAACACTCACTCTGACAGAAGAACTGTTCACTGGTCATGTTGTGCTGCCTTCAGATCACCACATTCGACAAATTCAGAATGTTTTTATTTACTTTTTAAATTTGTGTTTTGCTCTGTTTAATAATTCTGAATGGATCCGTATATATTTATATACAGTCAGGTTAAGGTGACTGGTATAGTGGTCTTTTGGCATTTCCGTGTGGTCCTGTTTGGTATTGCAGCTTGACCTGTTATAGAAAATGCTCTAAACAAATGTGACATTTATTTTTCCTCAGTTTTTGCTGTTGCACTGACTGTGTATATAAATTGTAAATTATGAGAATTAAAAAAAATGTGTTAATTTATCTTGAACAATTATTGCAGAAAATGTAGCTTTGTGAGAATCATCTCAAACTTAATCTTGAACTTGGTAAAACAATCTTTATTTAAAATGTTTCATGTCTTAATATTTTTCCTTTTGTTATAATGGGATAAATCATACTGGGATGTATGCTAAAATTGTTGGACGTGGTGCTCTACCTAGAAAATATTCCACCAGCCGCCACTGGTGTATTCCAACCTTTACTCACAATCATGCCGTTCCGAACCTGACTTTCTGTGGAACTCAAAAGAAGATGTTATGAATAATGTCTCTTTTTTGTGCCTACAGTTAAGGTCATTGGGGTCCAATGTTGTTTTGGACCACTTTGACTAATTTTACAGACAAAACAGTCAAAAAATAAATATCTTCTTTTGTGTTCCACAGGGGAAAAAAGTCATACAGTTTGGATGACAAAAAGAGGATAGAAGTTTAATTTTTGGGTGAATTATCTATTTGGTCTGAGCCAAAATCAAAACAAAAAGTGCTTTGGCTTGTCTTCTTGGCCTCTCACTCTCTCTTTCTCCTCTTGCTGAGTCTCTAATACAGAGTTACATTAAATTGTAATAATATTTCACAATATTATTGTTTTGACTGTATTTTTACTCAAATAGGGTGAGCATACTGTAAAAGACTTCTTTGAAAAACATAAAAGGTACCTACCCCAAACTTTTGAACAGAAGTGGTGGTTCAGAAACAATGAATCTTATTAAAAAATGGAATAATGAATGAAAATAATCATATTTTTATTTAATATTTACATTCCCAATGTAAAAAAAGTCATAAGGTTTGGATGACTAAATGATATTTCATTTTTGGGTGAATTATCTCTTTAAGGTTATGGTCTCTGACTGTCTCCTTTAAGGAAAATTGGGGCTTTAGCCAAGTTTTTGGCTTTTTAACATGTGTATAATAAGTGGCAGGGGGAAAGAATACAGCGTCGGGAGGCCTAGATAATAATCTTGTTCTGTATGGACGGATTCAGTGGAGGGAGTCCGGCTGTGTGTGTGAAAACCCTAATTCATGAGCCAGAATCAAAACAAAAAGTGCTTTGGCTTGTTCTCTCGGTCTTCCTCTCGGCCTCTCACTCTCTTTCTCCTCGCTTTCAGTCTCTCACACAGAGACTCTCTTTCCCACTCTGTTCTTGGCAGTGGTGGGAATGAATGTTGATAGATCACAGTCTGTCCTGGAAGCCTGGCACGGGGGCTCATAAAAAAGACGGTCTGCAGATGTGTGTGCAGCGTGGAAGGCTCGTCCAGCGCTTCATAGGGGTGTTTTACTGCCTTGCCTGCATGAGCGGAATAGTAGCAACCATAATGAGCATCATAAATCTGATTCTTACACCAGGGGGCAAAATGGCTGCCCCTCATAGTCAAAGAGAACATGAAAAAAATGTCTGCCAGATCAGCAACTGGCGAGCTATTTGCAGGATCAGTTTGTGTGTCTGAGTGTGTTTGTGTGTGTGATGGGGGTTAGTATTTCCCCAGATGTTTGAAGTAGACTGGTGTAGTCGGCAGGGTGTTACCACTCACACGGCCGTGTAAGCAATCACCAGCCAAACATTCTCAGTCGCCTTAACATGTCTATTTCTGATAGGGCCTAGTGTAGATTTACACTGCACACTCTATAATATCAACAAGAGATAGTAAATCCTGCTTGCAGTGATACACAAATTTGTATGTAGTACAAATAATACATAATGAAATTGTCACCATAGGAACACCTCAGCCGTTATTTAAGTGGCCTAAAATGTCAAAGTATGAACACATGAACAGTGTTGGGAGATTTATTTAAAAAATAATTCAGGAATATTTAGTAAAACTACAAAACAAGTTGCTTTATAATGAGCCCATTACTTATGAAATGCAATTGTCTGTGCAGTTCATAAGTAATGTAATGTAAACACATTACATTACTTTTGCATTTCTTTTTTAGAATTTCATATCAATCCATATCAGTCTTCATCAAATGAAAAATTGAAGGCAATGATTTTTTGGTTTAGAAATGAGTACTTTTATGCAGCAAGGATGCATTAAGTAAAAATAAAGTTATAAATAGAAATATATTTTGCACAATTAACCAACACAACTGTTTTAAACATTGATAATAATAACAAATGTTTATTGAGCAGCAAATCAGCATATTAGAATGATTTTTGAAGGATCAAATGACACTTAATACTGGAGTAATGGCTGCTACAAATTCAGCTTTGCTATCACAGGAAAAATATATACATTTTAACACACACACACACACACACAAACAGTTATTTTAAATTGAAATAATATTTCACCATATTACTGTTTTTACTGTATTCCTTTGTCTTTATTTTTATATAATCTTTATTTTCTCAATGTAAATATGTCACTATGTCTACTCTTTCTATATAAACATGCACTCTCTTTCACCATCTCTAAATTTAATTAGCATTCTTCATTTCTCTCATCTGTTCTGCTTCATGAACGTCAAGCATGTGTGAATGTCAACCAAATAAAAAGAGAGCAGGTGCAGCTGTGAATGCTAAAAGTTTTTAATTCACTATAATTCATTACTGTCCTGTTTGTAGTAGCTACCTTTAGAATTATAGTAACTGTAAGTGCTTTACATTGCTTTGTCATGAGGAAGAATAGTCTGACACTGCATTTAAATGACAGAGGGTCAAGTGAAATCCATCTGTCTGCCAGTCTGTCTCTCCATAGCCAAGTATTTGACAGCCAATGACCTTGAATGATCCTGTTTCTGTACAGTACAGCCGGACACTGTTATGTGTTCTCCTTTTAGAGCTGCTATTATTTTCTCATTAAAAAAATACATTGACAAAAGAGACAAGAGTGTTTTGAATATTTTGAAAATGAAAGCTCTGTTTATTAAAATAATGGCAGCTTAAAGGACATAAGAGGGATTGTGTGATCAGGAAGAAAAGTGAAAAGACAAAACACTACACAGCCTTGTGATATTTGTTTGATAGCAATGGCTGCCAAAAAAAAGTATTAAAAAAGACTAGAAGAAAGAATCTCTTCTTACAAGTTACAACCATCACTGGCTTTGTGCTCCCCATCAACACTCTCTTATTACAGGAAAATTACTGCTGCACTTTAATTCTACAGGGCGGTTTGATGGTGCAGGACCTCCCGCCAACATGGTGAGCCTGACTCAGCTTTCCCTGTATACGTCCCCAAACACACACACACACACACACACACACACACACACACACCTGACCTCCTCTAGGGAACACCTGTTCTCACTGAGAGACTTGAACAGCTCAGCACTACACCCTCCCAAACTACTATCATTAAGACCTTATAATCAAGAAACACTATTAACAAAAGACAGGATGCTTGAAATGAACCTTATTCTTTATTTTAAGAGAGACACATTTTTTCATACTGTGACAAAGAACACCAAGATAGAAGGACCAACATTTTCCCTGTCAGTACTTTTTTTTCTTGCTGTTATAGCTCATTTCAAAGCACTATATGTTTGGATTTTTAACTTCAGCAGCAGCTATTCTTTTGTCGATTTTATTTTGAGCTACTGGCTGCAATATCCTTAATTTCTCTCTCCATCCTACTTCAGTAGCTGTCTAAACAGTACAACAGTTAGTTCCGGACAGGCCCGGTTCTACGGGGGTGCTACAGGGTGCTAAGCACCCTCAAACGAAATCAATAGCACCCTCAGTTAATGCTGTAATAATGGCATTTCATTGCAGATTTGGCAAACTATCCAGTGCTTTATGGGTTGCGCTCTGGAGATCGGTTTCTATTTCAACATCTTTTACAGCGTTGAGCAATGTAGCCAATCACAGACATATCTGTTGATTTCTTGAACCCAACAGCCAATCAAAGGCATTTAAGTTATAATCCACTCACAGCTCAAATTGCCACAGCAGTATTTGTTCAGGTGTTGTGTTCAGCACGAATCATCTCAATTTAACAAAGTGTAGACGCAATGTAAATAAGAGATTCATGGTGCAGCGTAGAGAACTTCATGATTATAATGTAACTTTGTGAGATCACGATGAACAAAGATGAGTGACAGCTTTTAGTGATTATAAAGGGAACGTTCTCTCTCTCTCTCTATATATATAGTATATATATAGCGAGAGAGAG
>NW_015547692.1:50465-57652 GCF_001515605.1 Sinocyclocheilus anshuiensis
TACTGAAATAAATGAACTTTTCCATGACATTCTAATTTATTGAGATGCACCTGTATATATATATATATATATTAGGCCTGGGCGATAAAACGGTATAGATATTTATCAACGGTACACCATCTTCGATACCGATAAAAAAAAAAGTTCGATATAGCTCACGATATAGGCACATGCTATGAGTGACGCAGACTGCACACACAAACATGAACACATTCTGAAATGAGTGCTGCGCCTGCCTGTGATGAGGAGATTGTGAATAAAGAATGAATATTACGGAGAAGATCTTGATTAGGTGAAAACCGAAACCAAGCATTCACACAGAATGCATATTCAGCGCATTTTTTAGACAGACAAATACGACTGCTGCACTCGCGTCTCACACAAGAGATGTATAGAAAGCCAAAAAAAGACAAAGTCACGAATTTGTGGAGGTTTATTCCTTTTCACTGCGTCTCATAGGGATGTAACGATTCACTCAACTCACGATTCGATTCGATTCACGATTTTGATTTCACGATTCGTTGACAAATTAAATGCGCTGCATTATTTTGCTCATTGCGCCCTCCTGTGGCCTATTTAATCTGCATATAAAACATTAGAAATGAGATATTTGTTTAATTTGTATTTTGTGTTTGATTGTTAAAACAAAAAATATTTGTTGTTTGCGTTTATAAATTGGGTTAATTTAAAAATACAGTGGTTGCCGCGGGTTGTTTTTCATGTCTGCGGGTTGAAGCGACATAACATGATATTTATCCCCTGGAATGCGAATTTCAGCAGGGGAACCCCACCAAAAAACGTGTATTTTACCCCCCGGAACGCGATTTTGCCTGGGGACCCCCTCGAAACGCGATTGGGCTAGTTTTGGGCTAGTTTGGAGTAGTGATTGGGTAGGTTTTCTTGTGAAAACCTGGCAACCCCTGCTCTAGGGTGTTGCTGAGTGTCAGAGATGATTCTGCAGTGGCTTTGGAACTGTTTCAATTGGAGGAGCAAAGCTAGACAAAGTCACTGAGTAAAATGAACTATCAAATTAATGGTGACTAAAACGTATTGTTTATTGAACTATTGTGTAAAATTAATATAATTGCAAGCATGTTGTTTCTTAATGTGAACATGCACAAGACACACATCTTTGACCATTGACTGTTAAATTCAAAACAGTGGACTGATCTAATCAAATTTCAAATTTCTGTTATTTCCATTTTTAAATGCAAGAACATGTTCTATGTGAATAGTGTTTATTTTTCATAATTTTTGCATTGTACATTTTACCTGTCTGTATTTTTTGTAGTTTTGTTTCCTGATCCTTTTGTTATCTCCCTGATTGTTTTGTACCTGTGTCTTGTTAGTCTAATTACACAGCCTGTTTTTTTGTGTTCGTTGCAGGGTCTTGTCTTTGCATAGCGTTTCATTGGTGTACTCAGTTTTGATTTCCTTGTTTTCATGTTCCCATGTTCTTTGTGCTTTACTTTGGTTATTATTTTATTTAAAAAAAAAAAAAATTTTTTTCTGAATTTGGATCCAGCTCTCCTGTGTTTTTGAGTTCAGAGCGTGATGGTACATTTACATCAGTATATGAACATGCTCTGAAACAGCATGTACAAAATGGAAATTCTGAGGCTCGATATTGCCTTAATGGCAATTAAATATTAACAGTGGTTTGCGTTATAGACCTAATTAAGATAGCATCCTGTGTAGACCCTCCAGCTCAGTCCCCCTGAGATGATTAACAAAGCTGTTCAGAAGCTGAAATAGACGTCAAAAACTGATCGAAGGACCCTCATTTTTTGCTTTCTGGCTTTCTGGTGTGTATGGATTAACTTAATAATACCATAAGGTCCTGACGGAATCTTTTTTTCTCTCCCCCAAACACAAAAAAGTGATATTGCAGTCTGAGTGGTCATAAAAAAAAATAAGACAGAATGCTAAATTAGAAAGTCTAGTGTGAATTACAGTTTCTAGAGAGATATTCTATGCTCTACCTCCTTGAACTGTATCATCTTTTTCTGCTTCTCCTTAATTCCTGTCTTCTGATTTGCTCTGACAGCTCAATATGGCCAGACCCTCGTAATAATAAACTAATCCATGTGGGTGAGTGCATGTGTGAGTGTGTTTCTTGGGGCTTTTGGCATTTACTACAGGATGTTGACTGTTTTTCCTCAAGCTAATCTGAAACGCTGGATGCGGCACAGTGGCACATGACACACAGGTAGACTCTGTACCTCACTGCCAGCCTGCTCATCGCAAGAGGAGGGTGATCGCTGCAGTGTTGCCTAGCAACAGAGACAGAGGTGCCCCTGTTGCTTGTATTGTTGCTAAGAAACTGGGAAAAAATGTTGCAGTCGTTTACGGTGTTTGCGGAATGGCAAAGACTAACGTGGTAGACTACAAGCAGAGCTGCTTGTTGTCACGGTGTTTTTACAGCATTGAATGAATGAAAGGGTTCAACAGAGGATACAGACTCAAACCTTGAGGCTGTAGGTGAAAACCGGAGACGAATCTGAACCAGTGTGGGTGAACAGAGAAGAGGACGTGTCTCTTGTCATTAGTAATAGAATCTCTGTCTCGCACATAGATATTCCCATGCACGCAATCTCACACACCCGTTGCTCTCATTAAGAAGATGGGAGACTTGCCTTGGCAGCGGAGTCTAGTTTCTGCTGCTTCCCACGTACATGCTGCTGGCTGCAGGCACAAAGAGAGCCTGTGACACAAGGAAGTGTCCTCACAGAGCGGCTAAAGAGAGAGAGAGGGATGCAGAGGGAGGAAGAGAAGCACATAGATGAGCATTGTGAGTGCAGCTTAATTAAAGACAATAATGTTGTTTTTGTAGCGTATTCTCAAAAACAAATGGCTGACTCAGGGAGGTGGAGATGTCCTAGTTTCCCACTTGAGAGGAACTCTCAGATTTTAAGAGAGTTTAGATGAGATGGGCTTTAGATGTAAAGCACTGTTTGAGATGTAAGCGTATGTTTGCATATGTGTGTATATTCAGTATATTTTATATAGGTTCCTATGCTTGATTTGGTGACCAATGACCTGTCCAACAAACAATGGACAACTGACCGCCTTGTGATGGGCCTCCAATGACCTGACCATAAGTTGTGTAATACACTGTGTGTTCACTCAAAAACAAAAATTCTGTCATCATTTACTCACCCTTATGTTGTTGCAAGACATTCTTTCTTCTGTGGAACACAAAACAAGATATCTTTGAAGAATCAAAACCTTTTGGCGACCATTGACTTTTTTTGTATGGATAAAAACACTGAGGTGGTTCTTTTGTGTTCCATAGAACAACATGAAGGTGAGAATATTTGACCATTTTAGGTAAACTATCCCTTTAAGCAAGTTTGAGAAGTCAGTGCAGATGTATGGAATCATTGTATCAGACTTCATTTACATTTAAAATAATTAAAATGGGTCATATCATAATGAAGTTCTCCTTGATCTTTTGAGATAAAATAGTTTGTTGTACTGTAAAATATTCTGTAACTTTCAGAACTCAAAACATCCTGCTCTCCAACCTAAAAACAGCATTTAAATGAAACGAAGCTGCAAAAGCACAGTACTCCTGCAAATCACTCACATGGTCAAGACAGGTGAATACATTGACACATGACCACATACATTTCCACATCAGTAAAGCGAAGACCATAGACACAGTCACACCCAGGTCTAAATTTTGTTTGGATATGCATTTCATGTCAGGAAGCCTTTCATGTCATTGTCTCTCAGGTCCTTGTTTCTCTCTCGGCAAGGACTTGCCCAAATTGAATGTTGCCGAGTTATGTAGGAAAGGCCATTTGCACCTGTAATATTCAGTCAAATGTTTGTTTTCAAGGACTCTGTATTTGCAGATCTGGCAGCATGGGTAGTGAAGTGAATTTTCAACATTTCCATTCATTTCTACCAGCTTGATCCATTCAGCCCCATTTGTGAATGTTGTGAACATTATAGACGGCCATAATCACATTGATGATAGGATAATCAGCTGAACAATCCTCTTACAAGATTGTTTTTGCCTATATTTTGTCATGTTCTCTTCACATTCACGCTTCTGAACCTTTATGAAGACAAATGTTCGGTTCAGCAAATGCAGAATGAATGACAGACCGATGCAAACAATTTGTGTTAGGATGGCAAAAGAGACGTTCCCCCCATTTGAGGAGTTGCTGCCTCTCTTTGGTCCTCAGAGCACTGTAAATGTGTATTCATTAGAGACTTCTATTAAAACATTCATCACTTTTCAGTGACAGTTAAATTTGTTTCTGTGCCATTCGTGTAATGTTGTCTTGGAACATACAGGGTCAAACTGCCTAGAACAACCAAAGACACAACCGTCTACACTGTATGATGAGTCCACTGATAATTACGGATGACTGAGATATGGGTTGTATTTAAAATGCATGAATGAATGTACAGATTTTGATCTCTGTGTACATGGAGTATGAGTGTTGGAGGATGATTGGTGGGTGAGCCCGGGCCGGACTGAGCATAATGCCTGCTATTAAGAATCAGTAATCAGGCGTGATCTACTACTGCTGGCTCAGCTGGTGCTATCATCACACATTTTATTAACCCTACACTGGCATTCTTTCTTTTTTGTCTTGTATTTGTGTCTCCTTCTCTGCTGTGCTTTGTCTGCACTACACCCTTTGTGTGTAGATGAATGTCTTGAAGGTGTGCTTTTCTAACATGGCCCACAAATGACTTGAAAAGCTATAAACTGTTGAAGTCATGAAGTCTAGAGTCAGATGGACAGAGAGGATGAATATAGATATGTATGAAAAGATTATTAGAGCATGAATGAAGCCAAAATGAACAGACATCGACAGTTTTATTGATTTAAATGTGAAGTGGCTGTACCCTCATCCCTTGTTTTGCTCTCTCAATCTCTAACCTTCCTCATATTTTAATATTATAGTCTCTTTCCTGTCCTCTTTCTCTTGTTCCCAGTGGAAGAAGCACATTTAAAGTGCCTCTGTCTTCGTCTTTGGGCAACTACTCACTCTTTTTATTACGCCTGCTGTTATTTTTACATTTTTCTGTTGTTTCTCTCTAATTTTACCTGTATCTCTCTGTCTCTTGCTATGTTTCACTTATATTTCTGTTGGTCTTTGGGGGTGTTGGCACGGCAATCCTGATTTAGGCTTTGTTGTTGTACATGTCCTTGTGTGTGTGCTCATATCTTTGTTTTATTTTGCTCCTTTTTTTGCATGCGTTCATGCCTATAAATAGATATCTCTACATTTACATTTACATTTACATTTAGTCATTTTGCAGACGCTTTTATCCAAAGCGTTGGGCTACTTGAAGCTTCAAGTATAATGTGTGTATGTACAGTACTGTATATGAAAGCCTACTGATTAGGCCCAGAGAGACTGGGAGAGGTTGGAGCTTGGCAGCTCTTTTCACTCTGTGGGGTTTGTGGCAAATCTCTCAGTCTCCCCTAGAGGTACATGGAGCACACTAGGGTGCAGATTTAGTCCCCCTTAAGTTTTCCTGTGAATTGTCTTCTTGGCCATTGGTGTGTTTGTCTGGTTTGTTACTATTGTCTTGTCATGGTTGAAACTCTGGACACGGAAAAGGTCAGCAAGGGCTCTGGGTTTTCAGTCCTGGTGAAATGATTACAGAGCTCTGCAGTGCCGGATGCTTTTTCCCACAGCCTGTAGAATAAGGAGGGCTGGAGCTCAGCCAGATGGGATTACTATTAGCAAGGCCATTCCCAGGGAGCCCCTCCACCCAGTGCAAGAGGGAAATCTGGACCCATGACAGAGGGGAAAGTGTTTAAACGCTCATGTTATGCTGTAGTGATGGTAAATTTACACAAAATGGCAACATTTGGCAACAAGCTGGCGTCTTATCATTTTCGTAGACTGAATTTATTATCAATGTTTTGCCAGTCTTCCTCTACTTATTTATCAACTGCTTCCTCTTATTTTATATAAAATCTCAAATGCATATTCTTCAATTTCTAAATGCATTCATTGTCACTGACCTTTTTTTGTCAGTATCCTAAATTTACCTCTTGTTCCTAGATCCTTAACTCTGTTGCCCTTGTAACACTGTTGCAAAGATTCCTACAGTACTTGCTTTGCAAACTTCAAGGATTTCCCTCCAAAATTTAAGGAGTTGCAAGAATCCCATTAACCCTGTGGAGTGTTTGTAATGTCTTACTGTTAATTCTCAGAATTCTGTTCTGCTCCCAGTAATGAACTCAGTGACAGCAACTTTTTGTTTACTTGAGTGGTTCAGTGTATATGTTATTTAACATAATTGCTCTAACGGAATTTGATTCCATCCTTTTGAATAATCAAACAAATTCCCAGAATCTTCTTATCTGCCTGTATAAAGCAATAAAGCAACATAATTTTTTTTTGTGGACCTGAGGAGAAGAAATTTGAGAACATGAGGTCAGATAGTCCCTTCTGTTCTGTTCAGTTCTATTCTAGATTTTACAGCTGTATGCGAAAACATATATTTTTGGTCTGCACAGTTTTTAATGTCATGAACCAACAATTTTTATCAGAACAAACTTTGAAGGACTTTGTGATTAAAAAAAAATCTATTTTCTTACAAGAGTTATGTATATACAAAATTGTAAGTTGTGTTTGTATTTATTCAATGTTGAATCTTCATTTGCAATGATTGCGTGTGACGCTGATATGGCAATACACGTAAATACAACAAATACAGTTGCATGTGTGTGTGTGTGTGAGAGAGAGAGAGACAGTGACAGTGTATTGATTGATGTATTTATAGTTGCAATGTCGTGGGAATATTCTGAAGGAAATTAATTTTTCATGAAGACACTGACAATCTGGCTAGTGCAGCATGCGTCAGTATGTTTGTTTTCATGTGCTTAATATGCCACAGGGTTAGTAGTTAATAGTTATGTCATCACAGTCGGTTTCAGTGGGATTATAGCAGGGCTAATAGTTAGTGGATATTACAGCACTATTGCATGAGTATGTGTGTGTGTGTGGGCATGTGCTATGTCTGTGGTCATATATGTAATCCTCTTTGCCACTGACACACAGACCGAGTTTTTATGAGACCTGGCATGCCTCTACTTATATACGCCTGTGTGTTTGGGGCGAAGCTCAGCAGATGGTGCTTAATCATTGCAGCCATCAGGTTTAGAGGTGGATGGCATGTGTGTGACATGTGAAAGATACACCCAT
>NW_015547692.1:58502-63884 GCF_001515605.1 Sinocyclocheilus anshuiensis
GGGGGGTGGGGTGGGGGGGGGGGGGGGGGGGGGGTCATGTGCTATGTCTGTGGTTGTATATGTAATCCTCTTTGTCACTGTGACACACAGACCAAGTTTTTATGAGACCTGGCATGCCTCTGCTTATATACACCTGTGTGTTTGGGGCGAAGCTCAGCAGATGGTGCGTAATCATTGCAGCCATCAGGTTTAGAGGCAGATGGCACATGTGTGACATGATGTGAAAGATTCATACATGCATACCCATGTGCATTTACACATATGCTCCTATACAATTCAGCACTGAATGTACAGAGCCGTAGACAGCTGCAGCGTTGTGTAGCATTATGTTAGGAGCTCCTCTGTGTGCTTTTATAGGTTGTTTGATTGTTCTGCAGGTGAACTACATGATCTCAAATTTGTCTGAATTGCTCATCATGGACAGAATGATCCATAATAAGAGATTACTGTTAATGCCTAAGAGATTCAGTAGCCATGCTGAAATGTATGCTGATTTAGGGATTCACTGCTGTTTCATAGTACACAGAATATGTTTTAGAAAAATGAATGATGATAACCCATATGAACTGAAACTTATTAGCATTATCTTCAAAAACAGTTTGAATACTTCATGTGTGACTATGCAAAAGGTGCTTGCTTTCACCGTCAACCACCCCCAATCTGCCCTTTATCTGTCTGTTCATCATGTGTCTTTAGTTAAAGGAAGAGTAAAACAGTTTTTGGCTTGCTTTTCTTCCTTCTCAGAGCTGCTGTCCATATGTGTAGTCTGGAAGCTTCTGCCCAGGGAGTTCTAATATATTTTGGGGAAAGCTTTCCATTAGTGTACCATTCATCCTTATGGCAGTTGCTTGGCTGGTTTTTTCAGCCCCAGAAGTATGAGAATTGGATGCTGCTTTTTGGAAACAGTTTTTTTTTGAGTCTTTCAGCAGAGCCGTAAATGCCATTTGACTGATCATGCTGGAACTGATGTCATTTTCCAGCATGACTATACACACTGAAAAACAGTCAATTTCATACTGTAAAAAGCCCCCCCATAAAAGGTTTCACTTCACTCATTTAATGAATTTCATACCTTTTAAATTTTAGAAGTGTTATTATTACTATTGTAATTATTGTTATTGGTATTATTATTATTTTTTGTATTATTTTGAATAAAGTGGGGAAATTCTCCAGCACCCATATGATCAGCGCTGGCACCCCCCAGGGATGTGTTCTCTCTCCACTGCACTTCTCCCTGTACACCAATGACTACACCTCTAAAGACCCCTCTGCCTCATCCAGGACGGAGACGAGTCTGCTTACAGAATGGAGGTTAAAGAGCTGGCTGTCTGGTGCAGTTATAACAAACTGGAGCTGAATATGCTCAAAACAGTGAAGATGATAGTGGACTTCAGAAAGAACCCCCTTGCACTCCCCCCACTCACCATCTTGAACAGCAGTAGAATCATTCAAGTTCCTGGGCACCATATATACTATAACTGTCTGGTTCAGCTCAGCTACCAAATCAGATTGCAGCGGATAGTCCGGACTGCTGAGCGAATCACTGGTACAAACCTCCCCACTCTCCATAAATGCACTCATCCAGAGTGAGTAAAAGAGTTGGCAAAATCATTCTGGACCCCCACACCAGCACTTCCTCTTTGATCTGTTGCTGTCTGGTCGACGCTAGAAGCACTGAGCACCAGAACGGCAAGGCATAAGAACAGTTTCTTCCCTCAAGCAATCCATTTTATGAACAGTTAACTTGGCAATAAACGTGTAATACACAACAATATCTATACATTTATTTATTTAACACACATACCTCTTTTTACATTTCCTTGCATTTGTACATAATGCACCTATTCACACAAATACCATCTATTGTCTACTTTGTATATTGTTTATTTTTTAAAATTTTATTTTTGGTATATTGCTATTTCCTATTTACTTATCCTATTTTTTTATTATTATCCTATATAATATCCTATCCTATTATCCTATTATTTTTTATTATTTTTATCATCTGTGTCTTGTCTTGTCATTGTCATTCTGTTTGTGCTGTGGAAGCTTCTGTCACCAAAACAAACTCCTTGTATGTGTAAATATACCTAGCAATAAGGCACTCTCTGATTCTGCTTCTGTTCAATGGATGTCAGTTGTCAGTTTTTTGCTGGAGATTCTGGAGTTGACCATCCAAACCTTGACCCCTGGTTCATCCTCTCTTGTCCTGGAGAGTGTCTGTGGGCCTTCCGCTTTCCATCCTGTCAGCACTTCTCCTGTTCTGACATATGCTGAAACACACTTCCTTTTCTCTCGTTTCTCTCATATGACAACTTACACACCCTTTCCCAATCTCATCTCAGTGCCATTCCTCACTCTATATGTTATCTGTGCATCAGGAAGTGAGCTGCTTAACATGAAACATCAATGGGTCACATCCTTTTAACTGGTCATTTTCTGTCCCCAGAGATTGGGTGAGATTTCCACCAAATTCTTTATCTCTTGAGTGCTTTACATACATTATGAACAGTTGTATTGGGAAGTTTCTAGAATGCTATCAACACAATAAAAAGAGAAACTACAACATATCCCAGAGTGCATTGGTGGCTGTAGATGTTTCAGGTGGTGTAACCCTATAGAGTACGTTATAACGGTGAGTTCAAGCACATGAAGAAGTTTCGTCTTTACTGAGAACCAAAGTTCAAATTTGGTGAACTGTGTGTGAATTCCTATAGCAAAGATAAATGTTTGACCAACATACGATCTAAATGTCACTTTTTGGCACAGAACAAACAAAAGATACTTTAGTAGTTTGCATTGTTATGGGAAAGTAGAGTATATGGTACATTGAATATATTGCTATTTCTATGTTTTATTTATTAAAATCAGAAGCCTCTCTTATATCTAGACGCAAAACACATCTTTTTAGTTGTGCTTTTACTGAATGAGCACTGTGCTTCGTCTGAACTGATTGCACTGTATTTTATATATCATTATTTTCTATTCTTAATTGTTTTAATTTCATCTTAAATCATTTTTTAATCATTTTAGAATTTAATTCCTTGCTTTTATTATTGTGATTTTTTTTAACTTTTATGTAAAGCACTTTGAATTACCATTGTGTATGAAATTTGCTATATAAATAAACTTGCCTTGCCTTGTCTATATTCTGTTGCCCATATTCATAGCAGAGTCTTGAGTCATTTTACATTATTAATTCATACATAATAATTAACAGTCAGATATGTCCAGGGGCATTTCATCTTTCATCAGCACAGAAAACATCCTCATTTTTTGATACTCTTGTAACTCTTGTTATTTTGTTCTGTCTTATAATTATCCGAACGAGATACCACTAAACAATTCAGTGCGTGAGTGAACTGTCTGAATGAATAAAACTGAATCAGTTACAAACAATTTCTGATATTTTGCAGAATATGAGGGCTTTTTGGGGCTTGGGATGACGGAGGTGGTTTGCATTGAGGTGCTGCGATATAAAGGGATTCTGCTGAATGAGGCTATTTCATGTCTAAAAACGGGCCTGGTCAGAGAGATCAGAAGGTTGTGAGAGGAGCACACTGACCTAGTGTTGTGTGGTAATGAATGACCAGAGGGCCTGGCTGATCTGGATCTATGCTTCTAACTTTGGTGATGGAAAGTTTCATGTCTGGATTAGAATGGCGCATGATTGGTGCTTTAGTGTCTCTGAGGGTTTGTTGGCCTCAATCAGAGGGACACTGAGGCCTCCAGACCTACTTTCTTTTTCTCATAATTAGACTTTTTTAACTGCTAATGTGTGTTAATGGACAGTATATGGCTTGATAGAAGATTGGAGCCACTTGGCTTCTCTGAACTGATCTCGCTCTTAAGACACAGATGTCCTCCTAGGCCTGGAATAATTTGGATTGTTGATATTTTTAGAATCTCACTGACATTTGGGATTTTCAACTGAGTATATTCGTGTAAACAGCATTTGAATGATTAAGTTGTGTGTGTTAAATACACATACGTTATGTAAATAGAAAGAAGCTTTGTGCAGGGGCCAGTTAACCCAGCTGTACATACGTTACTCAGCCTAGCTATAGCTTAAATGGATACTAAAGATGTTTCAGCGTTGCCCCATTAAACTGTTGAAACGTAACCTTATGCATAAACTTAACGCTGGCATGAAATTAAATTCGTTAGAGATTCTGGAAGTTTTTAAAGGAATAGTTCACCCAAAAATGAAAATGACCCCATGATTTACGCACCCTCAAGCCATCCTAGGTGTATATGACATACTTCTTTCAGACGAATACAATCGGAGTTATATTAAATAATGCCCAGGCTAATCCATGCTTTATAATGTGAGTGGATGGTAGCCCAAAATTTGAAGTCCAAAAAATTGCACCCATCCATTATAAAAGAAGTCCACACGGCTCCGGGGGATGAATAAAGACCAATAATATAGATGAATAAGAAGCGAAGCGAAGCGATGCGTTTGTGTAAGAAAAATATCCATATTTACAACTTTATAAACCTTAATCTCTAATCTCTAGCTAACTGTATACGAGAGAGTGGCGTCCATATAGGCCTGGGCGATAAAACTGTATCGATATTTATCGACGGTACACCTTCTTCGATAATGATATTAAAAAATGTTCGATATAGTGCAGGACATAGTCACGTGCTATGAGTGACGCAGACAGCACACACAAACAAGAACACATGCTGAATTGAGTGCTGTGCCTGCCTGTGATGAGGAGATTGTGAATAAAAAAATGAATATTAGTCTAATTTAAAATAAACATTTGCATTTAAATGTTAGGAGTGCGTCAGGGGGCGTCATCAGTGGCACACGAGATGCGGTGATAATGATGTAAGTGGCGTTGTTGCATTTTAATGTTTTGTTAGTCTAGCCCATGAAATGCACTGTTGCTGTGTTATGCATTGAAAATATTAGAGAAATATAGAAGCTCAGTGCGGAGAAGATCTTGATTAGGTGAAAACCGAAACCAAAGCCATTCACACAGATGCATATTCAGCGCATTTTTAGACAGACAAGAGATGTAGCTATGCAAAGTTAAAACAGTTTATAAACTTTTAGAAAACACGTTGCGAATTTGTGGAGGTTTATTCCTTTTCACTGCGTCCCTTATGTTTTTAAATGCAATCTGCGTGATGGGCGATTCGGCTCTTTGTATTAAGCAATGCATAAATACATGATGCTGTTTTGTTCATAATTGTTTATGCAATTTACAAAATTATGTTTGATTTATACGAGTTAATTTAGACGTAATGCACGTATTTCTTTTTATAGACCGTTATTTCCTTTGCGTTGGCAATTTAATGCGCTGCATTATTTTGCTCATTGCGCCCTCCTGTGGCCTCGGGAGACAAGACAAAAGTTTCCTTAAGACC
>NW_015547692.1:64660-72110 GCF_001515605.1 Sinocyclocheilus anshuiensis
GATTGTTAAAACAAAAAATATTTGTTGTTTGTCTCAATAAATTGGGTTAATTTAAAAATACAGTGGTTAAATTCAAAAAAAAATTTTTTTCAAAAGGTTATAAAAAATGTCAATTATCGATACCGAATGATATGAAACATTATATTGTT
This sequence comes from Sinocyclocheilus anshuiensis, assembly GCF_001515605.1. Lineage (NCBI taxonomy): Eukaryota > Metazoa > Chordata > Actinopteri > Cypriniformes > Cyprinidae > Sinocyclocheilus > Sinocyclocheilus anshuiensis. The sequence goes on from NW_015547692.1 coordinate 64,810, forward strand.
GATATATTTTTTAGCTATATCGCCCAGCCCTACGTCCATATATGTATGTATATATATATATATATAACTTTTGATCAATTTAATGTGTCCCAAACTTTTGAACACTAATAAAGATAGTTTCAAACTAAATAGTAGTTGGTATGCCTCTAGTGTGCACTTAATGCTTCATTTTAAGTAAGATCTTGTAAATAGCTGGAGCAGCCATACACTGGACTGTATCAGTGTTCTCTGAAGATGATTATGAGTTTTTCTAGATGTCTCAGATGTTGGTCTCAAGCCAATAAAAGAAGAGGGCAGTGTCATCCAGAGAGACAGCCTATATACATGTCCCTGCATGTCAGACCACTGTCTGCATATAATAGTATTGTATGTGGACAGGAAAATGCAAAATATTGAAAACTTCCAATAATAATATTACAAGTGAAAGTTTTGGATAAATCCCAGAATGACATAAGTGGTGAGATCTGAGAGAGTGTAACCTGGTGTTGATCATGACGTCAGGTATGGTTCACCACTGTAGTCAGCCATTACTGTAATGCAAAGTGACACACACACACACACTGACTCACTGACTCTCCAGACAAGTCACTCTCCAGGAAGTGAGTTCAGCCAGTGGCCAATGCACTGTCATAAATTATATGAATACATGTTTTTTTATGTGCAAGAGTAAAAAAAAATATATGCCACAGACTTACATATTAATTAGTATTATTAGTATAAGGGTTCCTGTATCCTTAATGGTAGAACTAGGCAGTAGCAACAGCATATAATAATAATAATGATAATGATAATAATGATGATGATGATGATGATGAAACATAATTATAGTAATAATAATCATCACCGGATAGCTTATTATTATTAAGACAGGAATTGTAATATAACTGCAATGTTTAAAAATAATATATTGTACTTGACAGTAGTAAAATTACAATTTTTATGTCTTAATTATTTTACTTGCAATTGATAAACCCTGAAGTGTCACGGTCCGCTACTGTGAGGAGCACGGGGCGAGGAACGAGGAGACACAGAGTCGAATTCAAACTTGTAGACTTTAATAAATCCAAGGGAACAGGAAAACGTCTCAGGTTACGTATGTAACCATAGTTCCTTGAAGGAACGAGACGCTGCGTCGGAAAACGCTAGGGGAACGCCCTTCAGCGTGACCGGCTCTGAACCTCGTGTGTAATCAGACCAATAGATGGGCGAGACGTCACGGGCGGGTGCAACTGGCGAGCTCTTCGACGCTCTCCGTATCAATCTCCTTGGAGAAAAACAGGCGGAGCGTCGCGCCCTCTACCCGGGGGAGAAGTACCGCAGCGCGGGCTTCCGAACCCCGAGAGCGGGCGCTGGATCTGGTGGTTAAGGAAGTAGATACACATAGCAAAGGTTGACATGAACAATTCCAGACAAGGGAGAACAGAACGGGCTCGAACTCAAATAGGGCAGATAACGAGGGGCAGACAGGTGATGAGGATAACTAAATGACAAGGAACACCTGGAACAAATTAGAAACAATTAGGAAGGAACGGGAAGGACCAAACAAGGGCATGGAAACACAGGGAAAACAAAACCAAAACCGACCATAAACGTGACATGAAGCTTTTATTTTGGAATATCTGCAGGGAGACCTTTACATTTCTTAGACAACAGCTATACATACACTTATCAATACAAATCCAGTGAAATGCTGTAAACCTTTCTCCACAAAATTAAGCAACAATAAACTGCATATTTAATTAAATATTAGCCTTTTGCAATTTGATAAGTGCACATATCATAATAAAAAGGTTAAATTTATTGATAAGTAAGGACAAAATCTATAGGCAACAGTATAAACAACTGGTACATTTGTACATGAGTGAGAAAAAGTGCAGAAAAGGTCAAATCAAGAGTTATCAGCTTATTCAGTTAAATAAATTGCTTTTTAAAAGTTTAATCAGCACTGTTGAATATTAAATAACTTTCTAAATTTGACCAGTTATTTCATTTATGAAAATAGTTCCATTATGCCCAAAGCCTCAGGCTTTGAGTGCCGCCAAGAAACACACTGACTAAAAGCCTGTAATAAACATTGAAAGTCAGGAATAAAATGTGCATTATAGCAAATCGACATGATGAAAGTGTTTTTAATCACTCCTCTCAAGAGCCATTCCGTCTTTTTCAGTTCCTGCCAGTTCATTAGAATCCAGTCACTACTTGAGTGATTTTGGTGTGTGAGAAAATACTCCCAACAAAAAAAGAACATACTTGTCTCTGCAGTAAGTTTCAAAGTTCTCTCTCCTCTCTGCTTCAATTCATTTTCTTCTATTTTCCACACATATTCCTTTCATGAGCACCGCAAACACAGATAGGTGGAACTCAGAGAACGGTTGGACCTTGCATGACATGCTTGCTATTTTTCATGTCCGCATAATGAACGATTATCAACCTAATTTGGGTCGGATCAACCCTGCTTTCCCAACAATCGCAACCCAGTGTTTGGATTTAAAAAAAAAATAATAACCCAGGGCTTTTTACAGTGCATTAACATTTATTTTCAGTTCATGTTTTTATTCATGTACTCTCATTTTTATTTATTTGATGAAATTCACGCAGTGTCAATTCTGGCGCAGATTTCGGTGTCAGTAATTGTCAGTGATTCTCTGTGCTGCACTTTCTGAGCATCTCAGTCTAATCAGAAGCAGTTTTTTGGGGGCAGAAGCTCTGAGGTACAGATGCATGCTGAGAGGGGAATCAAGGCTTGCATGAATTATGCTATTTCATGTGCTGCTTCAGTCAGCGTTTGTTGTCTCAGTCTTTCTCTTTCTTCCTGTTAGCGCTGCTTTGCCTGCAGCCTGCACACTTAAACAGCACAGTACTGTTCTTTAACTGTATATAGTGTATTTATGCCTCTTTTACAACAACTGCACGTCTGTACAAATCAAGACCATACAGAGATATGGAAATAATATGTTGTCCCTTCATAGCTGTTCTTGTTTAATGCATAAATCTAACCCAATTAATGGAGATTTATGCTTAAAGTTGCAATGTAACAGAAGTAGCGACAGATAAATTATTCTGTATTGTAACGTGTCTGAGTGAAACGGATTGTCAAAAAAAAAAAAAAAAAAAAAAAAAAAAAAAAAAAAAAAAAAAAAAAAAAAAAAAAAAAAAAAAAAAAAAAAAAAAAAAAAAAAAAAAAAAAAAAAAAAAAAAAAAAAAAAAAAAAAAAAAAAAAAAAAAAAAAAAAAAAAAAAAAAAAAAAAAAAAAAAAAAAAAAAAAAAAAAAAAAAAATGTAGAGAGGGGACATGGTTCTGTATGTTGGTTGTTCATGGAGGCGGATCTGACTGCAAGCTTGAGGTCGAGTGTAAGAAAGGCACAGGGTTCAAGCAGACTAAATGATTGGAGCGAACCAAAAATGAAGTCTGGCGTAACCAAAGAGAAGTCGGTTTCACCAGTTGTGTTATTTAATTACAAAATTTGGTAAAAAATAAACATATACATGGATGAATTGTTGGCAATAAGATCAGTAACATGCCTGTAGAACATAAATAGGGTGGATTTTCAATTAATGCCGACTTTAAAGTAATTTTAGTAAGAAAAAGTCAATTTAATCCACTAAATATTTATGATATGCTGCTTCTCTTATTGTATTTTCTTGCTTTGAGGATATCCTTTTTTAAAGGAAAAGATGAAAATGGAGTTTTGAAGTGATTTTAACATGTTTTAACATTCAAGGTTTTATCCTGTCTTCAGTCACTAATGTTAACTTAGCACACTGGATCCCCTGAAATGAATATTTTGAGCTTAGACTGATTATGGCAGTGCTGCATAAGGAAATGAATTTGCCTTGGTTATGGGCTAGAAACACATTTATGAGTAGCTTTAATATGAAATTTGGTTAACATTTTTTTAGAGTAGTGGGTGAAATTCAGTCCTCATCCACACCCTCTGATCTATGGGATGGCCTGCACTGAGGCATCAAACGTATGAAATCTCTACATGCCCGTTATGTTATATTATATTTACTTATACATTTTTGAGTATTAAAATGTTTTTTTTTGTGTTTTATGTATTATATTTTCTCGTAGTAATTGTGTAATCAGGGCACTCTAGATGTGCACAAATGCCTGATGCAAAGAGACCATCCTGGGAACTAGGCCACCTTGTGTGGTTTACACTACTGGGGCTCATACATACTGTACAAACAAGCAAACAAGCACCCACTACACCCCATCTGACCATTGAGACCCAGTTCTTTATAATCGTTCTTAATTGTTGCCTGTATTTGAAACATACTATCATTGTGACGCTTCTGTGCTCAGTGTAAAGCATTAATAGAAGCCCTGTTCGATTTGTTTTCTTGTATATGTGAGTTGACTGTGTAAAGTATGAGAATGTTCATGCAGTTTTATGACAATGAAACCCTAAGTATGTTTGTTTGCGTGAGGGCATGTCTGCATTATATGAATGGTGCAGAGAGAAGAAAGGGGGCAGGCACAAATCCTTCAGCGGATTTCATGTCTCTTGTTGCTATGGCAAAGCATGAGCTAGAAGGGCATAGAGCCATAGGAGCAAAGCAGAGGAAACACTTGTGTATGATCCAGAGAGAGAGAGAGTGGAAATGATGATAACACCATTACCTTACTGAGGTTAACATGATAGTTTATGAAAAATGGGCTTGATGTGAAGGATGTAAATAATCTCCATTCTTCCTCACTGAATGACTGAATTAATTTGAGGCTCTATAATAATAATAATTTTGAATATAGGTATTTATTTATTTTTATTTATTTATTTTGATGCTGCATGTGTATGGAAATGTGTATTTTTTTCATTAAGTGTGTGGGAAAGACAACTCTTGTTTGACTGCTGCCTCCTCAGTGATTGTTGACCAGTTCTGTCAGTTCTATTCTGTGTTTATACACAAGTGTACGGATGTGGCTCGATCTCATGTGATTGTTGTGGTTTAGGACAACTCTAATGTCTCCTTCAAGTAAGAGAATTGCAAACAAACCAGCCAGAGAGGTGGATTATGTTGTATATTTATACTTCTGTACTTTTGGAGACCATATTACCACACATGCTATTCTAGTAAAGTGTCAGTATATGAAGTGAGCATGACTTACAGTAGAATTGTATGTTGTTTTGATTGAGATACACATATCAAAGCACCTGTTTCATTATCAGTAGTAATTTATTAGCAGGAAAAAGTGTGCATCAAAGGTTGTAAGGTATGGGGAAATGAGGGCAGGAATGTTGTGGAAAGGTGGAGGCTGGTCTGTGTGGGGGTTTGAGGCCCTGCAGGCTGAAGCATCTCTGACAGACTTTCATGTTCGGCAGCTCAACGGGGAGTCATGAGGCAGCATGTGCCACACATCATCAGGTCTCATGACGGAGAAAAGAAGGGATGTCTGAATTACTTCTAAGGGGTGGTGAAGGGTTCGGTGAGTAGTGAGGACACTGAAAGGAAGAGAAATGGCGGGGGAGGGAAAGATTGATACAGGTGGAGAGAGATATGATAAAATCACTTTTCATGCATATTCTAATGTTTTCTTTTTTTTTTCTTCCTGTGGTGGAAACTGTACAGATGGTATTTCATTACATGATATTTCATGGCAAAATTAACTTGTATATTTTAAAACAAATTGTTTTAATTCTTAGTGTTTTTGTCACACTTTATTTTGACTAACTATTAACTATGAATTTTGTCTCAATAAACTCCTAATTAATAGTTATTATGGTAGTTGTGAAGTTTAGGTATGAGGTGGATTAAGGGATCTGAAATATGATCATGAAGAGCAGGGCATTAATATGTGCTTTATAAGTACTAATAAACAGCCAATATGCTAGTAATATGCATGCTAGCTAATAGTGAGAATTGGGCCTTAAAATAAAGTGATACTTTTTTATTTTTTATTTATTTGGACAAAGTAGTGTAAAAATGTTTAATATCATCAGATATTGACCAAAATATGAAAACAATTATCAGTTAATATGTATCCGCCAGACTTTTAATATTTAATTTGATACTACTAATTTCAACTTGATCTCATGAGAAAACAATTTAACGTTTTGGCGAATTGGTGGCAAATCTGTATGAATTTGTACATAAAAATGTACAATTTCTGAAAAAAAAAAAAAAAGCCAAAACCTCAATGGGGTGTAAGCAGATTGTACGAAACCGTACAAGTAAAATGTAAAATAAATAATTACAAGTTGCCATAAGAGTGTGCTGGCTCTTTTGTTATTTATTTATTTTTTTTAAATGTCAAATGATTTTTAAAAGAAGGCTGCTGTAGTAATAGATGATTCTTGGAGAGCAGTGCAGTGTCCTGTCATGGCGGCATCTGTCCCATCATTCTGCACAGACTGATTGATTTTTGCACCACTCACTGGCCTGTCTGTCCTGAGACCTGCACTGCTCTACATTTGTCACTATCTGTTGCCCTGGAAACAGCAAAGAGGCTGGACAGTAGAAATTGGCTAACTGCCCATACAGTTAGTGTAAACAGTCATAATTCATTTCTTACTTGAACATTAGCTGAGCCGTAACAGCTGTTTCTGTTTTCATTCCTTTACTGTATATGGCTCAGTAGATCTTCTGCTTTATATTTCCTATTCTGTGCCACTGGTGCTCAACTGCTTCTGATGACCTAGATTTTACATTGAACATCAAGTGGTGAACCATTGCAGTACAAATATTGTTTATTGTACAAAGAAAAATGTCATACACAATTATTAATATCGCATAAGCTGAATGTTTTTATGTGAATTGTTTTATGGTTTATGAGGAATTTGCGTTGGATTGGCCTCACAGTCTTTGACATCAGCAACAATAGATACCGGAAGTGTTTATTTATTTATTTATTTTTTATAAATATATTTCCATATTTATGTGGAAGGTGGAGGTGGTGGAAGGACTTCATCTTCCAGTTTAAACTACAGTATATACAGTATATGGATATATATTTATATAATTAAAAAACTATATGCTAAATGCAAATAAATATATATATCCATATATTCTATTTTAAATTACAATATATAAGGATATATATTTATTTGCCTTTGGCATTGTTTCAACTGAGAAGCATGTTCCATGGTTGCCTTTATGCTAAAAGTTGATTATTGTGTGTGTTCACTGTTGTCATCTTCAGATTTGTTTTGTTTACCATGAGACAGCAAGTCAAGATTAACGATGATAGCTTGAGTTGAGTAAATGCACCTGTACATCAGCTATTTGTGAAACCTTAGCTCAACATTATAGACCTGCCACTCTCTCTCTCTCTCTCTCTCTCTCTCTCTCTCTCTCTCT
>NW_015547692.1:72141-74819 GCF_001515605.1 Sinocyclocheilus anshuiensis
GTAAAGGGCCTTGTTTATCCAGTTACTCTATTCAATTCAAAGTTCAGAAGCCACAGAAGGAATTCCCAACGATAGACTGTATAAAAACATGGACGTAGTGTCCGTGACGTCACCCGTAGGTTTCTGAAGAGCGTTTTTGAAGCTCAAAGTGGGCGGAGCCGGCCGTCACCATCTTGGCAGCGCGTCACTCCCGGATAATCGAAAATGGGCAAAGAGACAGGGATGTGGGTGGAGCTAGTTGCTGAAACCACACCCACCTAGCTCGACGGTGGTGACAGCAGCTGCAGTTTTAGTCACTTCCGTGTTGGTTTCACGAGAGAGAGCGGGCAGTTGCCGCTTGTTCCCAACAGACTGATTTCATCCATTTTTGTCTCAGAAATCTTTTTCTGATTTCTGATTTCTGAATTTGCCTTCAGAAATCATTCTAATATGCTGATTTACTGCTCAAGAAACATTTCCTATTATCAGTATTAAAAACAGTTGTGCTGCTTTTTTTTTTGTGGAAACCTTGCAACATATTCTTCTGGATTTTTTAATGAATAGAAAAATTAAAATAAAAGCATTTATTTTGAATAGTTATTTTTTATAACATGTTTTTCTGTCACGTTTGATTAATTTAATGCATCCTTGCTGAATAATAATATGTGTTTCTTAAAAAAAAAAAAAAATCGTATTGACCCCAAACATTTGAACGGTAGTGTATATACAATTTTGACAGATACCAATAAAACAACAATATAGTAATAGTAAGAGTAATATCGTAAAGTAATATCGGCAGATAACCTACGTGGTCCTGGTGTATTATGCATACCTAGTAATGAGACTTTAAATTTATATTAATTTGGTATATTCATTGTATTGATGATGTCATGTATTGATGAAAATCTCAAACTTTGTTTGGGCACTGAGAAGTTGTTTAGACAAATACAGACATTCGTGAGGAAGATGGTAAATTCATCCACTCTTTTACATCATTCCATGTGTTTGTCAACTTGTGCTCTTTCCACTCATCTTTTCTCAGAATCGGAATTTTTACATTTTGGTGACTAAATGTCATGAGAAAAAACAATATGTGGGGGCTAGTATGGCAGTGCGGGTCTTGGCGATGAGGCCAACAGTAAACACAGGCTGCTGTAACAGATGGAGGCGACAGCACTCTGTGAATACTGCCACTCTGTACAGATTACTGCGGTGACTACAGTACACTGCTTCAGAGCACACGCTGGGCTGGACATTCTCAAGTGGCCATCAGAGACATTTCAATCTGATATTTTCTCTGAAATGGTTTGTGAAAGACACACAACGGGAAAACTGAGTGCGCGCAACGTTAGCCAGATTCTAGCTGTCTTTCTTTTGCGATGAAAGTAGTGACAGCTCTTTTCTTCCTTATTTCGAGGTACATTCAAATTAAATAGCTTAATGAAAAAGACAAAAAAAATGTAGGAGGACCTGGTTCTATCTATTGGTTGTTGATTGGAAGCAGGCAGATCTGAATGTACGCTTGCAGACGATTGTGAAAATGGTGGGGTTTATTTGGACAATCAATTAAATGATTGGAGAAGTCCGACATCTGTCACCAGAGAGAAGTGTGACATTTTCACCTGGAGGATTGAGTTAGGACATTTTGATTAAGAATTACGAGTTGAATAAAAAAAAAGAAAAAAGGGATGTCTCACTAAAGGAGGTCTCATTTCAGAAGCAATTAAAAATGTGTGAAGAACACCTCACTTGCTCCTTTTCCGTTCTCACACTTTCTCTTTTCAAGTTTTTGTCTTTTGTAATTTTCTGTTACTATCTTAAGGTACGGTGGCACTTTGACATTAGACACTGTATCATCTCACTCCGCTCTGTGGGATGGATGGATTAATGAATGGTTGCTGGGTAGAACAGGAGGCATGAGGCAGGAATGTGTTAATTATGAATGGAGCTTCTCTTGTGGCTTACTAGAGTCTCATTGGAGAAACACTGTGTTTGTATGCATGTGTGCCCTTCTGAGTGTGTGTGTGTGTGTGTGTGTGCGTGTGTTGGCATGCATGCATGTTTAACTCATTGCGCTCAGAGTGACCATGCAGAAAATCTGTGTTAGTGAACACATTACTGTTATCGCAAAATGGCAATGGATAATAGACACAAGAGCCAAAGGCACGTCAATGCTATATGTTTGTTCCATATATTTAGCCTACTATATGCATCTATATATTTGATTCATTGTTTTTGGTCTTTTTGTTTGGTCTGATTTTTTTTTACAGTTACAGTTATATGCACTTTAACAGAATTAATTTGTGTGTATACAATATATAGTGATTGTGTGCAAATCATTCAGCGCTAACTAGCTAACAAAGCTAAAGCTGCATAGGAAAGAAAAATTACAAATGAGATCTCTTAAATCTCAGTTGTTCCCCATAGACAGCAATGAGATTAAATGGAGAAGAAATTAAGAGTTCAGATGCTAAAACCTCTAACCCTGTTGAAAAAAACAGCATATGCGGGATAGGTATGTTTTGACACTGGGATGCTGGTTTAAGCTGGTCCTTTGCTGGTTTATGCTAGTCCTTTGCTGGTTTAAACTGGTCCTTTGCTGGTTTAAACTGGTCCTTTGCTGGTTTATGCTGGTCCTTTGCCAGCACATGCCCAGCATAAACCAGCAAAGGGCCAGTTTAAACCAGCAAAGGACCAGC
>NW_015547692.1:76555-89599 GCF_001515605.1 Sinocyclocheilus anshuiensis
GCTGGTCCTTTGCTGGTTTAAACTGGCCCTTTGCTGGTTTAAGCTGGTCCTTTGCTGGTTTATGCTGGTCCTTTGCCAGCACATGACCAGCATAAACCAGCAAAGGGCCAGTTTAAACCAGCAAAGGACCAGCTTAAACCAGCATCCCAGCGTCAAAACATACCTAACCAGCATATGCTGTTTTTTTTCAACAGGGAAGTGCCGTCTGAATTTTTATCAGGCTGCTATATTTAGGTTCAGTAATTTCACTTTAATGGCAATGTATAGGTCCTTTTCTATGCCATTAAAGTGAAATAACTGAACAAAAATATAGGAGCCTGATAAAAATGCTACATTTTAGATGAAAATTTCAGATGGCACTTAGAGGCTTTTGCATCTGCAGTCTTCAAATGTAGAATTGTGATCTCACATGTCTCCTCTAGAGTGTCAAATGATCTCAACAATGTCTCAAACTATGCTCATGTTTGTCAAGACACTAACATCTGCAATAAAAGTCAGAAATTTCAATAAAAACTCAAATGTTTCTCATCATATTCTTCCAATGTGAGCTATGGTATTAACATTCAATGTATAATCCTCTACTCTCAGTTGTGTACAATTAAATTCAAGCCTCACTTTGGTCTTTTTTTTAAATCTCTCCTCAGAAATTGTATTGCAGAAAGAGCTGTGACAATGTGGACACTTAAGAAACAAATTAGATCCAAATTAGTGTCTTAAAAGAGCAATGAAAGTAATAAAAGTACTTACAATTACCTCTGGGTGTTATGTAACATAAATTCGGGTTAAAGGGATTATACAGAATAAATACCAGTAAGATATAAATATGTGTATATAATTTTCCATACATGGTAAAAATAGTTTGGTCTTCAACCCAATGTTTAAGGCACATTACCTTTTGAGGGTCAGGGTTGTTGTTTTTAGGGTGTGTGCCTCTTTGACATGGGCCTAGGCCAACTCTGTAAGGCTTAGATTACGGAATCTGGCTGAAACTCAGTCCCTGGTTTGGAGACCTGAGATCTACTGGAAATCTGAGGTCAGCACAGACCAGGATTTAATGCTGGAATGTAAATTTTCATCGACCTGTGAAAAAGATGAAAGTACTAATGCTGAGAAGAGATAGGTAAATCACCCCCTGCAGCAATTCTGGTGATAAGGAAGCATAAACTTTTAATGTTTATTATAATGACAAATTTAAACATGACGTTGAGATAGTTTGCCAGTCAAATTTTCACAGTCATATGAGATACACAGCGTTTTTAGATTGTAATAAATAATCAGTTGTTTCTTATATTGAAGGTCATGGTACAGTTAAATCTAAAGAGCTGGTGCGGTTCCAGGCAACACTTACAGACTTCTCAGTTCAACAATTCAGTTTGACATGTAAACACTTCAAGAAATAATAGCTGTCTGGGCCACCTTCTTTGGAAGAAAGCACACTGCCTCTTATAAATACTGGGGTCAGGATTTTCCAAAGGTTTTTTTTTCCAACCTGCTACTAAAAATAGCCTCATTTACACTGTGGTTACAGGTTACATGCACACTTTAGGGAGTCTTTTAAATTAAACCACTTTATTTGGACTGAAGCAAGTACAAATTACTGATCCATGTTAATAATTAATATTTGAATGACTAGAGGTTGTACACTTGATGGTCTTTAAAACGCTAGTGATTAAAGTTCAGCTTACAACATTCTGAGCTGCAGCCGTTGTTTTTACCATGCTGGTTTTGGTCATTGAACTGTACACATAGTGTTTCCTATGTGTAATTTCAGTGATGTTCTGACAGTTTTTTCGCCATTTGTGTCTCCTGTAGGTGCTACCAGAGACATCGGATCAGCTCTGACCCGCATGTGTATGAGGCATCGCAGCATTGAGGCTAAACTACGCCATTTTACTAAGTACGACCACACTTCTCCTGTCATCTACTTCCTGTGTGTCATAGTTTAGAAGCCTATATATAACACAAATACATGTATACCTATGATTATACTCAACACAAGAATTTTGTATGTGTTTTATTTGTTTGACACTGAGCTCTGGCATGTGCACAAATGTGACCATCACAACACACTATAATCGAAGACTCACTCTCAGAGTCTGATGACACTGGCAAGACAAGAGAACACAAATACACACACTTTTTACACTTCATTAAAGGACATCTGCTGACAATTCCCTCCGACAGTCTAATGAATGGATGCCTTAGACTCTAAGCCACACTTTAAACCAAAGCCTTCATTTCTCATGGTCTGAACCCCCACAGGGTTGATGATATTTCCTTGTGAATGTTCATATTGCTTTGTAATTGAATGAGAACCTCTGACTCAGCTGTGAACGGTTGAGAACATGATCCTCTCTTCATTGCTTTCAGTGCTTTGATGGAGAGCCTGATCACTCCTCTACAGGACCGTATTGAAGACTGGAAGAAGACAGCCAATCAACTGGACAAGGACCATGCCAAAGGTGACTAAGCACCTTTTTGTCCATATGTCAGTCCTTACAAAGTAGACAGCATACAAATTTTTGGTTACTCTTTATTTTATAGTACATGTACTTACAGTGTACTTACCCATGAAAGTACTGGTTAGTATACGGTATAGCTACATGGGTTAAGGTTAGGTTTAGGGGTAGGTTCAGAGCTAGTACCTAGTTATTACCCAGTTATTGCTATAATAAGTACATAGTATGTACACACGGAACATAAAGTGCTACTAAATTTTCATACATTTTGTTTTTTACAGAGTACAAACGGTCTCGTCATGAAATAAAGAAGAAATCTTCAGACACCTTGAAATTACAGAAGAAAGCCAGGAAAGGTAACACAATATATTCACAATATTACTATGAAATGTTAAGCATCACAACAAATTTGGGCAATTTATTCTGTGAAATAGGATCACAAACAACACATATGTGACCCTGGACCATAAAACCAGTCTTAAGTCGCTGGGGTATATTTGTAGCAATGGCAAAAAAACAAACATTTTATGGGTCAAAATTATCGATTTTTCTTTTATGTCAGAAATCATTAAGATATTAAGTAAAGATCATGTTCCATGAAGATATTTTGTACATTTCCTACCGTAAATATATCAAAACTTTATTTTTGATTAGTAATATGCATTGCTAAAAACTTCAGTTGGACAACTTTAAAGGCGATTTTCTCAGTATTTTGATTTTTTTTCCAAGATTCTCCAGATTTTCAAATAGTTGTATCTCGGCAAAATATTACCCTATCCTAACAAGCCATACATCAATGGAAAGCTTATTTATTCAGCTGTCAGATGATGTATAAATCTCAATTTAAATAAAAATTACCCTTATGACTGGTTTTGTGGTCCAGTGTCACATATACTAGCATACAAGTGTTTTAATGTCAGTGAAAGTAATGGATCAATATTACATAATATTGTCGTATTACAAAGCAGAAATGAGTTGGGGATAAGTCAAGGACATTTCCTCAAGGTCAAAACTGGCTGTTTTATTTGACGTTTAGAACAATCTGCTGTTCGTATGCCATCAGTGTTGAATGCGTTTTAGTGGCTCTCATGGTCGGCAATGGATGGTTGAATCTCGGAAGTGTTGTTAAAGCTGCATAGACTGTTGAGTGCACAATGTGCTTGGTGAAATTACTGATCCCTTCATATGAGGCAAACAATCCTCTGCAATGTAAGCAACCCCCTCTGCTGGCTGAAGCGCAGAAGTGCAACTCTCACCTCATTTGCTAAGCAGTTCATGTTCATATCCCAGCAGCCAATAATTCCTGTTTTTGAAGATAGGATGACAATCCTGTGTGTTACTAGGAAGACTCCAGTGTTAAAGGAAAAGCTGCCTATTTATTTTAAGTCAGGCATCTCGTTCCTTATAAGACCATTCAGTTTGATAAGATTACATATTTGATTTTATTTTGGGTCCATTGCGCATTAAATCGTACATTTTCGGCAGATTTTTTAATTTGGTTTTGTTCAGATTTGCTGTGGTGGTTTGGCTTTTCTGAAACAATTTGGCCATGAAATGAGCTGAATTGCTTTCTAATACTAACCCTAACACAGTGCTCTCCCTCCTCTGTTTCTCTGTATCTCTCTATTCTTTACTCTCTCTTGGATTCCCCCCACATTGTGTTCTCTCTCTTTTTTATCTACTCTCCCTCTATAGAGCTACAGGGTAAGTATGTTTTTTTTTTCACGCCAATCTGTGGCTCACTTTGATTTTTCTCACTCGTCACTCTGCATGGCCCTTTAACACGTCTGCAGACAGTTCTGTGGTCATCGGATTTAACCCCCACATGACATTTTGGCTTGACAGCTTACAACGAGTGATTTAAGATCACAGACTTTCTCTTTTCTCCCATTATAACACCTGAGGGTTTGCTTTGTGCATGATTTTGCTAATGCCGTCCCAGCATGCATGCTGCTTGTATTCCTGGAAGCAGTTCTACTGCGGATAGCTGACTTTGCTTCAATCCCCAGCAAAGGTCACGACCATTTCTAACAATCTAGTCTGCATGAGTTAACCTTTAAACTTCCTCTGGGAGGTTCCATGTGTTTCATTAAGAGTAGAAGATGTTCGACCGCAGAGTTCAGAATCGTCTGTCTACGTTTGTTGTGTAGGTGCTAGTCGGAATAGTTCGTTTTGTCCTGTGTTCACATTACGTCCATATTGTTGGAGGCTGGAAGAGAGAATGATTCTCATCTAATGCAGTATCTTCTCTTGTGTTCTGCCTCCTTTCATTTTTTTCTTCTGATTGTCCTTTGTAATCTTCTAATTCTTCCATTCGACCTTCTGTTTTGTCTCATTCTTTGGCCATTTTTTTTCATTCTGTCCATTCTCCACCTTATTTAATCCCTCTGCCTTTTCCCCCTTCTTTTCTGTTATGCTCTCTGTCGCCCCCTTTAGGCCGGGGGGACCTTCAGCCACAGCTGGACAGCGCAATGCAGGATGTGAATGACATGTACCTGCTGATGGAGGAGACAGAGAAGCAGGCGGTGCGGCGTGCTCTAGTGGAGGAGAGAGGACGCTTTTGTACCTTCATCAGCTTCCTGCAGCCTGTAGTGGTACAGCCCACCTCATTCAACATCACTTATGTGAACTGTACAGCTGCTCAGCCCTTACACATTACTCTGTAACAAGGACACCAGTTAAAGTGTCAATTAAGTCTCTTATGCCCAGCAAGCCTGCATTTATTTGATCAAAAACACAGCAAAAACAGCAACATTGTGAAATATCATTCAAATTTAAAATAACTGTTTGTATTTCTATTAATATATTTTATTTGTGACCCTGGACCACAAAACCAGTGAGATATATGATATACATATAAATAAGCTTTCCATTGATGTGTGGTTTGTTAGGATAGGACAATATTTGGCCAAGATACAACTATCATGTTCTTCATGGAACATTATCTTTACTTAAAGGGGTCATATGATGCGATTTCAATTTTTCCTTTCTCTTTGGAGTGTTACAAGCTCTTGGTGCATAAAGAAGATCTGTAATTAATAATAACAATTTATTCAAACATTTGTTCAACAATTTGATGCTCAAGAACAATTTCTTATTATTGTCACGGAATCGGGTGTGTGGAGGCAGGCAGGACGACGAGGACGACAAGGATTCCAATAATGACATTTATTGTAGACACAACAAGGCAGGTTCAGGTAGGTGAGACACACACTCGGGGTAACAGACAGACAGACAGGAACTAATATGGGGTGAATAATTAGAGGCAGACAGGTGAGCACAATGACGGTGATTAACTAATGATTAGACGGGCTAAACCAACACAAAGGGAAGAAACCACAACAAACAGTCTACAGGGGCGTTACAATTATCATGTATGTATATATATTCTCTGATGAATAGAAAGTTCAATTTTTTTATTTACATTTTTTTGAACGGTAGTGTATGCTGGACACTTTATGCAGTTCATTCACTCTCCAATCCAGATGTATGTTTTTAAAAGTAAAGAGGAAATGTTTCATCAAAATTGTGTTCGTCATACTGTATATAGTAGTGGTAATGAGGAACCTGTCTTAAGATTTAAAGCAAAAATTATGCTCTTAGAATATGTTACTGTCTGACATTTAAATGACATTATGTGATGTTAAAATCTGATCTATGAACTTGTGGTTTTGTCCTCGTGTGTTGTTAGAATGGAGAGATTGCCATGTTGGGAGAGATCACTCATCTCCAGGCCATTATTGATGACCTTACCGTGTTAACCTCAGACCCCCACAAACTGCCCCCAGCCAGTGAGCAGGTGCACATCCTTCTTATGTACTCCAGTCACCATTTATGTACAGTGCTTTGCAGAAAAAAAGGCCATTAACACTAAGACTGCCTCTCTGTGTCTCTTTCTTTCAGGTAATAAAAGACCTTAAGGGTTCAGATTACTCTTGGTCCTACCAGACTCCCCCCTCTTCTCCCAGCAGCTCCGGCTCCAGGAAAAGCAGCATGTGCAGGTGAGAGCGAGAGTGATAAAGAAATAGAGACATTATGCTGCCAGTAATGTTAGCACACTTATCAAATCTTTATTTCTGGTTATAAGCCTTTTTTTCTGCTGGATAGATTTGTTGCTTGTGCTGTGTACTATGTTGCTTGGCTTTTCTTTGTTGTAATTGCTTTGAACATTGCTGTTTGTTGCAAAACGACAATACAATTTAGTACAAAATATAATTTGCCAAATGGCAGCTCGTACTTAAAAATAAAAATAAAGCTTATGCTGTGTCTTGGGACATGGTAGCTGGTATTTTATTGGTTTAAGCTGGTCTGAGCTAGTCATAAGCTGGTTTAAACTTGTAGACCATCTTGGATCGAAAAACAAACGATATACCAGTTGGTCATACCATGATAAATGGAGAGTTTGCCGAAAGATGAACAATTCTGTCATCAATTACTCACCCTCATGTCATTTTAAACCTATTAGTCTTTAAGTCTATTTCCACCGCAGGAACTTTCCCCAGGAACTGGGGACTTTGGGGTGGTAATCGGTGTGTTTCCACCGCAGGAACCAGGATCTAAATAAAGTTCCGGGTAAAAATTTGCCCCTCAGAAAGTCCCTGCTCACAAGGTAGTACGTTTTCAAAGGTCCAGAACTTTTGGGGGTGGGACTTGGGCACTGAACATGCTGATTGGTTGAGTTCACGCAGCATTTGGATTGGTTGACTCTATGCCGCATTGTATTACAACCACCATTTTTAAGTCTGTTGCGGTGCGGCGTTGGTGCAGTGCCGAGGATGAAATCCAGCGGTAACTGGAAACGGTGACAAAACAATTATGATTGTCCGTCGCTTTTTATGACGCAATTGTTGTTCGACATTAGCGCCCCCTCCTGGACTGGGAGGAGCAGTCGCGTGCAGTCCTACTACATCACCAGACTATTTGCCTAATCTTCACGGTACTTTAGGCTGCGATAGAAACACAGACAGCAACAGGTCTGGGGGAAAAAAAGTTCCTGGGACAAATTGTTCCAGGTAATTTTGGTGGAAAAGTGGCTTTTCATTCATCTTCGAACCACAATGAAACCTGAGTGATTTTTGTTCCTCCATTGAAAGTCCATTCCACCAAAACTGTAATGCTTCAAAAAAGTTTATAAAAAACGTCATAAAAGTAATCCATATGAATCAAGCACTTTAATCCAAGTCTTCCGAAGAGACATGATCGCTTTATGATGAACAGATTTAATATAGCCTTTTATTCACATATAAACATTGATCAGCACACATACATAGAGAACATCAAATGTGCTTGCGTGACGATCGCTTTATGAACTTTTTGAAGTGTCAAGGTTTTTGTGGAATGGACTTCAAAAGAGACACAGATCTTATGGGTTTAGAAGGACATGAGAGTGAGTAAATGATAACAGATTTGTAATTTTTGAGTGAACTAAACCTTTAAGGGGATGCCAGTGCCAATGGCCATCTTGCATAAACTAAATAACTACTTAGAAACTAGCTACTAGCTGTTGTTTTTCCAGCCAGGGTATATTTTGTGAGTGTGTGTATATTTTGAATGCAAGTGTGTGTGTGTACAGAGAAAGAGGGGGCTGCTAATGCTACTGCTGCGCTACACAATCTCACTGTATGTTGACATCAACCCCGACAACATATTAGAGACAGAGCACTGCGGTCATGAAAATGTTGTTTTGTATTCTGTAAGAGCCTTGCTTTCAACAGGCACAGTTTAATGCTTATTGATTCATGTTATTCATCCATTGATTCATTTTGATGAAGTCAAGGATGACACATAGCAATTACCTACAATTATAATTAACACAAGTAGACTAAAGTAGCTAGTTTAATATGATGTTATTACTTTTATAATTCACTAGCAATAAGTTGTGTCTGATTAATGTAACTTCAGTGCTTTGCTCTCTTAAATTAATATTCCAGGTTAAACCCCATTTAAGAACCTCAACAACAGAATCTGTCTAATATTCCTGTGCTGTTTTTAACCCGGAATATGAAATAATTGCTTCAAAACAAATTGAACGCATTTTAAGATCACTTTTACATAGCCAGTCCCTCTAGAGTTTTGGATTAGACCATTAGTATTTTGCTTTGGCTCCAGGGCCAATTAAAGCTTCCTTTTTTAATAGTGTCATTTAGTACCTGTTTGTCCGCCTCGCATGGAGTCATGGGGGTTGCTTCAAGTGCGTTGGCTGCGCAAGGCCGACACATCTGAACACAACCTTCAATCTCCATACTAGGCCCCCTGTGTCACACCTGTCAAACTTTGTCTTACATATGTTCTCCCTCTGCCCCCCACTCTGCCCTCCATCCTTACCCATCAACCTCATAACTGCTTGAGACCTTTGTTTGTCCATCTCTTTTTCACTGACAATTTCATTGCTTTTTTTCCCCTCAAATGTTTAATTATTATCATATAATTTTTTTTCTTGCCTTCATCTGTCAACCATGTTCCTGTCATCCTGTAAAACCCTTGCCTGCTCATTCTAATCTAATGGGTGTGTTTCACACTTATCGCCATATAACCTGCCCATATATGACCGTACCCCTCCCTTGCACCCCCGGTTCTCTGTCCTGTTGCACTTTCCCTTGCCCCAGCAGCAGTGTAAACAGCGCACATAGTAGCGCCTCTCGATCCTCTGGTGGCTCTCAGACTCACTCACCCAGTTCGTCCTGTCGCTACCGCAGCGTGGCCCACCCGCTAACAGATCTTATTTTTTGACAGGAATGAAAACAAAGTTGTGAGGGATAGAAGAACTTGGCATTCAATGGAATGTACTGTTGTTGAACAACATATCGATTGTTCGGCTGACAAAAGCCAATGAAAAAAAAAAAAAACTGCAGTAGACAAAAACTCCATAAAACAGATCTGAAAGTTGTGAAAATTATGTGATCTAGGAGATTTATACAGTGCGTGGCATTGTAAAGACTGTAAGTCTATCCCTCACAGACTCTTTTCATTGTTTTAATAGATTGTAAATATTTATTTATGATATTTATATACAGCACTGTTCAAAAGGTTGGGGTTGGTAATTTTTTTTTATGTTTTTGAAAGAAGTGTCTTATGCTCAGCAAGGCTGCATTTATTTGATCAGACATACAGGAAAAAAAAAAACGGTAATATTGTGAACAATTATTACAATTTAAATAGCTGTTTTCTATTTTAATATATTTTAAAATGTAATTTATTCCTGTGATGGAAAAAACTGTTATTGCACATCTGTGTCCCAGCTTCAAACATGAAGCAACATTCCCTAGCTGCATCTGAAAGATTATAGTGACCTCTTGTGGACAAGAAATATAAACCACTGTATGTCAAACAATTCTTGAGTGGAAAAATTGTGATAGGAAGCAGTGCTTGAAATTTGCTTCTAAAGCATTTTATGTGGAACACAGGCATTATAATATATACACAGAGGAGGTGCTTTCTTAAGCACTTTCTTTGGAGTTAAGCAGGAGACATGCACTCGTCTCGGAGCTCACATGCTACTCTCTCTGACCATAGAAAGAAAAGGGGATTTTACCTGGCTGTGAATCTACCAAACACATGGCTGAGGTGTGTGACACACTGAAGGATAAGCATATCGAGGGTCAAACTAGCATAGAAAATTCAGAAACAGCAGTCAGTGTTCATGATTAATGCATATATTTTTTAGATGGTAGTTAAAAGAACAACCCTTTGAATCTTTTTAGTTGTACTTTTAAGTCGTAAGTGTTGGAAATAATGGCACTGTCAGTTTTGATTTTAAATGCTGTAACTTACATTTAGCCTTACATTTCATAAGTATATAACACTTCTAGATGCTCTCTCTCTCTCTCTCTCTCTCTCTCTCTCTCTCTCTCTCTCTCTCTATATATATATATATAATGTTTAAAGCATAAAAAACACACCTTTAAAATAATGCAGTAGATATGAAAACAACCAGCAGATGACAAAAAAAAAAAACTATGGAAAAAAGTGCTAAATGGCACATAACTTTTAGGAATACTAAAAATCTTTACTTGTTTTTTGATTATGTGTTTCATTGCATTTAACAACATTAAAAATCTATTTGTACATGTAATAATTAAAATACACTATCTTTCAAAATTTTAAGGTCAGTAAGATTTTTAAATGTCTTTGAAAGTTAACGTTTTGTATGCTCTCAAATTATGCTTTTGATCAAAAATACAGTAAAACAGTAATATTATGAAATGTTAATCAAATTTAAAATAACAGTTTTCAATTTTAATATATTTTAAACTGTTATTTATTCCAGCCATTACTCCAGTCATGTCACATGATCCTTTGGAAATAATTCTAATATGCATATTTGGTGTTAAAGATATTGTTTTCAATGCTGAATATAGCTTTTTTTGTGTAAAATGTGAGACTTTTTTTTTTAATTTTTATTTTTGTAAAGAACAGCATTTATTTGAAACTTTTTTTGTAACAATTTAATCAATTGAATGCATCCATGGTGAGCATTCACTTATTATAACAAACTAACAAAAAAGAAAATAAATAAATTAATACATTTTACTGACTCCAAACTCTTCTCTCACTCTTGTCCTCTCCACTGGACATTCACTTGGCAACACTACATTTTCCAAGCTGAAGGTGTTGAAGTCATTTGGTTAAAACTGTTATTAATTTAAAATGTGATTTTTCTATTTATGATGTGTCCATTTATTGCAAGCAGTACCACAAATCTAAAAAAAATAATAAAACGTTGACGAAGGCCCTCTAAATGTTTCCCTGCTGATACCCCATCTTTTATGGTCTTTCTTACAGAAGTCATCAAGTTCAGCGTCCTCGGATGCATCTGAGACCTGCCAGTCAGTTAGTGAGTGTAGCTCTCCAACCACAGTAAGTATCAAGTACTCTGTCCATAAGACATACATGTGCTGAAACTGTCAGTGATGGATTGTTTTGGCTTGTCAGTGTTTTGGATTGTCTGTGGGACCCGTGAGGGTTGTGCTGCTGATTGGCAGGTTGGGGTCTTCTCTGTCTCTCTTGCCGGTTTCGTCTTTGTGCTGTCATCAGATCTGATCTTTCCTGCCACTCTCAGCATGTATCTGCAAAGCCACACACAAAGGCTCCCATGCCCATGAGTAAAGGGAAGGGGGTCTCTTGCTACTCTGACGGTCTCGGTCTTATCTCTCCATTCCACAGTTTGGCTCGTCCTTCGCTACCTTCCGCCCTGCTCTCTATCACACTCCTGGCTCCATCAGGCCTTTCTCTGTCATACTTCCTGCATCCCCACCCTATAAACGCTCCCCTGGATCCAACACACCCTCTCCCACATCCAAGGTTCCTTGCTGGAAGGTTTGTCTCCATTGGGAATTCTCACTGCAGTTTTGTTTATTTCCTCTTCTTTTTGTGTGTGTTGAATATGTGCCTCCTAAATATAACACTTACTGACAGTGATTTTGATTTGATTTAATTCTGCTTAGCCTCATTCATTACTTCATTTTGCTTTTTAACACACACCTTTTCTGTTGGCTGCATGAAGCTGGTTTCAAATCTCTGGCTGTGAGATTTGCTAAACCGAGCAGACCACGGAAGGTACCTATCAGTTTATTCAAACACTGAGATTGGGTTTTCTCTAAAACACATAAGAAAGTATCTGTTGAAAGGACACTCAAACTGCTGGATCGTGGGCCAGTCTTCTCTCTCGCCCCTGAGACCGTTGAATCTATTGCTATAGACTGAACTGAATTAACCGAGTCTACTTCCTCAGGACTGGTCCAAGGTAGGTTCTGGTGAGCAGCCGCTAGCCAGCACACTTCAGAGGAGGAAGGAGCCTCTGGATAGGCTGCGGGAGGCAGAAACCTCTCCTCAGTCACAGGGATATTCTGGGATGCATTCGGAAGACCCCCAGAGGCCAAGGATGACCCCGGCCACTATCGCTGCCAAGGTAACTTTCACCGTATATTAAACATTCATCATTTGGTGTGGCGAAGACAAAATGTACCTGTTTGCTTAAGGCTGTTTCTGCAAATATGGGCTGCTCTGGCCTTGAGTACTTAATAATGCAGTGCTTTGTTTTGTTTTTTGTTTTAAGTGTGATTTCTATACTTGGATAAGCCTTGAAAACTAATAAATTCTTAGATATTTCCAAAGGAAATATATATATATATAATATTAATTATGGCAAGCTAAAATATTTTATTAGGTAGAAATTTCTATTTTCTATTTCTAACTCTGCAATCACAAACAGCTAAAAAAGTCATGCAAATCTAATATAAATATAAATTCTAAGTGCCGAATAACACTTCTGGAATTATATTATTTAATTTTAATTATTTAGTTTAATTGTTTTAATACATTGCCACTACTATTTTCTTTAAATGAAGAAGTTTGAAAATGAGCAGCTTTGTCAATACAGCTAAAGTCTCTTAAAATGCACTTCACACTCACTAGCTTATATGTGACCCTGGACCACAAAACCAGTCTTAAGTCGCTGGGGTATATTTGTAGCAATAGTCAAAAATACATTGTATGGGTCAAAATTACAGATTTTTCTTTTATACCAAAAATCATTAGGATATTATTAAGTAAAGATCATGTTCCATGAAGATATTTTGTAAATTTC
>NW_015547692.1:90118-94627 GCF_001515605.1 Sinocyclocheilus anshuiensis
CCTCAGATTCCAGATTTTCAAATAGTTGTATCTCGGCCCAATGTCATATCTTAACAAACCATACATCAATGGAAAGCTTATTTATTCAGCTTTCAGATGGTGTATAAATCTCAATTTCGAAAAATTGACCCTTATGACTGGTTTTGTGGTCCAGGGTCACATATAGTTGACAGTGTCCAACATTGGATATACATTAATAACAAAATAAAGTAATTTTTCTTTTTTAATTTCCACCCTTTCCACCACATTTTAATTGATATATTGATGTGCATTTTAAGCATTTTTGGATAAAGATGCCTGACTCCTTGACTCACAGTTTGCAAATTATGTATCATAAATAAATACATTGGAATAATATTTTTACATAATTGATTAGAATAGTATTTATGTTTATAATTTTCTTTTAGTCAATTTTTATTCATTCGATTTTCATAGCTTAGGATTCAAAGTCTAGGTCTACATATGCACACACATTGAGCTACATGCGTGTAGTCTGTGCTTGATGTAACCGTCTGTATGTATTGTGTAATGGTGCAGCATGGTGAGGAGGTTTCCCCAGCTGCTAGTGATCTAGCTATGGTCCTGACACGAGGCCTCAGCATGGAGCAGCAGAAGAGCAGCCGAGACTCCCTTCAGTACTCAAGTGGATACAGCACTCAGACAACCACCCCATCCTGCTCAGAAGATACCATCCCCTCACAGGGTAACACATAGTCAAAATTACTCACATGTTCTCAGTAAAGGCCTGTTCACACCAAAAGTGATAGCTATAACGCTAACCATATTAGTGTCCGCACCAACGCACAATAACACTTTGTTTATTACAAGCACGTGCTGCTGTTGTCATCTGCCGCTTTAAATGCTTAAGCTCTTTAAAATCAGGTGGATTCTGATTGGCTGTCAATGTTCTCATCATTCATCAGCTAGAAAAACAAATCATTCTGAAAGTGGTTTTATCAACATTGTTCCTCTGTTTAATTTCACTGTGACACTATAGCTGTGGTGTGGACTTCCCTGTTCTATTAGAATGAAAACTTTGTAGGTATCATTATTATTATTATAGTTATCAGCCTTTGTGTGATTGGGCCTTAACAGATATTACTGATTATTATTTGAATTCAAAACAAGTTATAAGAGCTGACAAGTTACAAGTGGGATTTTTTTTGTTAGGCTCCGATTATGATGGTTACTCAGTGAACGGAGACACTGAGGCCAACGGTCAGGCTGAATTCGATAAATCCTCCACAATTCCCCGTCACAGTAATATCGCCCAGAACTACCGGCGCATGATACAGACTAAGCGTCCTGCCAGCACGGCAGGCCTGCCCAGTGGAGTGGGTGCTCTGGGCGGACCACCCGGTGGAGGGGGCGGTATCTCCGGCACAGCCACCATTCGCCGAACACCGTCTACGAAGCCTGGGGTGAGGCGCACCCTCTCCAGCGCTGGCCCTATTCCTATACGACCACCCATCGTGCCAGTCAAGACCCCCACTGTGCCTGACTCACCTGGCGGGTATACAGGCACTACCGCCCATGTGGGCAGCGAAGAATGTGTCTTTTATGTGCCGGATGATGCCTCCCCGGGAGCGCTGGAGTACGTGAAGGCCTCTCCAAAGCGGCTGAGCCTGCCTAACACAGCCTGGGGCTCAGGGGGTGTAGGCGGCTTAGAGATGAGCGTCTACGGCCAACCAGGTGAAGAAGATCACCTGCTGGCTGCCAATCGCCACAGTCTGGTGGAGAAGATCGGGGAGCTGGTAGCCAGCGCTCACGCCTTAGGTGAGGCCCAGTTCCCTTTCCTCTCGCTTCCAAACCAGCCCCCACCAGGCCCCGAGTCCCAACCCGATCCTGAAGTGCCCCAGGAGGGTGAGGACATGCTGAGGTCTATTCGTCGAGGGGTGCGACTGCGCAAAACCGTCTCCAATGATCGCTCTGCACCCCGGATTTTGTGATGCCTCCTGGAGAGATGGGAGAATACAAGCGAAGTAACAGAAAAAAACTTCACAATGACTCTTTAGAAAATGAGCTATGAAAAAGAGGATTACAAATTAAATGTTTAAAGTCATTGTAGAAAATAATGAATAACAGTAATGAAAAAAAGTAAATGATATTATGTAACAGCAGGCCCAGGCCACTATAACTCTTAGCGTGTCTGAACGCATGTTTGTCTTATTAACACACCCATCACCACGGGATAGTTGAACTGTAGTGAGACAATTAACTACTGACAGAACAAGGGACCAGGATGTCTGGGGGATTTTTGTGGTCCCCTCCAGTTCTCCGCATGGTACCAGTAGAATAACGGCCCTCCTCAAATTATGGACCCCAGGAATCAGTGCTTGAGAAGCTCATGGGGTATGCAGGGACTCGTCGCAGATCCTTGCCCTCCACAACGCTCTCTCTAACCCCGCCCTCACCTCCAGTAAAATTGACATCACATCCTGAAAATCTTGTGGTATCGCTGTTGTGTGCTGGTCTGCAGTCTGGAGGTGAGCAGGGCTCTGCTGCAGGTCAGCTCGTGGTTGCATAGATGGACAGGATTTATCTTTTGTTCGTACACTTCCGTTGTCTTGTTTGTTTTATTTACAAGCAGTTAATCGCCTCCTAGCTCCTAAGAGTAGGAAACGTTCATGTCAGGTATATGGATATTATAGAATTAGGGTGAAAAAAACACCATGATAGTGTGGAGCAATAACGCTTTTTTCCCTTTTTTTCCCTTTGATGGGGGAAGGTTTCGAAGATCAGCTTTTAATAAAGTTGTTCGTTTTTGATGTTCAGGTGACTTTGGGGAAGCAGATGCTTTCGAAGACTTCTTGTTGAGTCTAGTTATGGCTTATTTAAAAAGAAAATGAGAAATAGAAAGGATGCAGAGCACTTTTAAGGCATAGTTTTGACCACTAGTTATCACTGTGGCCACACTGTGTGTGGTGAATGCTGTGAGACAAGCGCGGTCACATGCCCTGGTACATAGGGAGACGAATACATGTAGCAATGTGATGATATAAGAAAAAAGAGAGAGATGGAATGCGAAGCAGAGATGGAGGTAAGAAAAATGATTTGGCAACATTTTACAGTAGGATCAATTTGTTAACAGTATTAGTTAATGTACTATGTATCATGAACTAACAATGAACATAATTTATTAATCTAGGTTGATGTTAATTTCTACTTATTGTAGTTCATTTTCTATATTTCAAGTGGAATAAATAAGCATCAGCTAATGTATTATGAATAAACAATAGGACATTCAAAAGGTTGGAGTCAATCAAATATTAATACATTTATTCAGCAAGTATGCATTAAATTGATCAAAAGTAACAGTAAAGACGTTTATAATGTAACAAAATATTTCTGTTTTCTTTCTATTTGTCAAATAATCCTGCAAAAAATGGATCACGGTTTTTCACGAAAGCAGCAAAACTAATGATCATTTCAGCCCTGATTATTAAAAAAAAAAAAATCTGCTTTGCCACAACAGGAATAAAATTACATTTTAAAGTATATTAAAATAGAATAATAATATACCCCCCCTTATATATTAGCATTAACTAGATAAATTCATATTTTTAACGAAAAAAATTTTTTTGCAGTTGTTGTTCACTGTTCATGACACCTCACAACACCTATTGCATTAACTGTTAACCAGTTGAATCTTATTGTAGAGTGTGACCAATGATCTTGAAAGGGAATTGGTTGATGCATTATATTTAATTTCCAATTTGACCTTCTAAGTTCTAAAATGTTTTTCAGGAAATGTTCTTTTACTTGTCAAGCCTCAAACCACAGTCCCGATATATCTTTAGGAGGGGTGGAGAGAACGAGCTAAGATGAAGGCACACACCTGGCTGCCATTTTTTTTGGGACATAAGAATGAACTTTGGATCTGCAGAGGGAAGAAGGGATGAATAAAGGAGTTGGAGAGAATGAACTCTGGGAAGAAAACTCATCCAGTTGTTTATGATAAAAGCATTCCACTGCCTGTTTTAGATGATATAGGAGTAAATACCTATGACACAAAAGGTCGCTGGTTACCCTGGTTCACCCAACGTGAAGAAAAACAATGCTCTGTGATGATACTGGATGTGGAAGGGATATGTAGGAGGTCAAAACATAGTTTTAGTCATGTAGTGTCTATTTGTGAGTGACTTTCTGTTCTCCCAAGACTCCCTATAACCCCTGCGGTCATAAATAGTGCTGTTGCACCAGACACATGCTCCTTACTCTGACTTTTGGGTTGTTTTGTGAATTATTTATTTTGCATAGAGCACTTTGTTTTAGGAATGCCTGTAGCGTGTTCAAAAGGAAAAAGTATGTCTGCTTTGTGACAGTATGTACGACTGTGCTGATCTCTCACCGAAAACATTCTGGAACGCCAAGGCCATATTGAGAACAGGCTGGAATGAAAGAACATGGTTATGGCAAGCCCACACTGCCAGCCAAATTTGTATATATATGTATATACTGTATATATACATATATATATATATATATATATATATATATATATATATA
>NW_015547692.1:95177-96487 GCF_001515605.1 Sinocyclocheilus anshuiensis
GGGTGGGTGAGGAATCAGTTGACAAGAGCATTGAGTTTGGGAGCAAAATAGTACACTTTGCTGACAAAGAGAGAAAGAAAAAAAAACATATCTTACTGTTACATATCCACATGTTTCATGTGAAGCTTCGTGACCTGCTTTATGTGATAACAAATCACAAAGATAAAGTTCTCAGAAGTTTCATAGCATTACATGCAGACACATAAAAGCAGGAGGATATGACAGGAAGGAAGATGGATAGTTGATGAGAAGTGAAAGAGAAAGGAGATTGGGATGAGCAAGAGTAAGAAAGTCAAGGCCAGTGGAGAATAATTGGTGAAAGAATCAGGTAGGAAGCGAAGCGAAGGAGTGAGAGGGAAAAAAAGACACAAAAGCCGTATTGCAGGTAGTTGGGTTACTGTTGTCTCTTTATTGTAACGTCAGTCTCTGCAGGTTTCTGCTCCCGAGGTCATGAAGCAAGATGAGTTAAAAGCCCCTCAGGAGGAAACTGGGGCATAGAAAAACTACCAGTCACTTATGAGCTCAGCCTTCAGCGTCTCAATACTCACATACTCACACACAGCAGATAGACTCTTTTGGTTCTCAGGTGATTATACGCACATTTTCTCTTTGTTTTGCAGTGTTTAACATTACTCACGTCATGCTCATTTGTCTCCTGCTGAATGTCATGATATGCTCACTATAAGGCAGCCATCACAATTCAGCTGTGAAAATATGATTGGCCTGTTAACTTATACTTGACGTTTGTGAAGCTCAGGATTCACAGTTTGTCCAACAAACTCATGCCAATTCGTAACGATTTTATGTGTTGGTAAATTCATACAGTGCACAGTGCACACTCTACATTTGCACCGTTTAGTAGGTTATTATCTGTTCATGCACCACAGGTTTAGGGTTGAGGTTAAGGATTGAACCGTAGTCCCCCCCCCTCCCCCTTTCTAAAAATCGCACTGTACACATACAAAATCACCACCTCATAAATTAGTTATGCTTTCTCATGAGATTGGGTTGGTTTGCCCCTAGTTATTGTAGGAATTATCAGGGAAGAAGTGGTTTAGAAATATATGTGCTTTGATGATGTGTAAATGTGATTTTTGAGGGCAATATTTTGATTATATTAATATTCTATCTTAAATCTAAAATCTTGACCATCTCCCATTCTCCCCTAAAAATGAATAATTAAAAAATAAATAAATAAAAAATGCTTTCCTTATGGATCATCTCTGAGGGGATTTGTACGGTGGCCGAGAAGTGCAAAGCAGATCACAATTCTGAAAACAAAATAACAAATTACAAACGCAAATGCAAGT
>NW_015547692.1:96871-101280 GCF_001515605.1 Sinocyclocheilus anshuiensis
CTCAGTTTAAATGTATTGTATGAATTGCCCTTACTATGGAATAAAAAATACGGGGTGTCTATTTACATTTAGTTAAAAGTGGCTGTAAAATATCAGCTCCAGTGGCGCAGATGGATAAGTCTGTGTCCTTGACTCTTTGACGCGATCAACCCGGGTTCGATCCCGCCTTTTGCCGAACTTTTTTTTTCTCCCCTTTGCCCGGAGAAACATTAGTACGTAGCACATTGGACTTTTAATAAAAAAATAAATAAACAAGTGTCTTCAGTTCCGCCTTTAGGCTACATATAATTTGTTGGTGAGCCAAACAAATGCCAAAAAAGAAGTGAACTGGCTATTCTTTATATTTACATTAAGTAATAATTGACCAAATTCTATAGAGTTAGCGCACAATCAATGAGTAGGCCTATGTTAACCTTATGCAACTTTATGCCTTTTTGATATTCAATCACGCCAGCTGCACACTAGTCTTTCTGCTGTCATCCCATTTCCCTTTTCATCGTGTTTCACATCTCTACAATGGCCACAGACAATAAATGATCACGTGCTGCGGGTGACAGAGAGATGAACTGCTCATTTGGGCTGGAACACGTGCAGCCTCACGCCCTGTTCCTCTAAGATGGCCTGAAAGACACCCGTCTCCCACGCTCGATTCAGCCACGACACCACGATTTTCCCTCACTGTCATCTCCAGCAAGCGAGCGCTCGTGGAGGGAGGGTTTGGCAACTGGGTGTCATGGAAACTGAGCCGTGTGTCTTACGCCATTAGTCTTGAGTTGCGAGTCTTTTCTTTTCTTTGCCGCTCGCAAATAAGGAGCATCACGCACATGCCTCATAACACACCCCAAACAGCAGTTTCTACAGCTCAAAACATAACCGGTGAACTTGATTATGTTTCTTAATTTCATTCACATGTAAAAGATATGACGTGTGCATTTGTTTTTTTGTCCCACCCCATCCCCATCCCCACCCCCACTTCTTTCCTCCTCTGACTGAAGTTGAATAACGCTACAGGTGCTGTTGTGTCTGTCTTTCTTCTTTCTGCTTTTCTCTCTTTACTCTTCTGCTTTAATTTATTGTGCTGTTTTCCTAAGGCTAATTTGCCACTGTTGCTGACAACATCATTTCCTTTTTGGTAATATTTATCCTTCTAATTTTTGTTAAGTTTAGTCACAGCTAATGTAACAAAACACACTGTGATAATTCCAGTATTAATAAAAGTTGTACTTAAACTTTGTGTGAGGAGAAGAATATTCATTATAACCTATTTATTATTCATTATGCTAGGTTTTGTGAGGGGAAGTAATTAAGATAAAAAGTTGAAAATTTGGCAAAAAAGGCGAAATTATAAGATCTAAAGTCATGACATAAAAATCACAAATGGGAAAAAAGAGAAAGATTTATCAAAGCCTGACATTTTTTTCCTATATATGTGGCGGAAATGAACTACTACTAACAAAAGCAGGTTCTGTGCCACGTATTGATTTGATGTATTAAAATATTATACCTGCAGATATTTGTTGTCCAGAACGGCATAAAAACCAATATGCATACATTTCAAGTTTTA
Source organism: Sinocyclocheilus anshuiensis (assembly GCF_001515605.1). Taxonomy (NCBI): domain Eukaryota; kingdom Metazoa; phylum Chordata; class Actinopteri; order Cypriniformes; family Cyprinidae; genus Sinocyclocheilus; species Sinocyclocheilus anshuiensis. The sequence continues at coordinate 98,436 of NW_015547692.1, forward strand.
AGTGTTATAGCCTATATACTTCATGCACACAAAAATACAAAACAGAAAAGGGTGACGTTCAATTGAAAGTGCAAGAGGTTTGACAGATGGTATACAGCAAGGAATCCAGTGGTTCTCAATCCTCTCTATGAAGTACCCCCAGCACTGCACATTTTGTATGTCTCCCTACATCTGACACACCCACTTCAGGTCTTGCAGTCTCCACTAATGAGCTGATGAGTTGAATCAGGTGTGATAGATGAGGGAGACATACAAAATGTGCAGGGCTGGGGGTACTCCAGGACATGTTTGAGAACCACTGTATATAAACAATACCATTTAGAGTGTGCACATTTTATTTTAGACGCCAGGGGGTGCAAAAAGTGTTTGTGACTAAATCTGTGACTGCAATTCAACATCCAGATAGAGAAAGTTGTTCTAATTCTTCAAGCTGTTTAGAATCTAAAAGTGAAACACAAATAAATCTCGTCTTTCACACCGAAAATAGTAACTTGTGAAACCCTGTAATTAAAATCACAAGTCAGTCTCTAAGCACCAATTTTGCGCTCATCAGCTTTATAACGACTTTCAACAGTGAAGAGAAAGACCGAGATTAGCAATTCAGCCTCCAGCTATGTGTTATTTGCTGAGAAAGCCCCTGAATGTGTATAAGACAGTCCCAGCTGCACACTGGACTGCTCAGAGCTCAAGTGTGTATCTTCAATGATAGTCACTTCATCTATATAAAAAACGTAATATAAAACACGCAACTTAATTAGAACGTCTTCTGTGCTCGTCATCTCTCGTGTGTCCTTAAACCACATGAATGCAACTTTAATCAAAAATACGTAGGCCACGATTAATTTAAGAAATCTTAACAATGATATTCAAGGGGACAATAAAGGGATTCGAGAGTGTAGAAGGAGAAAATAGTGTTTACTATGTGCTCATTCAGTTTACCATCCCACTCAGGGCCGCCGCTAGCAATTTTGGGCCCTATGAAAGAATATGAGGTTGGGCCCCCTACCACACCAAACATACACTATATTGCCCAAAGTATTGGGACACCCCCTTCTAATGAACAGGTTTGACTACTTTAGTCATTTCCACGAGTACAAATCTTAATGTTTAAGCATATAATGCTATTCTAGGGAATTGTATGCTTCAAATTTTATACCAATAGTTTGAACAGGACCCTTTTCTATTCTAACACAACAATGCCTCTGTGTGTAAGGCAAGGTAAAAAAAAAAATCAGTTATATTAATAGAAATGCTTCACTGGGGCAAACACACAAATCCTAAAATAATAAATAGAATATCCCATAGCAGCATTTCCAGCAGTTTCTCAATCATGATCTTACTCAGCTAAATGTGACTATTAGCTTAACAGCTGTATTCCTTGTTTGCTAGCTACCTATGCACATACAACATACAAAGTAAAAAATGTTATGAACCTTAACCCAAAAACCTTTAGCTTCATACTGTAGATAATTGTGACCCTGCCTGTGGAAACCCAGCTAAAGTATTATTTTTTTAAACAGTGGATGAGTAATTCACTCCTTGATTTGCTTAATAAAAGCCTCCTTTGAGATCGTTTTGACAGACATGTTTATTGTGTATTATTTTCAACGTGTTTATTGCTAAGTTTCGTGTGGCAACCCTTATACAGTCTAATGTGGCAACATAGAAGAGCAGCCGTAATTCGCTTGCAGTGTATCTGGTTGCCATGACAACCTCACGCGCTTCCTGCTGCTGCTCTATGTAATCAGAGTGTGAATTTGTAGATTTTCTATAGCAAAACTAAAATGTGTTTAAAAGTGCAACTGACCAAATCGTCCGGCTCGGTTTGCCCCCCTCGAACTCGAAGACATCTCTAATTTGACAGTTTACCATCTGATCTCACTCAGTGACTCTAGGCTACGTAGGACGGGACTAAACCATGCAGTGAATGGGGGGAGATAATTTTGCTGGAAATGCAGAAATAAGCCGTAATTTTGTTTTGTTTGTAACTCTTTGGTAGATACATTTATAATTTTTATTAAATTACTACTACCACTGTTACGACTAATAAAACAGATCTCTGGGGGCCCCAAAAGTGCGTGAGCCCTTAGAATTGTCCTAACTTTCCCCCCCTTAGCGGCGCCCGTGATCCCACTAATGGCATATTCACAGAATCATACCCACGCTGGCTGTCTATGGAACCCTGAAGGTGAGTGAACATGATCTTGGTTTCTCATTTGAGTAAACTGTTCCCTGTGTTAGAGGAACTACTTTGAACATGTCTAGAAATACGCAAATCATAATATTGAAGTATCAACTACAATCCATCCGTTCTCCAAAGCACTTGTCCTATGTAGGGTCCCAGCTTCCAATTTAGTTTTTTTTTTAGTTAGTTAGAAAAAAAAGTTTAGTTAAAAGTTATAAAAATTTAGTATTTCTGAATGTTCTCTGAACAAACATCCTGTTTTTTACAAATGTTTTCCTTTGGTTATATAATCATTTTGCAAACATTATAGGAATGTTACGTTTGAAGGATCTCTGAATATTCTGAAAAAAGTTAGATGAACGTCCAACTACGTTTCAGGACAAACATTCCATTAACGATGTATGAATTAGGCTACATTTTTGTGCTAATATTTTCATCGGATGCCCATTTTCCACAAGTTGATATGATTCTTTAGGGTCTTAATGAAAAGTCTGTAGCATAGTTTGGTTAAAATTTCTCAACGGTAGTGTAAAAAACACATTTTTTACCCTGTCAAAAACAGCTCTTTTCAGATCAAGCCGTTTTTGTAGCATTTTCCTTTAAATGTTAATGAGCTCTGTTGACCCCGCCCCTCTCTTCCGAGCCGCTCTCAGAGAGACT
>NW_015547692.1:101299-102359 GCF_001515605.1 Sinocyclocheilus anshuiensis
GGATGCCCATTTTCCACAAGTTGATATGATTCTTTAGGGTCTTAATGAAAAGTCTGTAGCATAGTTTGGTTAAAATTTCTCAATGGTAGTGTAAAAAAACACCTTTTTACCCTGTCAAAAACAGCAAGAGCAAGCCATTTTGTAGCTTTTTCCTTTAAATGTTAATGAGCTCTGCTCACCCCACCCCTCTCTTCCGAGCTGCTCTCTGAGGGACTGTTTACTTTAGCCGCATTCATCGTGAAACTTGCTAATTAGCACATTATTAGGAAAGGCGATTTGCAAAGATTCATTACAAAACATTATACTCACTACTTCTGTAGATGAGGCTGGATCATGAATGATTCGCGCGAACATAGACGCATTTATGTAGATCGGGGGCGCATTCCCCGAATCCGGGGCATTTCTCCCCGAGAAACAAATAATCCACTGCGAGTTCAGCGGCTCAGATGTCGGGAGTAAATGACGACTGCTATGTTCATTATTACATCCATCAACAGAACACCTTGATCGCTCATGAGCCATTCTTGTCTACATCTGCTCCGGCGGTGAAACAATGGCGGACTGATGACAGCTCACTCAGGGCGGGTCTAAGGTAAGACGCCAGTCCAGTCTGTGCTGAAACGCTACTGTCAATCAAAATATCGTGGGAGGGGCCTGTCTGTGTACCCCACCCCTCTCTTCCGAGCTGCTCTCTGAGGGACTGTTTACTTTAGCCGCATTCATCGTGAAACTTCCTAATTAGCACATTATAGGAAAGGCGATTTGCAAAGATTAATTAAAAAACCTTATACTCACTTCTTCTGTAGGTGAAGCTGGGTCACGAATGATTCGCGTGAACATAGATGCATTTATGTAGATCGGAGGCGCATTCCCTTCAGAAACAAATATAATCCACTGCGTCTTCAGCGGCTCAGATGTCTGGAATAAATGGCTATGTTCATTATTACATCCAACAACAGAACACCTCAATCGCTTAGGGCCCCCTACCACGCCACATCTGCTCCAGCAGTGAAACAATGGCGGACTGATGACAGCTCACTCAGGGCGGGTCTAAGGTAAG
>NW_015547692.1:103040-103762 GCF_001515605.1 Sinocyclocheilus anshuiensis
GTTAAAAAAAAACACTGGGTGGATTTTTATCATTATAGGGTGGTTGTGTACACACACTGCCAACACACATTTCAGTTCAAGCTACTTGTAAAAGTGCATGTAGCATCCAATGACCCCTTTAAAGAACTGGCAAACGAAAAACGGTAGGCTAAAAACAGGTCAATATTTAGTTTTTCTGTATTCGATCACTGACATTTTCTTTTAATTTCTTGAACGCAATGGCCAAGCGTTTAAATTAGAATCCACTCACTGCTCAAAACACCACAGATTTGTTCGCTGTCATGCTGCACGCTCGGGAGTCTCTCATTATAACATACAATGTGTAACATGATGTAAATAAGAGATTCATTGTGCACTTTTTTTGTGATTATAAGGGGGAGCGCTCTTTGCACGCTTTCTTGGCTATAATCCATTCGGAATTTGAATAAGATCCGTTCTTCATGATGCTGAGTGGACCGATGGCCACTTACACAGGCCCGTTTCTTAGCATAGGCAAGCTAGGCGGTCGCCTAGGCGTGACCAGCAGGAGGCGGCGCCAATGAGCGCACGTACTGGCACTACATTTTAGCAGAGTTGTGATAAAGCGTGGCACCGCCATCCTGAAATATCATTGCCGCCCCCACTGGATTACCCAACATCATTGGTCTAGAGTACTGTCAAGTCAAGTCAAGTCACCTTTATTTATATAGCGCTTTTAACAATACAGATTGTGTCAAAGCAAC
>NW_015547692.1:106343-113049 GCF_001515605.1 Sinocyclocheilus anshuiensis
CAGAGCGCTGTCAATTGCTGCCTGATTGTTGCATGCAAAGTTTGCATTTGGAGCACTCAACAACACCATTTTGTTAGGGCAGTAGGCTATTTGTGGCAGTCGAGAAGTCACGATGAAAAATTGGTCCAAAAGGTGTGCGTTTTTGCACCTGTGCATTGTTAAAAAATCAGCCTTTGTTGTGTAATATTCCCATATAAAACTTTAACGGCCAATTAAAAAATATTGGCATAGTAAAATTCGCTAATTCACAAGATCAATACATCCTTTATTAAAAAGCTTTGTCGAATTTAACGCATCCTTACGGAAATGTCAAAATGCTGAATTAATTAATTCACTTCTTACAGCGCTGAATGGAAACAGTGTCATACACACAGAGGGCAGTCATACACACACTTGGCGTCATTTAAATGGGAAGTTCACGCGTCAATGAGTAACACGAATAAGTAGCTGCATTCTGATTACTTAGCCTATAAGTGACGGATCAAGCTTTATATGTAGTTTGGGGTAACAAAGGGTTTTATAGGTTTGAAATGATAATGCAAAAACTGACACTTTAAATCAACGTTTCAAACAACAACTAAACAAAACAGATAAAGACAAAAAGTAGTCATTGATAATATCTAAACATGTATCCAAATGTAATAAAAATTAATGTGTGATGAAAATTTCTTAGCAACTAGGAATTGCACAAAAATATGAATTTTATATAGGGCTATACAGGCATCTAGTGGCTACACAATGGTACAGATGATAAATGGTGCAAAATCTTAGCAGTCAATTTACTAACTTTAAACCGCATAAACACATTTCATTACACCAAATACACAACATCTCATCATCAATTCTTTTTAGCAGCAGCATCATGACCCCTTTAAATGAATTGAAAGACTTAAAGTATTTAAATGTGATATTTACAACTTTATATAAGAATTTCAGGATTAGAATGAGAGCTTGTACTCCGGTCAGGACAGGTATTTGGCTTTCCTGACAGCAGAAGTATTCTGCTGTACTAAAGTCCTAGGCCGCTCCCTTATGCGGACTTCTTTTGGGGTGTACACTTTTGGGTCTTTGGGGTCTCTAGAGACCCAGGCAACAAAATGTAATTTTGTAACAAAATTAAAAAAAAATTTAAAACAAAAAAAAAACATTAATTTTACTCTGTTTATTAATGTTTTTACTCCAGATTTGTGCAGTTTTTGGAGGATTTATGACATTTTTATGATATTTAACCACCACAAAAATAAATTTGTGACACTGACACATCGGCAATGTATACACACACACACACACACACAGAGAGAGAGGGAGGGAGAGAGAGAGAAATGAAAGGATGCATTCTGATGTTCATGTTGTTTATTGGTACTCAATATCAAGTCAAGTCAAGTCACCTTTTTGGTATAGCGCTTTATACAATACTGGTTGCAACCCTCTACGCACACCTTGGCAATATAATAGCCATTGGCTAGTAAATTTTTTTGTTTACTCGCCAGACTGATATACTATTTTACACACACACGCACGCACGCACACACACACACACACACGTTTACTTAGTTATCTAAATGGGGACATTACATAGACTTCGATTGTTTTTATATACAGATAGTTATACATGTTTTAACCTAAACCCACCCCTAACCCTACCCCTCACAGAAAACGTTCTGCATTTTTACAATTTCAAAAGTAAAAAAAAACTTTGTTTACTTTATTTTTTGTCAAAGCAGCTTTACAGAGTCAAACAGGAAAATAGTTTGTCGATGCAAGAAGACAATAACGGAGTAATTTTTCAGCTAAAGTCAGTTCATCATCCAGTTCAGCTCTCTTCCAATAGTGTCTGTGCAATCAGTCAAGTGTCCCCAACGAGGTGACGAGGTCTTCGCAAGAGACCTGTCTCTGGGGCACATCTAGTTGACGTGGTCTCCGCTGACATTGAGGGCTGTAGAGGCCGTCTCTAGGTGCTGAACCATCATCTGTACTGGATACGGACTGGATCTGGGTGGCTACGGTGACCTCGGGATAAGAATGAAAGAGACTAATATTAGCGTATATGGCATTCTTCTTATGATGTATAAGTACATTGGGTGTATGGGAAGTGTTCCCAGTTCCGGTTGACGGTTAATTCATGCAGCCTAACAATCCTTTAATGGATTTGAATTAGGGATGCTCATTTCGGTTAATTTTCCTGACCGACAACCTTCACTCGTTATCTGAACATTAACCGTTAACTGATAAGATTTTAATATTTAATTAGTATTAAACGAAAGATTGCTATCAAATAGCACACCTAGATTCCTAACTGATGATGAGGAATTAACAGAGCAGCCGTCAAGTGTTAGACAGTGTTTTAGGTTATTACATGCATATTACATTGCAAGGTTTTTGGTCCAATAGAATAGAATAGAATAGAATAGTTTTTATTGTCATTGTACAGCTGTACAACAATTTTTTTTTGCTCTCACACTGAAGAGCACACATACATACAAAGAATGTACATTTAACAAAATGCAAACAATGATACAGATTTATACAACTTCCTGTCCTATAGCAGAGAATGAGTGGAATTGTTCCTCAGGGGATCTATATAGTGTGTTATCTGATGCGACACTGTGGCTGACGGCTGCATGGTTATAATTTTATCTCTAATAGTACCGATCTTGGAAGTAAAGAAGTTCATAAAGTCATTACTGCTGTGCTGTTGGGAAATCTCTGCGTCTGTTGATGCTTTATTTTTCATTAATTTAGCCACTGTATTGAATAAATGCCTGGGGTTGTGTTTGTTTTCTTCTAAAAGAGACGAAAAGTAATCAGATCTAGCTCTAAAAGTATCGATCTTGGAAGTAAAGTAGTTCATAAAGTCATTACTGCTGTGCTGTTGGGAAATGTCAACACTTTTTGATGCTTTATTTTTCGTTAATTTAGCCACTGTATTGAATAAATACCTGGGGTTATGTTTGTTTTCTCCTAAAAGAGACGAAAAGTAATCAGATCTAGCAGTTTTTAATACTTTTCTGTTGGATAGGGTACTTTCCCGCCATGCACTACGAAATACCTCTAGTTTTGTTTTCCTCCAGCTGCGCTCCATTTTCCGGGCTGCTCTCTTTAAGGCGCAAGTGTGCTCGTTATACCATTGTGTCAAACTGTTTTCCTTGATCTTCTTTAAGCGTAAAGGAACAACCGTATCTAAAGTGCTAGAAAAGAGAGATTTAATAGTTTCTGTTACATCATCAAGTTTTTCTGAGCTATTGGATATGTTGAGCAAATTGAGACAAGTCAGCAAGATTATTTACAAAGCAGTCTTTTGTGGTAGAAGTGATGGGTCTAACATTTGTAACAAGGAGTTCAATGTGCAGCTTTAGCTATATGGAGTATACAAGAGACTAGATAATGATCTGAGATTTCATCACTCTACTGCAGAATTTCAACGCCATTATCATCAATTCCATGTGACCGTATTAAATCTAAAGTACGATTCCGACAATGAGTAGGCCCTGACACGTGTTGTCTAACCCCAATGGAGTTCAGAATGTCTATAAATGCTGATCCCAATGCATCTTTTTCATTATCAACATGGATATTAAAATCACCAACAATTAAGACTATCTGCAGCAAGCACTAACTCAGATAGAAAATCAGCAAATTCTTTGATAAAGTCTGTATGGTGCCCTGGTGGCCTGTATACAGTAGCCAGTACAAACGTCACAGGGGAGTTATCATTAACACTTGTTTCTCTGGGTAATGCTATTTGAATCACCATTACTTCAAAGAATTATACTTGAAACCAGAGCTCTCAGAAATACTGAAAATATTACTATAAATTGTAGCAACACCTCCCCCTTTACCTTTTGGATGTGGCTCATGTTTATAACATTAATCTTGCGGGGTAGACTCATTTGAAATAATGTAATCATCTGGTTTTAGCCAGGTTTCTGTCAAACAGAGCACATCTAAGTTATGTGATATCATCTCTGCAGCTCTGCAACCGGAACCGAACAATGTACGGGACTCGCTAAGCTAGTCGCATCCAAAGCCGTATCTAAGGCCCTCACATTCTTACTATCCTCAATTAAGTTTGGATGCGTGTCTCTAGTTCTGAATTATTCTCTGTCAGCCTAACTATTTCCCTGCATTTATCACATGTGAATCCCTTGCTGCTGACAGAGAAAGCTACACTATACTAGTGTTAATTTTGTCAGCTATTTTAATTTTAGTCTTAGTCTTAGTCCCGTGTTAAAATGTCCTTGTTAGTTTTTATCATATTTAGTCAACCTTATCCTATTTAGTTTTAGTCAAGTTTTAGTCGACTAAAAGTCTCAACATTTTAGTCTAGTTTTATTCGAAGAAAACTTGACATTTTAGCATTAAGATGATTAATTAACCGTACAGCAGTATTAATTTTGGCAGCCATTTTTTATTTAGTCTTAGTCTTACTCAAATGTACATTTTAGTTATCATATTTAAACAAACCTGTTTTTGTTTATTCAATGAAATGTATGAGCATTTTAGTCAGGTTTTAGTCAATGAAATCTTGGTCACATTTTCGTCATTCTGTATAATGGTTAAACTGAAAATAATTTTTTTTCTCAAACTTATAATCGTAATGTTTGTTGTCATTTGAGAAATTTACTTTTGAATTTCAGGTATTGCACTTTCTCCAGTAAGCACAAATCAATAGAATGTGGACACATACATGGTGTATTTTACCTCATCTAGCGTACTGATTTATTATAGGCTTTTTATTATATAAATCAATACCAAAGACTTATGCAATCTCTCTGTCTACATTATGAAAACCGCTAAAACAAACGAAAAATAACAATTCCTAGTAATTCCACTAATACCAAAATTGCAATAGCCTTTTTCTCTATTAAAACAACAGCGATTGAGTAAGTGCATTTATTTAGCAATCACAACCGCAAACAATACAGTGAGATCTCATTACAGAACACAGACCGCCTGAATGACGCTTTCATTTAGATCGCTAAACTCCAGCTTGTTTGTCGGTGTTTTCAGGTAATCGTTTCTGTTAATTTTTCTGTTAATTTCTGTTAATTTTTGTTCTCTTACAGTTAGTAACTGAAGTGTAGATTAAATTTGTAGAATTATATGAAAACGGATGATTGAAATAAATGATAAACTCAAAAGACTCCAACTTTTCTCGTTGTAACATCTTGTTCAGGTTTGATTCTAATCATAATGTAACATTATTGAAAAACTTTTTTTTTTTTTTTTTTTTTAAAAAAAATGCTAAACTTTGACAAAAAGTAATTTTTATTCTTATAATTGTGATTTCATAATATGTAGATATGAATCCAACTGAAAAAAAAAACTTGTGAAAATATATTTTTCAGTTAGTCAAATAGCAAATAGTGGAGCTCTGCAGCCATCTACTGGTAAAAGTGATACTTTTTTATTTTTAAAACTGCATTTTCCAAAAGATGGGCAAAAATCTTACACTAAACCATGCAAAATTATCCATGTTATCCCCATGAATGAAAGCTAGAAATGTAAAATGAATTTTACATAAAAAGCTGTTTTTGTATAAAACCCAATAAAAAAAATATATATATTTATTTATATAAATTAAAAAATATATAATAAATCCTCCAAAACCTGCACAAATGTGGAGTAAAAACATTAATAAACAGAGTAAAATTACTTTTGTTTAAAAAAAATATATATTATTTTGTTACAAAATTACATTTTGTTGCCTGCAGTCTTTAAAGAACCCAAATACCATGAGTGTGACTTTTTTTTCACACTAACATAAAACAAGATATCATTCCAATTTTTTATTTATTTTAGCAAACGTCATTTGTGGGTCAAAAAGACCCCGAAGACCATATGAGGGTTAAAGCAATTTATCTGTGAAATGATGAGGTAATTTGTTAAAGCACTTCATAACATTTAAGTAAACATATATACTAAGTAGCTGTTTTTTTTAAGAACCACACACATATAGTTTATACAGTATCTGCAAGTAATCTGGATTGTTACTGATAAGCCTATTGTACACTTCATAACAGCTAGAATTAATTTTATGGCTGCTTTTGTACAGTTTATTTGCTGGTTTAGCAATGTGACAGACTTGATTGGCTTACTGAAAGTATTAAAAGGCTAGGACAGAAGACTAATTGTACTGCAAACTGTTCAAGGACCTGTAACATGAAGGTAGTTGAACAAACTCAGGGTTACAGGATTAGTTTTGAGTTGACAAAACCAAACCAATGTAAATCAGGCTTCGTTGATGCCATGAAGCAGCTTATGAACTTTCTCTGTCAACTTTGATCTTAAAGCTATATGAACCAAACCCCTGCAACAACTCAGTGTTATTGGCAGCAGATCGAAATACATTATAATTCAAAGTTGTAAGTATATGTCATAGCCTTTTTTGATTAATTTTGGGGGAAGTCACCTGCATGTTCTATGTTACACTACTGTTTACAGTGACCCTGCTAAGGCCATAGTTAATTGGCTAAGCGCTTGTTTTTGAGATATTCTTGATATACAATATAGAACAAATTAAGCTGTTTACTGTTAACCTTAATGTATATGACATAGCAAGTTTGTTTTCTTCTGTTTATCTGTTCAGTTGTGTATTTTATATTCATCATGTGTATATCTGTTTAGAATTTAATGTTATTATTGTGTATGTTTATATTTACTCTGCATTTTCTGTTTCTATAGAAAACCACACACTAAATACACC
>NW_015547692.1:114878-115662 GCF_001515605.1 Sinocyclocheilus anshuiensis
TATATATATATATATATATATATATATATATGTATATATATATATATATACTGTATGTGTGCATGTGTGTGTGTGTGTGTATAGCCTATAGCCTATGTACCTCGGTACAGCATGGGGAAAAACTAAACATTTTTTTAAACAGTGGTTAATTGAACAAATTGCTCTTTCTTTAAATAAATTCAGTTTCTGTGCAAACATGTAAATCGCACATAATGCAGTTTTTAAATTACCTTCTAAATGATAAAAAGTCTATTTGTTGTTGAAATATTCATTTACACAATGCCCCTCATAACTCGTTTCATAACATTTATTTAAACATTAAATAATTAAGACATCACTAACAGGTAAAGTAAAATGTAATGAGTATATAGTCTAATATTTAGAGAAATGCTCTTCACTAGACTTAATTTATACGAGATGTGGACACTGATGACTTGCCTATACAGTAAATGAAATGCTACGTGACATTTTGTTTACAAGCTGTTTTATTGACATCTTTCTACGGTTGAAACACTGATTGAGCGATTACATGAGATGTTCATTTATGTTTATTTCGCGTCAAATCTAGTCGTAAAGAGGAAGAGATGATCGCGCTGCCTGAGGCGTTTATACAGCGATCTGTCACGCCACAAAGAGTGTCAAAACGGCATTTATTGTTTGAATTTCCTGAAAAAAATTAATTAAAAAGATTTAAAAAGACGAGACTTTGCTTCTTAAAACAATGTAGGTTATTTGTTTGGTACCGAACCGAAAGACCCGTACCGAAAATTTTCAGTACGAATAC
>NW_015547693.1:0-5286 GCF_001515605.1 Sinocyclocheilus anshuiensis
ACATTAGCTGGCACTAGGACAAATGTAAGTGACAAGGAATCCTTTCATTTTTTTTTTCTTTTCCCCAGAAACATAAGCTCGCAAACACTACCCTGCTTAAAATTTGAAAGGGGAATTCACTAAGATTGAATTGTGCTCTCTAATAGTGTTGTTTATTTTGGAGTGAGCCACAGGTTTTTGGGACCCGATTCACTGCATAAATGATGCAAAACAGGTAAGGGAGCAAGAGTCTCATGCCCACAAAATTAGCGCTGCTCTGAATTTGCCCAGGGCAGTCGGCCAGCTCGCAGGCTGCTTCTGAGTGCAAGGCTGTGGGGAGTAGAGCAGACCACAACAATCTGCCAGACGTTTCTGGGAATGCAAGTATGATTCACCCACTGATGCATCCAGCATCTGAATTGGCTTATTAAAAAGGCCGAAAGTGCAGTGACTTGTGCCAGTACAGCAGTGCTTGTATCCTCTCTATATGAGATAGATCCACTATGCCTATTGTCAAGGCGAGTACAAAGAGGAGCAATGATGTCTCTTGCGGAATCCAGAAAGGGGGTGTAGGCAGACAGCGGCTCGGTGAACGTTAGGTAGCCGTTGTTGTTCACCTAAAATTTAGGACCACAATTATTCAAAAGTATTTTAAAGATAATTTAGAAGAAACGAGGGGTATGTAAATAACTTGTAACTTAAATGGTACGGGAAAGGTAATGCTTACGAAGATCTGATTGTATGTGCGTCCAAAGTATTTGAAAGGCTGCTGCAAGAAAATGACATCCGAGCTTCCATCCTCAGCAGGGCGGTTCATAATTTCTCCATCTCCAGAAGAGAGGAAATTAGTTGGCACTAAGGAAAGGATAAGTGAGAATGAACTTTCTGCTTCTGCTGAAGCAAGAAGCTCTCAAATGATACAGGTTAAGCTTGCGGAATCTAGAGAGGGGTTGTAAGCAAACAGTGGCTCAGTAAACGTCAGATAGTCCTTATTTTTCACCTAAAATTAAGGACCAATTTTTTTCAAAAGGGTTTTAAAGAGATAGAATGTATATAAATAACATGTTGTAAATGGTTGGGAAATACTTAATGCTTACAAATATCTGACTCTATGTGCAATCAAAGTATTTGAAAGCCTGCTGCACCACAATAGGTTCAGAGCTTCTATTATCAGCAATGGCTTTCACTATATTTGCTTCTTCAAAAAGCTAGAAATTTAGTAGGCACTTGGCAAAGTATATGTTACAATGAATTATTTATTTCTGCTAATGAAACAAACTCAGAAATGTTACTTTTGAAACATTGGCTTACAGTTCGGTGAGCCATCAACATGGAAAGACCAATGACCATTCACATTGATATTGCTGCTGGATGACAGTTCTGGGGCACTTTTTACTGGAATAGTGTAAGAATTGACAGAGTCCACAGTATGATAACCAGCCTGTAGAAGTAAACAGCATTTTTAAAATTCTCAACCTTTACAAAACAAAGCTTTGTTTGGTTATTAGAAGAAGTACTGATTGAATAGATCAAATAATTTTCTTTCCTTTGATTTAATTTTGTAATCTGTAAAAAATGTAAAGACCACTCACCAGCCAACTTTGTGTTGTTGCAGCAACATCACCATAATTGATCAGAATGAAAGAGCGATGAACACTGTACGCTAAAACTACTTGGAAAGTGACCACCTTCACAACATAAATAGACATCATTATAAATAAGTAAATCAATCAATCAATCAATCAATCAATCAATCAAAATTAAAGATATCATTTACTGATAAGCTTTGTTTACTTAAGTCTTACCCCTCCACCATTATAGTACGGTACACTGTCCCAGGTAGCCACAAAAGCTGATGTAGCAGCAAATGGTATGTTGGGGAAGCATTCCTTAACAGCTGCAGTGACTTGTGCCAGTACAGCAGTGCTTGTATCCTCTCTATAGGAGATAGATCCACCACGTCGATTGTCAAGGTCAGTCCACAGAGGGGCAATGATGTCTCTGTCAGACTTCAAAATTGGGTTGTAGGAATACAGTGGTTCAGTAAATGTCAGATGGCCATTGTTGTTCACCTAAAATTGAGAACAAGTTATCAAATCAAAATGTTTGACCAAACTAAATATGAATGACGCTGTGCACTGCAAAAAGACCTATGAAAAATGAGAACCAATTAATATATAACCATATAGTTAAATAAATCTGCAACCACAAATAGAACTTCAAATGCTTACAAAGATATGATTGTATGTGCTTCCGAAGTATTTGAAAGGTTGTTGTAAGGAAATGGCTTGAGAGCTTCCATCATCCAATATGGGGTTTAGTGTGTCTCCAACCCCAAAAGGCAGGAGATTAGCTGTTGTTGAAGGCATTGTAAATGATAATACATCATGATGAATCTTCAGAGAAACATTCAAATTACCAGTTCTATATCAATTTTCTATTTGAATCTTACATTATACAGCAGCATATGCAGGGTCATTATTAGGCTTTGGCTATTTATCTGTTGCAGTTACTTTACTTTTCCTTTACTTTTCATCAAATTCATGATCATCAGCAGAGCCTACCAAAACTGACATTATTTAATCCACAATCCATCTCCGTTAACAGAGAGAGCCTTGAATTTTGCATGGTAAGAAATATGGCGAATGAGAGGAAACTGAATCAGATTAATTGGGCTATCCTCAATATTACAGCATACAGTAATCAAACAGTAATTATGAATAGTATTTCTTTATGCAAACAATAATATATTTAATGCTAACTTCTCATTGGAAATTTAATTGAGTAATTCAGCAAAAGTACATTCTCCCACTTTAAAGTTTGTCATGGTAACAATATCATGGACAGCTACAAGAATAAAAAAAAAGGTAAGAAGTGAAATTAATGTACCTTGGACTTTTGATTAGATATGGTACATTACTATTAATTTCTAAAATGTTAGAGTTTGACAGAGACGCTGGCTAGTAAAATGATCAGTAATGTTTTTATGCCTAATTTTGTACATAATGGTGAACATAGACTATTTATTAAACATATAAAGTGTTAGCCACCTGACAAATGTAACCGCCTAACGTGGTCAAATTTAACATGGCCAGAAATGTTGTGCAGTTAATTAAATAATAGTATATTGCAAATGTATACATTAAAATAATTGAAAGAATGCATTATTCATCATACTTCAGCACAATTTTCAACTAAAACAGTGGTCATTTTTTCAGTCACCAATAAAAACAAAAAATATACATTTTTAATAGCATTATGTTGTCATTACCTTCTGCCTCAGTTTTTTCTCCTGGTGGAGTGAAAACAGAACAGACAGTTTCAGAGCTGTAATCGTAAGCTTTTGTATCAAAAATTGTATAGAAGATATTTTATGCCTGACAAAACAGCATATTATTTAATATATAAACCTGACATTAAATAATTTAATTGATTTCATCAGTCACCAGTGAGTTATGATTATTGTCATAGTTAATATCTATTATGTGGCTTACTGGCAAGAAAAGACAGCAGTGCTATAACATATAGCGGGACAGGTTTCCCCATCCTTTTGTCCTTTTGTTGGTCTGTCACAATGTATTCTGCAAAAGACAAATATATATATATATAGTTTTTGTTAGTAAAACATGTACAACTAAGTAAGCAAAACTGAAAAAATAAATAAATAAAAAAAAATAAATATGGACTTTTATTTTCATCTTACCAAATTGTCCAAAAGGAAATGTTTGACGTTTCTGAAGAACAAATACTCTCCTGCAGTTTTTGAAGCAAGCTTTTAATGTGTCTGCATTTATACCTAAATGTTTGGGGTGTGGTTTGTTTGTTTGGTGTGTTTTTTGACCTTTTGCTTTGATCTTTTTAGGAGGTTGGGGAAATTTGTGTTTTTTTGCAATGAGATGTCACTGCTAATTGATCTTAAAAATGTTTATGATGCTATGAATAAATTGTTTATGATGCTAGGTTCACAAATTCATATAAAAATGCTGAAGGAAATTAATAAAACAACAATGCTTGTTACAAATATTTAATACAGGTTTATAAAGTTAATAATGTGTGGAGACAACAGAATCATGAATTTTTAGTGTATTTATTTTACCTTTTTATGTTAGTGATGAGAAATACGATCTGGAAACAACTGTGTGTGTGTGTGTGTGTTTTGTTTTTTAATCATGAAAATAATTAAATCAATAAATGCATACATACATACATACATACATAAAAAATGTATTTCGTTTGCACAATGAGACAATTACATTTTGTAGGACCAAGAGGATTTTTTATTTTTTTTTTATCTCCGATTCTGTTGTACATCAAACATGCCCTGAGATGGACTAATCACCTGTCCAGAGTGTTTCTGTTCCTTGTGCATGAGAGATTGGAATAGGCTCCAGCAATTCGTGAGACCCAATAGAGGAGAAACGGATGGATGGAAAGATGGATGGATGAATGGACGGATAAATGTCTGAACATGGTGAGTCCCTAACCTTAAAATTAATGGCTTCTAATATATTTTTTAATAAAAAACCACAGGTTCAATATTTGTTTGGAACGTTCACAAGCTATGAGATTCTAACTTGAAATATCAGGTTTTAGACATATTTTATCATTCTTACTGGCATGTTTACAAATATGCTACATCACAAATTTTAAGCTGAATACTTTCTTTGTTGGCCTCAAGATGTTTTAAACCAGTTTTGTTCAAAGCTATATTTAAAGAAAACATTTTGCTTAGGGGATGAATGAAGTTAGACTGGAAATGCAACATGATTATTTGTATGTACTTTTAAGTCAATTGTGGTTCTACCACACACATTTACGTACGTTTGCACATACACTGAAACATATGATGACAGCATCTAAAGGTACAATACTGAAATATTGACAGCATCTAAAACAAATTATTTACGTATGAACTTTACAGACACACAAATGACTCTGTATGAATATTAAAATTGTGGCATTAACATTTTTATAATATTGTATTCAGTTTTCATATCATGGCATTAGGGATGGGTATCATTAAGGTTTTAATGGTATTACTACTCTTACCGATACTGCTTATCGATTCGGTACTTTTTGTTTTATATATATATATATATATATATATATGTGTGGCAAATTAAGAGCTGAATTAACTGCTTTATATTCTAAAATGTAAAATAAGTATTTAATAAAATGAATATAAAACATCAATTTGTAAATGCACCAGTGTGCAGGCATTTTTAGTGTTTTATACATAAGATACAGTAAGAACATGAACAAAGAAACAAAGTAAAACAAACTGACAAATACAATAAAACAAATATA
>NW_015547693.1:5394-7842 GCF_001515605.1 Sinocyclocheilus anshuiensis
AAAAACAGAGAAACAAATAGAGACATAATTAGCGTAGTTGCTGTTCCAACCAAGCAAAACTGATTTGTTTAACCCAAGCTAAAGAATAATAATGCACATTTGATCAAATATAACTGCAGTAAAAGATTATAAGATGCATTATTTGAATGCTTGGCCAAAGAGATGTGTCTTTAATCTAGCTTTAAACAAAGAGAGTGTGTCTGAACCCTGAACCTTATCAGGAAGGCTATATTCCAGAGTTTGGGAGCCAAATGCGAAAAAGTTCTACATCCTTTAGTGGACTTTGCTATCCTAGGTACTACCAAAAGTCCAGAGTTTTGCGACCTTAGGGAGCGTGATGGATTGTAGCGTGGTAGAAGACTAGTTAGGTACGCAGGTGCTAACCCATTAATGGCCTTATAGGTAAGTAATAATATTCTGTAATTGATACAGAACTTAATAGGTAGCCAGTGCAGAGACTGTAAAATTGGGTTAATATGATCGTATTTTCTTGACCTGGTAAGGCCTCTAGCCGCTGCATTTTGGACTACCTGTAGCATGTTTATTTAAGATGCAGGACAACCACCTAGCAGTGCGTTACAATAGTCCAGTCTAGAGGTCATGAATGCATGAACTACACTGATTACACACACACAGTTGATTGCACACAGCACTGATTGCACACAGCTGTTATCAATCACACCTTCCCTATATAACACTCACTCTGATCCCAGTCAAGCTGCAGAGTGTTGTTTAGTGCATATCACTCACCTAGCGATAGCTACTATACGGAGCCATTTCTAGTTTTCATGTCTTAGTCTTGCCTTGCCTGTTTTCTCATGTTCTGATTCCTGCCTGTGTTTCTCGGATTGCCCTTTTGTCTCGCCGTTCGGACTCTGTTTGCTCCTGCCTGGACTATTGCTCGTGTTATTGGATTGCTCCTCTTGTCAAGCCCGCTGGATAACGTTTGCTGTCGACTGACTCACGCCCGTTTTCAAATTACTCTTCGTCTTGCCCTCATATACCTGTTTGCCATTGTCTGAACCTTGCCTGTTTTATGACCACGCCTTTAAATAAAAGCTTTGCAGATGGATCCGCACGTCTCTCGTCTCGTCGGCTCCGTTACAGAATACTCGGCCCTCCTGTTCCTGAACTGATTCCCCTGTCTGAAGCGCTTCCCGTTATGGTTAATGAACTCTCCCTGTTTCCTGCTGGTATTGCTGTAGAACCTCTGGAGGTTCTGCAGCAGATGCCGCCACCTCTGGAGGTTCTACAGCAACAGGGAGAGCTGGGCTAGAGTGAGTGGGTTTGGGGATGCACCGCTGGTGTCTGCACGCGCAGCTGGTATCCCCAAACCCACTCACTCTAGCCCTCTTGTTCGGGCTGCATACACTACCACAGAACTTCCAGAGATGGCTGTGCTCGCTCCAGGTCCTCCAGAGGTGGCTGCTGAGGCTGCAGAACCCTCCGAGGTGGCAGCGCTCGCTTTGGCTCCTGGTATGGTGGTGGCGCCCAGCAATACACTTTCAGTCTGTCCTGTCATGGTCAAAGGGACCGTTGCTGAACTCTGTACCTGTCCTGTTAAGGAGAATGTTAATGAACTCTCCCTGTTTCCTGCTGGTATTGCTGTAGAACCTCCAGAGGTGGCGGCATCCGCTGCGGAACCTCCAGAGGTGTCAGTAGTATCCACTTGTAAACTCTCTTCCTGTTCTGTTTTGGCCAAGGAGGCTGTCTGTGAACTCTCTACCTGTCCTGTCACGGCTATGGAGGCCGTTTGTGAACTCTCTGCCCGTCCTGGCACGGCTATGGAGGCCGTTTGTGAACTCTCTGCCTGTCCTGTCACGGCTATGGAGGCCGTCTGGTCAACTCAACCAGTCTTTGCCAAGAATTCCAATGTTAAATTCTCTGCCTGTTCAGTTTCAGTCAGTGAGCCCGTTCATGAACTGTCTGCCCATTCAGTTGTCACAAAGGAAAATATTGTTGAACTTGGTGTGTTTCCGGCCTCGGTCCTTGAGACCGTATATGCTCTGTCTGTTTCTTGTGTCTCAGTTTTCCCTGGTTTCCAGTCTCTACCAGGGGTCCGTCTTCTCCGTCTGCTCAGCCATGGTGGTCTTCTGCTCTGCCGTGGTGGTCTTCTGCTCCGTCTGTTCAGTCTGCTCCACCGTGGTGATTTGCTGTCTGGCCCTGGTGGTCTTCTGCTCCGGCTCTGTCACGAATCCGGTCCATGAACTTCCGTCTGCTTGCCACCAGAGGTCACCCTTCCACTACTATGGACTCTTGCACCACACCACTGTTGCATTTCACCCGGACTACAGTTCCCATCGTTCATTGCACTGATTGCACACAGCTGTTATCAATCACACCTTCCCTATATAACACTCACTCTGATCCACGTCAAGCTGCCGAGTATTGTTTAGCGCATATCACTCACCTAGCGATAGCTACTCTACGGAGCCATTTCTAGTTTTC
>NW_015547693.1:7949-10162 GCF_001515605.1 Sinocyclocheilus anshuiensis
CCGAATTTAATAGGAGAAAATTATTGGTCATCCAATCTTTTACATTTTTAACACACTCTGTTAGCTTAGATAATTTTGAAGATTCATCTGGTCTTGTTAAGATATATAGTTGAGTGTCATCAGCATAGTGGAAACTAATCCCATATTTTCTAATAATATTACCAAGGGGCAACATGTATATTGAAAATAGCAGGGGACATAGGACAGATCCTTGTGGCACTCCATATCTTACTGGTGATAATTGAGATGACTCCCAGTTTAAATAAACAAAGTGGTAGCGATCGGACAGGTAGGATCTAAACCATCTTAAAGCCTGCGATCCTGCATTAAATTTATATTTTGACCTCACTGTTTGGGGAACAGACAGTTTTTATAGATTGTACAGCACAAGTACTAATATAATTTAAGTGGGTGGAACAAAAGCCATCATAGTTGTTATTTGAGAATTGGCTTACTAGTCATATGGAGCTTAGCATCCTGGATATGTTTTCCGACAGGAGTTCCGCTCCGACTCTGCTGGGGTGCAGGCCATCAGTGCGAAAAAGCCTAGGACACTCCCAGAAAAGATACATCGAGAACACGAGCACCTGGGAAACTGTGAGTGTGCACTTTACCTTCAGCTAACGTAGCACAGACCGGACGATGGAGTCTCCGACGATCACAGCATGGCGTTCTGTCTCGCGGAGGGGAGCGAAGCAGTTCCGGGTGGAGATCTCAAAGACTGGAGGCGGCTGAGGGGGAGAGGTCGTCGCCCGGGGCCTGGCTTGCGTCTTCTGCTGCGGGTGCACCCAGGGTCCGTGGTGTCCCGACGACGGAGTGGAGGACATCTGGGAAGATTGCGCGTCCTGGGTGCACGGGGCCTGTGCAGAGAAACACATGGAATAGAGGTGGTGGGAGAGTTAGCAGCGTGCTGTATACTTACCTCGGACTTGTGAGTGTCAGCCTGGGATGTTTCCAGCGCGGCTCTCCGCTCTCTCAGCTGGGTCTCTTGTGAGCGTCAGCCCGGGATGTTTCTAGCGCGGCTCTCTGCTCCCTCAGCTGGGCCTCAGTGCACCGAATGCAGCTCGACCGTGTCCTCACCTGCACTCAAAGGTATACACGGCAGCAACAAACAGGAAGTGACGTTCTCCTAAAGTAAAGTAAAGCAAACTGATTAATACAATAAAACAAAGAGTGCTTTAATTTTTCCATGAAGGTCTACTAACTAATAAATCTAATAATCAAATGTAAATGAACACTGCATAGTTTTCACTGTATGATTTGATATAATAATGCTTATTAAAGCTAACGTTATTCAGATTGAAAGCTGTAAGGGATTTTCTCTTTGCATTTTGTTGCATGATTAACATTGATGGCCCAAGCGGCAGTCACTGCTGTCACTTTAAAACACTAGGCCTATACGTACATTGACACTCATCGGATTTTCTCCCAACTGTTCATGTCCACTTAAGACATAAAATATGTTTAAGTGAATACTCTCCAAGCTGGACATTTTGACATATTTTTTGTGTATTTGATTGCTTGGACATGCACCTGTCACCCGAATCCCAAATTGTAATTTGCTTGTCTAGTTGCGGTCCATATCGGAGCGCGCGCACACATTTCAGCCTGGGGTACAGTGTCTCTTGCACGGATTATGGTGCTTTTAACGTTTTATTATCAAACATGTCCCTATATTTAGCAACAGTAAAGACGGCATTTTACAACAATCGCCGATTGTGCTGATTCTGACATTAAGTTTGGGTTTTAGGGAGGAACGAATGCGCACCGCTGTTAAGGGAAGGAAGTTGTGCTAGACGAAATGCAGCTTTTTTAAATAGTTTTACCTCATACCTTCTTTTTTTATAATCCTTAGAAGCCAAAATCGAAATAAAAATAAAATTAGCTTAATATCACACACAGCCACAGGCCTAAAGTGTAAGCATTATGTATTAATGTTTATTTCTCTCTATCATAATTAAACATAGCTTTCATGTTGCGCGCGCTGTAGCTCCTTCTGAATTGCGAATGGAAAAAATACATCATAGACAAATGTATAAATATTATTGCATATAAAAACAGCTGTTGACTCTGGTGAGACAGAATTTGCAAGATAATGTCTACGGTATATAGCAATAACAAATGTAGGCCATATGCGTTTTCTTAGGGTGCGTCTCAATCAGCTCCCTTGTTCAGTAGTCAGGGCACTGATCAGGGAGTCGGCCATTTTAAGG
>NW_015547693.1:10607-17171 GCF_001515605.1 Sinocyclocheilus anshuiensis
GCATCGGCGCTCACTATGCTCCCTTACCAGAAATAACGTCACATTTCTGAAGAGCGAAACGTAAACCACACGAGCCAACTCGATTTGAAAAGACAGACCGTTTTTAGTATATTTCAACATAAACACACATCACTAGACTTGTAATGAACACATCTAATTAACATTTATAATTAATATTCGGCTGAAATGTTGTAAGAACATGTAACAGAATGATGTGTTTAAAGAGAATAAAAAATAATATAAAAATTTGATTGGTCCTGCCTGTTGTTTATTAATTCCAGTGATGACGTTCTACTGTGTTGTCCGTTGACGCTGTACGTAATCATATCACTGGAATTCGAGTGTTCACTGTCCCAACGTGCAGCGAGTCAGGGAACTTACCAGTGACCGAATTTGTGCACAATTGGAACTACCTGTGCAATAAACGGTTTTACTGCATACCTGCCAGCCAATCAGAATCCAGTATTCAGACAGACCATGGAATAAGGGTAATTAATAGGACTGCACTTATCAGTAGCAGACTCCTGTGTGAAAGCTGCTTCTCCTCTCACAAGAGACACCTAAGAGGGGAATTCTCAAAAATTTTCAAAAATGAAATTCAGGCCCTGAATCACTATAAATAGTATCACTATATAGAGATATAAATGATCAAAATGTAGCTCCTTCTGAATTGCGAATGGAAAAAATACATCATAGACAAATGTATAAATATTATTGCATATAAAAACAGCTGTTGACTCTGGTGAGACAGAATTTGCAAGATAATGTCTACGGTATATAGCAATAACAAATGTAGGCCATATGCGTTTTCTTAGGGTGCGTCTCAATCAGCTCCCTTGTTCAGTAGTCAGGGCACTGATCAGGGAGTCGGCCATTTTAAGGGCTGTCTCAATCGCAAAATCTTTCCAGTGCACTGGAACGTTCGCTCCCTGAAAAATCCCACAATGCACCGCAAAAACTAGGGAGCATCGGCGCTCACTATGCTCCCTTACCAGAAATAACGTCACATTTCTGAAGAGCGAAACGTAAACCACACGAGCCAACTCGATTTGAAAAGACAGACCGTTTTTAGTATATTTCAACATAAACACACATCACTAGACTTGTAATGAACACATCTAATTAACATTTATAATTAATATTCGGCTGAAATGTTGTAAGAACATGTAACAGAACGATGTGTTTAAAGAGAATAAAAAATAATATAAAAATTTGATTGGTCCTGCCTGTTGTTTATTAATTCCAGTGATGACAATCTACTATGTTGTCCGTTGACGTTGTAATCATGTAACTGGAATTCGAGTGATCACTGTCCCAACGTGCAGTGAGTCAGGGAACTTACCAGTGCCCAAATTCATGTACACGATATACTGATTCACGAGCTTGGGAGCTAGGGAGCTGATTGAGACACACCCAATGAAAGAAAACATTTTGTTAAACCAGCGTGAAACTGTTACTTTCGAAGTTAAAAAGTAGCTCGCGCTGATGGTGCAAAACACAATTCGCATGAGACTAATCAAAAAACATCATGACACGTAAAAAAAAGTTTTGAAAAGAGAAACTTTTATTATACTTTCACATAAGTACAAACATCGTTAGACAGATTACAATCTTGTTAACATTTATAATTAATATTCGGCTGAATATTAAGAACAGCCAAACATTAAATGTATTTTTCAGAATATACTTTAAATAACATTAATAAAATACATTTACAAAGATATCTGTCCTGCCAGATGTTGATAAATATGAGTGGTGACATTTTACAACGCGACTAGTCTGTCGCCGGAAATTACGAATCATAAGTGTCCCAAAGTGTAGTGAGCCAGGGCTTACCAGCGCCCAACTTCGTGTACATGATATACTGATTCACGTCCTCGGGAGCTAGGGAGCTGATTGAAACGCACTCTGTATATCTCCAGTACTGACAGCAGAACCGTTAACGTCAGAGCTTATCGATACTCCGGATTTTCATAATTTAGCCCCCGAGGCCCATTTAGTACCAGGTTTCGGTACCCATCCCTTTACTCATTTAATTACAGTTTTTTTTCAATTGCTAACAAGCGTTTACCAATGCTTAAAGTACTTTTTCTAAACTCTTAACACAGCAACACACCTACATCACACAATTAGCCAAATAGTTAATTTTCTGTCCAAGACCACATTTTGTTAAATAAACACAAACTCTACATTTCAAAATGCTGAAAACCTTTTTCTACATATACTAACTCTATCAAAACACAGCAAACCCGATTCAAAATCGAGTCATTCGGTCAAAACATTAGCACTACTTTTCTATCCAACAGGAGCATATAGTCAATCATAGCGCAGTGACTGTCAAAATACTAACAGTTGATGACTTTACAAAAACTCCATTACTTGTCATGTTTCAGTTCTAGACAATATAAAAATCCATTGTTTTTTTGTAATTTAGTTACCTTCAACTGAAACCCATTTTACATTTTTATTTGTTGAATTTGTTCATTCTTGGCAACATACTGTCCTCAACTGAATGAGTCATTACTTTATAGAATGTACAATAGAAAAACATAGGGTCCCCTATGCAGAAATTCAGTTGGAACCTTGATTGAAATTGCTTTCCAGTTGGCTGGGGTTGGATGTGGATGGTGCCTACATGGTAGCTGATGCCAGTGATCAACAAAACATACATGGCCTTTGGTTACTATGCAAGCTTGTTTCCGTCACAGGATAAAAAAGTAAAAACGCTAATTGTGACCTTTTTATCTCACAATTTGGACTTCTGTTCTTGGAATTGCAAGTTTACATCTTGCAATTCAGACTTTATCGGAATTGTGAGATAAATTCACAATTGCGAGAAAAAAAGTCAGAATTATGAGATAAAATAAGTCACAATTACCCTTTACCCTTTATATTCCATGGCAGAAATAAGCTTTCATAGGTTCCACATGTGTGATGGGGAAAACAAACATACAAATGCATAGCCCAGCACACATTCTTACTCCTCTCCCCTACCTCTTCTTCTCCCTTTTTCTGATCCAACTACTCCTCTCCCTCTCCCAGGCATTATTTTTTCTCTCTCTCCGATTCTTTGTGTTGTTCTGCAGCCACAAAACCAATTCAAAGAGGTCTTTTTTTTAACTCTATGTTGATGTAATGGAAAGAGCATCAACATCTGACTATTCCTCCGAGACTGAAATCAGCTGTTTCTAAATATTTCAGTGATCATGTTCAGTGTCATGCTGTGTTTAAGCATTTGTAAAAAAGCTAAGAAAGATCTATGATTTTGGTATAGGGTAAGCTTGTGTGAAAATAAAATTTAAGCATTTTAGAAACGTGTTAATTTACTGAATATTGTGTGAAAACAAGATGAATTGTGTTAATGGTATGGTCACAACAGACTGATGTTATGCTAATTGTGTATAGAGTTTTGAAAATGTGACTACAGATTGGACAAAAGGATGTTAGCAATTGGAAAAAAACTGTAATATGACATAACATTTCAGTCTGTTCTGTGTGACTTCTGCAGCCAACTAATTTTGAATGATTACATTATATTAAACAAGACTATACAAGACTATAAAAAATGTAAATGGATAACATACATGTGGTCATTTTACCATTACTTATCATTTAATATCACATAATTTTGTTTGCCCTGGGACACAAGAGGCATTTTCTCAATCAAGCTGTGACTGCTGAAAAAAAACAAAAAAACAAAAACACACCGGCTAAAACCAGCCTAAGCTGGTTGGCTGGTTTTAGCTGGTCATCCAGCCTGGTTTTAGAGGGGTTTTGACCACTTCTTTAGCTGGTCATGCTGGTCAGGCTGGGAGACCAGCTAAAACCAGCAACTTCCAGCTTAAACCAGCTAAAACCAGCCAACTAGCTTAGGCTGGTTTTAGCTGGTTTTACAGCAGTACACCAAAAATGCAACATAAAATCTCAAAAGTAATCAATTTTATTTGTGCGTAGTCCACTTCAGAATCCATACAATTGTGAGGAACCGGCACAAATTCAAGCCATTCAGCGATCTTCATCTTCATCCTCAGCAGCGACCGTAAGCATCAAAACCCATGCTGATGCACTCATTCCAAATTCAAAAATTGCCACCTCAAGAAGCTTTATGACAGCTTTTACGGCAATGAAATTCAAACACTCATTGGCCATTGCCTGCTTTGTCACAGATCATAGCTGTGTCCCAAACTGAAGTGCACAGACTCCGAAAGGCGCATTTGAAGTGTGATTGCGTCACAGCGGCGCGACATAGGCTGTCCCAAACTGAAGTGTGCAGACTCCGAAGTGCGCATTTGAAGTGCGATTGCGTCACAGCGTCACGACGTAAACTCTCCCAATTCAGGATGCACCCTCCGAAGACCGCATTCCAAGGCCGATTACGTCACAGCGGCGCGACGAAGGCTGACGTATTTCGATGAAGTGTACATCTGATGGACACTTCGCACCCTACCATATCCCAGAATCACTTGCGCACAGATGACGACGTTGTTTATATTCAAAGAACATGGAGGATGAGAGTTCTGTGGGGGAATTCACATTGAAATGTAAGTATTGTGTTTTCATTTACTCAAATACCTAGCGAAAGTGTTAAAAGCCAGGGTTTTTTTTAACACAAAGCCCACAAACAATAAGACAACCACTATATAAGGCAATTGTCTTTCCCTTTGTTGTGTTTTTGTAGTGCTGTCATTCAAGATATGTCTACAAATGTTTTAACCAAACTTTAGTACTTCAGTATTTTGTATGCATGTCCTGCTGTGTCGTATTTTCTAATGTTAAGATTGCAATGCAATCCTGTCTTTATATTTTTCATAAGTGTTTCCATTTTCTCTTGTTTTAGGACTATTCTGGAGAAAATGAGCCTGCTGGGGAAAGGCTTAAAAAATACAAAGTAAGCAAGTTAATAGACACATTTTTGCTGAAATTCATTGTGTTGTTGTTGTTAACAGGCTTGGTTTATTTGCTCTGCCTTTGGATTGCAAGTATCCTGGGACAGGTGAGGGAGTGAGTGGAAGCTGGTGGAGCTGCTCAGGGAGGATATCAAACTCCAGCGAGAGAGACAGAGGAGAGCAGAGCACAGGAGAGCAAGGAGAGACTGTTTTCTCTTCTTGAGAGAATGCTTAACAAATACATTATTTATTAGCCATTCTCTATTAGGCAAGAGAAAGCAGTGGAAAAAATGGGTACATTACAGTTTTTCAATATCTTCTTTTAAATGTCACATTGTCGATGAAACAACCTAATTTCTGAAGTTTATTTTTGTGATGTAAGTTAAAAATGAAATAAATAAGTTGTATACATTATTCATTTTTGTAGTGTAATTCAAATTCACACAGAAACACAATCAAAGATATCCTATTTGAATACTGTGTAGCTATGCACTGCTCAATCAAGTCTGTCACTGTCATCAGCTGGAAATGACTGTCACCTGCAAAATAAACATTCGGTATTAGTGCATATAGTTTGAATGTCTACGTGTGTGGGTGAAGAGGCAGTCATTACTGATGTTGTCCAAATGCTTTTTCAAATGTCCTCAGCATATATTGCCTCTGTACTGTGCAGTGTGTGTGTGTGTGTGTGTGTGTGTGTGTGTATACCTGCTATTGCATACATTATGAGGACCAAATGTCCCCACAAGTATAGTAATACCAGCTATTTTTTTTATTTTTTGGTCCACAGCTTATATATCATATACGTAGAATGAAGTGTTTTAAAAAGTTAAAATAGAAGAAAGTGCATGTGTAAATAAAAGAGAAGTAATTATGTACATTGGTTTTTTTTTAATGCAGCTTATAATTTTTTCACAAAACATTCTTCTTTATGTTTATTTTTTGTCCTGTAAATATTTTTTTTACACATTAAAATAAATTGTTCTATACATTACTGAAAGTACTTTTTACAACTATTTACAACATAGCTTAGGTTTAACATCAGAAAAAAAACATCAGTTTTGAGCCCGGCCCTGCCTCCATGTGTTCTGGGGTCTTCAGGAGGTGAATCTCTTGGCGAATGGCCAGCACCTCCTCAGCGACTCAGAGGACAATGCGGTGACAGTGGAACGAGGCATGTCAAAAACTCTGGAGACCACTCTGTATGATGTACCACTGGCCAGACAGAAAAGAAACACCAGGGTCTGGATTGTGGCACCCCATCCGTGTTGCCGTTCACTTCTCAGAAGTTCCAGCAGCACTGTCAGGACCTCCCTGCTCAACCCAAAACCATTAAAAACCTGTCCAGCACTGCCACATTCAGCTTTATCCTGCAGTACAGGGCTCTGGTCTGATTTAGGGAAAGAAGGAAAAGAGAAATTGTTTAGAACTATGACAAAGTAATTAGTAGAAGAAATATTGAGAGACTTTAGTAAATTACTTTTAGTAACTACTAATACCACATTGGG
The DNA here is from genome assembly GCF_001515605.1 of Sinocyclocheilus anshuiensis. Taxonomy (NCBI): domain Eukaryota; kingdom Metazoa; phylum Chordata; class Actinopteri; order Cypriniformes; family Cyprinidae; genus Sinocyclocheilus; species Sinocyclocheilus anshuiensis. The sequence continues at coordinate 17,002 of NW_015547693.1, forward strand.
GAAAAACTACTAGTCATATTTATAACCTTAGCTAAAGGGATAGTTCACCCAAAAATTAAAATTCCAAACCTGGAACAACTTGAGGGCGAGTAAATGATTACAGAATTTAAATTTTTGGCTGAACTATCCTTTAAGTAAAAGTATTATCTTGCATCCTCTAATATACTTAA
>NW_015547693.1:17456-23710 GCF_001515605.1 Sinocyclocheilus anshuiensis
GTAGTTTAATCTACAACAATGCATCATGTTGTAAAAGACCATATTTTTGTAGTGTTGCTGTCCTGTGAGGAAAAAAAAGAAAACTTAGTACTTCAAATTTGTACGAGTATACTTAACGAATGTACTTCCTTACAGTCCACCTCTGATTATTTTGAAAATGAAAGTATCAACATTTTGTCAGAATATTAACAAATTTTTGCTAACTATATCAAAGACTGCATCTGAAGGACTCGGACCGGTCAAACAAAGCACTGTTCAGCTGTGACAGCTGCCACTGAACATTGAGCTGTACAATGCTCTATTTTTTATTCAATTTTATTTTTATGCTTAACTGCCTAAAAAATCCAGGTTGCAAACCTGTCTTCATATGATCACCACGGTCAAGACAATAAACTATATAAAATCGCACCTTTGTAAGATATCAGTCAGCATTTGAACTGCTTTGTGTGTGTGTGTATTTTGTAGTTTTTCATATGTATCATTACATTATTCAAGTAAGCTCCAAGCCAATTCCAAAGCCAATTCCTGCATTTAAAGTTGTAATCCGACAAAGGACGCAGCAAACCAGTGTAACTTACTTGGCCTCTATCTTGGCTAAGCATAAGGTACATCACCGTCTCCTTCATTATGACGTAAAACATAAAAACAAAAATGAACAATTCTGGCTCCGCCTATCCTGGCAGGATTGTCCTCTCGTCAGCTCTCCTCTCACACCGTTGCTATGCGACAGAGCGCTAATCTGGGACCTCTGGTGTCGCAATTAGGAAATCCTGCAAAGGCGGAGCGTCCTTCATGCACTTCGGAGGGCCCTCCGTGCAAAATTGAAGTCCGTGGCCTTCGAAGTGTGCACACTCAACTTTGGGACACAGTTCATGACTTGCGGTGTTTGCAGTGATGTCCCAGACAGCAACATAGTGTTGGCCCAGATCCGGCCCACATCTGGCCCATGTGAAATCCATGCGGGCCAGATGTGGGCCGGATCTGGGCCGAAACTGTCTGCTGTCTGGGGTACATTTGAATGAGAAAGCCATCATGGTGAATCATACTCTCGTGGCTGGCCAATCAGTCGGCAAAAACAACCTTTTCATTAAGTTTCCAATGGCGCTGCGCCGCTGGCGACACAGACTCTGACACTCATGCCTCGACACACCTGATACAAGTTAATATAGATAATGTTTGTAGCTGAATGGACTGCTTGTAGATTTTAAGGGCTTATTTTAAGATTTAAGATCGGTATCTGGTATTTAGTTATTTTAAAATCTTGGCTCCTGAGGATGGTATCACGCATGGCAGCCCAAAGACATTGGGAATTGGGTTCTATGACTGCTTCTGACCAAGTGGATAACAGGTTGTTGATGGACTCTAGTTACTGTATGTTCAGTCACAATTTAAACAGATGTGTCCCAAGAGAGCTGCTGGTCCTGATGGTATCTCATCATTTTTATTAAAAGTCTGTGCAGAGGAGTTATTCCCGGTCTGGTGTTCTATATTTCTAGTGATTCTAATGTAGTTCCAGCTATTTGGAAAAAGTCTCTGTAACACTTTGGTATACCCACATAGCACACGTACATCTGCAAGATGTCTGTTAAAGATTGCTTAATCTGGAAAGCATCTACTGTGTACAAACATCCGATAGACGTCTTTGATAGTCTTTGACATCTTTGATCTGATAGACATACATTCTGAATCATAAACATCTTAAAGAAAAAAATAAAATTCTAAACGTCTATTTGACATCTGACAGGAAACGTCCTATAGATGAATTGCAGATGAGCAAACTCTCTAAAACAAATATGTCTTGCAGATGTAAATGCAGACGTCAAATAGACGTCTCAGTGATGTATGTGTGCTATCAGGGTAGGGACCAATTTTCACTATTAACTAGTTGTTATTAACATGCCTATTAATAACATATTGGCTGTTTACAGATGCATCTCAATAAATTAGAATGTCGTGGAAAAGTTCATTTATTTCAGTAATTCAACTCAAATTGTGTAACTCGTGTATTGGCTGTTGAATGCTTGAATCTGATTGGTTGACAAACGTTCTAAGATGTGCAATTATTTTCAGGGAAACCTGAAACTAAAGTAGTTCCAGGCAGGTCTTGATCGCATTACATGTCCATATCACTGTGCCAAATGATTTCAGTTATTTCAAAGGTCCTTATAGCTTACAACAGCAAAATAACCAAAACCCACCACGACACTGACAAGCAAATATAGTAAACAACAAGATAAAAACAACAACTTATTTCTATGTTTTTGCAACTAAATTAAGTTCTGTCATGACAACTCTCGGAGGGATTGGCATGGTAATGTACATGACAATGTTAATGTATTTGGTCTTGGCAGAATGGATCTGATAAGCTGCTGCTGCGGCAGAGCAAGTACCGAGACTTGATACTGCCAATACATCCACAACATGCTGCTGTGAGCATGTAAGAAATATTGCTGCTGCAAATATAACATACATGAAATAACCCCCATATAGCATACATGAATCACCTCATAGCAGATCTATACAGGTGGAGCTGGGGAAGGTGGAGGGTTTCTGAAGCAAGCTGCAACTGCTACTGCAAGCACGAATCATATATTTGAATGTAGAGCAGCGAGCTCATTGGCTACCGATACAGGAGAGAACCAATCAGCTGTGCCATGTGATAATGATGTCATTAGATCAGATTGAGTTAGACCTATCGGACTGCGCCATCTAGAGTTTCATGACAGAACTCTGTATTTTTATTATGTACGGAAAGCAAATCTCTCTTTCTCCCTCTCTGTCTCCCTTACAAACACACACATGGAAACACACGCACAGAAACATGTTGTCAGCACTGCTCTGGCGATTTTATCAGTAAAATAATTTAGCAACTTAAAGCTAGATGACATTTCTAAACTAGCAAGGTAATAATAGTGCAGTTGACGAAGTAGATGAACTTACAGTTTTGCTATTAGTAGAGACGCTTTGCCAATCACTGTTGAGATCTCTCTCTCTCTCTCTCTCTCTCTCTCTCTCTAATAACTTAATAACTGCATTAGTCTACTATCAACATCTCCAGCCTTCTTTACTAGTTCTAAAATTAAGTTTTGGAATTATAATGGAGGCGTGGGATGAGATGCGTAAGAAATTAATACTATACACAAGAGTGTAAGGTCAAAAACCTGACGAATGTCTTGAAATACATAATATGAGCAATGTCATGAGGTGTGGTAACCATAGTATAAGCAGAATAATTGACTCCGGTCCATTGAATTATTAGAAAATAATGCACACCCGAGGAGTGCATTCGCCTCGTGACCACCTCAGATGTGCTTTATATTTATATATTCTAATAATTAAATGGCCCGTCGTCAATTAATATTTTCTTATACTACGGGGTTGTTGAATGCTTGAATCTGATTGGCTAACAAACGTTTTAAGGCGTGCAATTATTTTCAGGGAAACGCACGGCTAAAGTAGTTCTAGGCAGGTCTTGACCACATTACATGTCTATATCACTTCACCAAATGATTTCAGTTATTTCAAAAGTCCTAACAGCCTACACACACAGCGTTGTTAGTGCTGCTTTGATGATTTTATCAGAAAAATAGTTTAGCAACTTAGCGAGGTAATAACGGCACTGTTGTTGGAGCAGATTAACTTACAGTTATACTATTAGTAAAATATTTTATACATTTTATATTCAAATAACTTCAGAAACCTGCCGTGATCACAGGGGTTTCGTGTCAAATACCTTTTACATATACAGTAACTTCAAATACCTGTCTGCAATCACATAAATACATTTTACATTCATATAACTTCAAATACCTGTCCGTGTTTGCAGGGGTTTCGTGTCAAATACCTTTAACATATAGGTAACTACGGTAACTTAAAATACATGTCCATGATCGCAGGGATTTCGTGTGAAATACATTTTACATTATGGTATTGATATCCCTGGAATTTAGTGAATGTTGTTTAGAATACATATGTTAGCTATGGGAGTATGGGGAGTATGAAACATCCACAAAGTTTATTTATTTATTTTTTAATTTCAGACCCATCACCGTGTAAGTTTAATTTGACATCCAGCACAGTAGGTGGCGATAATGCTCCTAGGGAGTCATTCACCATTAAACAAGAAGAAACAGCAGCATTCTAAATACCAGTATTATGTCAAAATAGGAAAATGGCAATTAATAATATAGAAAAGGCAGAGATGTTGACACAAGTGGTAGTGAAGATTGAAATATCTGAAAATGTATCAGATGCAGCTAAGCAAGAAAGGATTAATACAACTGCATTAAATCATCATGTAACAGTCAAAAAGAATCATGGTAGGGGATGATACTAATTACCTTTTAATATGTGTGAATTTAAGACGTCTCCGGGAAAAGATAATATCTGCTATACAATGTTAGCTCATATGGAAGATAGTTCGCTTGCTGTAGTTTTGAAAATTGACTATATAATACTATATAAGAAAAAGGAAAAATCCCATCAGCATGGAAGCAGTCGGTTATTATACCAATTTTAAAACCTGGGAAAGACTTGTCTGACCCATCAAGCTATAGACCAATAGCATTAACTTCTCAGTTAGGGAAAATAATGGAAAGGATGGTAACGGATAGACTTACATTTGTCCTAGAAAGTAAAAACTTGCTTTCACCATATCAAAGTGGATTCCGTAAAGGAAGAAATACTATGGAGTCTATATTATGTATCAGAGATTAGGAAAGCTCAGACAAATAATTTTTTTTACATTGAAAAAGCATAAGATATGTTATGGAAAGAAGGACTACTCATTAAACTAAATAAGCTAAGTTGTCTTCTCCCAGTTCACCGGCCACTTACATGTAGCTTGGGAGAAACTGATGAATTCACATGCTGTAAATCTGACTGACAGGACTCTCTGAACTGTGGCACAAACAAACATGGCGTCGCCCATGTCACCTTATAGATCAAGATCAAGAACATTTATAAAGGTTTTTAAACGACAAAACACCCTCACTTCCACATGTTTGAGAATCGAAATATCAGATAGTTAATGACATGATTACCATGTCATTAACTATCTGATATTTCGATTCTCAAACATGTGGAAGTGAGGGTGTTTTAGCAAGTATATTTTGAATGATTTTGAATAATAAAAAAAAGAAAAACGAAATAAAAGCAATACATCTGTCATACAGTGTTCCCTGCAGTGTGTCCCATGACCAGCATGAAGCGTAATCATGGAAACAAAAAATAGTCATAAATGTTTTACTTTTCTTTTCTGTAAATGTGTAATAATGCTTGCATTTAAAGTGTTTCAATACGTCCAAAACGTATGTTTCAGCATCAATCAAAGTGTACCTGTAAGTGTTACATACAAATAGCTTCGTATAATCAATGAGAACAGACTGAAATGTTTGTACACACCTCAGTCGTTCGAGTATGTAAAAAAAAAAAAATAATTATTATTATATTTCAAGGATGTTATTTCCAAAATTACAAAGTTGGTTATAGATTAGAATCTCATGTCTACATTGTACAGATTCATGTTTGCCTACAACGAACTACATTCCACACATAGCATTTTAGACTGCATTATTTCACTAATGTGCTTTAAACTGGTTTTGTGAGGTTAAGAAATAAGTAAATATGTTTTGCTTAAAGGTGACATATCATGAAAATCTGACTTTTCCAGATTTTAAGTGCTATAATCAGGTCCCCAGTGCATCTACCAACCAAGGAAACGTGAAAAAGATTAACCCAGTAACTTTGTTTTTGTAAGTCTATTTCTGCAAGCGTCTGGAAAAACGAGCGCGTCTGATTTCGCTCTCCTAGTGATGTTTCAAAAGGATCTCATTATAATATTACCGCCCCTTAATCTGTAAGTTTCCAACGGCGCCGACATTTTGATTTTGCAAGCGACAACGGTGTACCAGCTCTAATGCCATGGCGAAAGTTTGAGCAAAACATGCTAACGTTAACTGTTCTGTCTTTGGCTGCACAGACGAGCACAGAAAACTATTTAGAGTCCCGGCCTCAGATGAGACAACAGAGCAGTGGATTTATTGATTTATTTACTGCATGGGAGTCGGAACCATTGAATCAGTGTGGGACAGGACCCACCCACTTTTGAAGACCAATGATATTGGACCCACCCACTTTTACCATCTCTAATTCAGCGAATATGTGTACTTTTCAGAGCGCCGTCAGTCAAATCCATTCCACATGACGAATGCCCTAATAAATTAAACTCCATTTAGCTACAGCCTTGAATTCCA
>NW_015547693.1:23795-26118 GCF_001515605.1 Sinocyclocheilus anshuiensis
CATGCAGAGTCCATATACATTAAAATTCAATCCCTGTTCTTGTTTTCACTACTCGCGCCTGCTGCACTCCCGCGACACAGCAAAGTAAAAAAAGCATCAGCATCTGCTGCTCAGATACACCTTACCCTACCTGATACTTTATTTCAACTTTTTGATTATTTCCTTGATTTTTATTGAAAACAAAAGCCTTTCCGATGTGATATGAGATGTGAAAAGGGAGAAGAATGATTTCGGCAAAAGGCGGACGCGAACTCGTGTCGCTCGCATCAAAAACACTACACAACCCACGTTACCACTTACACCACTGGAAATGTTGCTCAGCAGCTGTCTTTTGTAATGTTGTCACGTTAGTGGGTGGAGGTGAAGTAAATAGCCGCTGCCAACCAGGCGGCCTATTTGCACTTTGTGTAAATAGACACTGTTAATTAAAAGGCACCACACTACAGAAAATGGCATATGCTACAGTAAATTCTTTTCTGGGGGAGGACCCACCCACATTTATTTTGCTTCCGATGCCTATGATTTACTGTATATTGCTGCTGCCACACAGATCTAAAATAAATATGTGATTTATTTCCCAGCTGTTTACCTTCACAGACATAACCGACTGTTTTTGTAACTCGTGTGTTTTTATCGTAAACTTGTGTGTGAATGAGAACTTAGTTTAGTACTCACATGCTGTGACAGCCGCTTTCTGTGCTTCAGATGTGTGCTTTCATAAAACTGTATATCAGAAGTTTAAACTAATATGGTTTAAAATGCATGATTTCAGCGCAATAAATATGATAATCAGAACCAAAACAGATGTTTTTAGCAGGTCCGAGCTGTAACAATTGTTTCCAGCTGCAGACCTGCAGCCACAGAACCGGAAGTGAGGGGCGTAGATTACGTTCTTAGCAGAGTAGCGCAACCTTACGATTTTTAAGGGGTAATTTGCTTTTATTACACACGATACGTCATACTTTATGTATGTATGCATTTTATAATGATATATTAAGCATTTTAAAAACATTAATCTTGTGTAATTTAGTTGTATACAGTTATTCGTTTCATTGTATTATGTGAGTAATTTCCTGTTTGTGATATTAAAAATAATGTTTGGAACTTCTGGGCATTTTATATGAAATATAGAAAGAACACGTGCATCATAAATTTTTCTATATGAAAACTAAAACATTTCAATATAACACACACACACATACACAAACAAACAGTAGCATAATTTTAAAAGTAACAATCAAAATGTATTCAATAATTAAATTGAAGTTTATAAAAATGAACAGTGGCCGTTAAACCGATTTTGTCATGACAATCCTGCATGAAAATTTACAAAATGAACAATTCACTCTTGGGCACATTTTGTCATGACAATCTTGCATAAATTCAAATTAAAATGTATCAAATGAACAATTCGCTCTTAGGCCCTGCAAAAATAACTCCCCTGAACACAAGATGAAATATGAAGGGCACTCTGGAAGCTTCTGATTGTACCAGGAGATTGTTGAGGGCCTTTTCCTTGTCCTCTTCCTCCATTAGAAGGAAAAGAGGCTCTTCCACTGGCCCCCTGAGCAGATGTCTGTTGTAATGGAGTACATAATATCAGAAATATGGTGATAACTAAGTTATATTGACTTCGAGTTGAGTTATCTTTCACCTCTTCTTGCGCTTAAATGGTTTAAAATTGCTTGAAGGCTAAGACTTAACCCTTTGAGTGGTATGGTCCCACATGTGATATCGTCATTTCTGTGCCCCTGGGAGTAGGGTCCCACATATGGGATTTTTAATGTTCGGTGATGTCACATACGACACACACTTTGGCTGGTGCTGAGCCACAAACAGATGTGCTCAGCGCTTGACACATATCACAAATATGCATTGTTTTCAATCACATAATGTTTATTTTAGGTTTCAGACATTTAAATACACATCTAGTATAACAATACATTTAGAGTTTGTAAAATGCAGAGTGATGTCTATGGAACAGCAATAACAATTCATTCAAATATAAATATAATTTGCTGATGTGTTTTATTCATATCAGAGACACATAGTATAAATAACGTTTCGGTTACGTATGGTAACCCTCGTTCCCTGAAGGAGGGAACGGTGACGTCACGTCGGCTTCGATAGACCAATCTACTTCGAGTGTAAACTAAACGAGCCAATACACATTGGCATGCAATTATTGCATCCAGATGCCTCTGATCACAGCGTGAGTATAATAAGGCAGCAGGTGCAATGCATACCAGGTTTTCGCTGAGGAGCCGAGCCGGCGACCCGGCCGCTCAGCGGTGGTACAGCAACCGTGGCGACGGGACGTGAC
>NW_015547693.1:26949-27320 GCF_001515605.1 Sinocyclocheilus anshuiensis
AAACGTACCCATTCCACTTGGAACAGGGATGCTGCGGAAGCCCCATCCTTCCCGAAGGAGGTTTCGGAAGCAAATACACATATAGCATCCGTTTAGGTGTATATGGAGAAATGGAGGTGATTGTAACCCTCTTGGAAAGGCAGAAGTCTGCCGGGGAAACACGGGCTCTATGGCTATACCGTGGGCTATACACATACGAGAACCGCTTAGGTCTCAATATGGAACCCAGCCTTCCACGGTTCCCGCATATTCATCGTGAAGGCCCGGCACCGGACGTTCTTCCGCGTCCGCTGCGTCCGCTGCCGAGGGTGATGGAGGATCTCAACAGGGTCTACTGTAGGACACTCTGGAGCAGTTTTAGCAAGCCGACA
>NW_015547693.1:27534-31661 GCF_001515605.1 Sinocyclocheilus anshuiensis
ACGAATCGTCGACCGAAAATGCGTGCAGGTCCCCTACCCTCTTGATGGAGGCCAGTGCAAGCAGGAGCAGAGTTTTCAATGAAAGAAATTTTAGCTCAACTGAATGCAAAGGCTCGAATGGGCCCTGCTGTAGTGATTTTAGCACTAGAGACAGGTCCCAAGAGGGTATAGAGGGGGACCGGGTAGGATTCAACCTCCTGGCCCCTCTAAGGAACCTGATGATGAGGTCATGCTTACCCACCGACTTCCCATTCACCAGGTCATGGTACGCAGCAATAGCAGCAACTACTGAATCGCATAGGCTGATGGTCCGCAGAAGCCAGCGAGACGGACTGGGTAACGCTGACCAAGCGCCCAGAAACCGTACAAGCCGGACCAGCGGAACCACAGCCGTACCCGCAGTGGGGCAGTGAGGTGGAACACAGGGACACGGCGCAAACAAACATGGCGTCGCCCATGTCACGTTATAGATCAAGATCAAGAACATTTATAAAGGTTTTTAAACATCAAAACACACTCACTTACACATGTTTGAGAATCAAAATATCAGATAGTTGATGACATGGTAAGCAAGTTTGTGATTTAAAAACAGACAAAGATGAAGCCAGTCTAATTGAAATGGGCAAATCATTCCAAAGTCTGTTACATACAAATAGCTTCGTATAATCAATGAGAACAGACTAAAATGTTTGTACACACCTCAGTCGTTCGAGTCTGTAAAAAAACAAAAAAAACATAATAATTATTATATTTCAAGGATGTTATTTCTAAAATGACAAAGTTGTCTATAGATTAGAATCTCACGACTACGTTGTACAGATTCTTGTTTGCCCACAACAAACTACATTCCACACATAGCATTTTAGACTGCATTATTTCACTAATGTGCTTTAAACTGGTTTTGTGAGGTTACGATATAAGTAAATATATTTTGCTTAAGGGGAACCATGTGAACTTAAAATTACATTTCCATTCAGTTCATAAATCAATATTCATCCCCCAAAAGGATTTATATTACATTCTTTCTTCAGCTGTTTTTTTTTCAATCCATTGAAAACATTTTAAAATGTTATTCAACATTTTTATTATTTATTTCATTGTTTTATTTTCAAATTCCTTTGACTGTCATGCAATGTGCACTTGGAAACTTAAATGAAATAACTTAAGTCTGAATTTTGCCAAATAATGACATAAAAACTTTTGTCTGGGACTTATTTTTGTGAGCTTGTAAGTAACAAATCTGCACAAATATTACTGGATAAAAGCTGAAACTAAGTATTCTGGAATCACAACCGTATTTTTGGTGAAGTCCTGCTCTGTGAACAGAATTGTTGTTCAGAACTAGTTGCCTGCTTAAGGCCGGAATACACTACACAACTTTTAAAATCTGAACAGCTTTTAAAACATTAGGCATCATACACTTACTGACTTTGTAAACAGTCACAGAGGAAAACTGGCCATCATACACTAAACAATTGAAGATCATACACTACCAGACTTCAAAGTCATTTTGATGCAGAAATGTGCGCCTTGTTGCTAGGCGACGTGTGACAAATGAAAACAATGTGTGTTCTAAAATTGGCTGAAAATATAAAATGTTTGATATTCTCTGACTGGATGGAATCATAAGCTGTTTCTCAATATGCGTTCTTGTCTGTTCTTGTGTTCTTGTGGACTTGTCATCAATCAATGCCCAAGTACTGTTCAAAGTTCACATCTAGCCAAGTTCAAATCCCTGGATATGTTCTTGCTCCACCCCTTTTATCGAGGATGTATATCAACGGCAGCGGGTATCCCAGAATGCATCTCGCACCAACCAGCGAGTGTTAATGTCGGAGGAGAAAACTCGCATAATTTTCAAAATACAACTGTTATTGTGTCATGAAATGTAGTTTTAAGAATTTTTTAAAGCGAGAATGTAGTTGTTTAAACTCAGATCTGTGGTTTATTTTATAAAGATAGCACCGATTTGAAATTTGCTTCGCCGATTTCAGTGACGTGAGCTCTAGGCGATCACCAGGTGCTCATTGCTCATGTAACCTGTTGAGAGAAGCCTTACCTTGGCTATTCATTCTGACATTTGCCGCTGGCTCTGATGTCTCTCTAGTGGTTAAACATGAGATATAATACATTTTAGGTATATCTAACTGGCAATTTTTGGTCTCATGAATCTATAGGTGCGTTCACGCCATATCGCAATTACCGTGATTACGAGATTCTAACTTGTAAAAAGCGTTCATGTCCTCATAGAACTCGTAATTACAACTTGTGAATTGGGAGTTCCTCTTCAGGAACTTGAGCTGCATCGGAAAATGCTTTGGGAACACCTTCTGTGACCACGCTCTGAATCACATGTGAAATCAGTCCAATAGCTGGGCGAGATGTCACGGGTGACTTCATGGCCAAGAAGCTATAAAAGCACGTGCGGCGGAGCCGGCATTAGCTTTTTGTCATTCAGCAAGCGCTCTGTGTGTGTGTCAGTCTGATATCTGTTTGTGAGTCTTATTTAGTGTTGTCTGTCACGAAATCCCAAGACAAAACCAAACACCTAAGGGGCAAGCAGGCAGCGTTCAAACGGGTAAACTCGTTTACTTTACGGGTGGGGATACACACAGTTTGTTTGTTGTCTGCTTGGGAGCAAAGCACAGTTGTTACTGCCTTGCTTCACTCTCAGAGGGCTCTCTTTGAGGAGGGAGCCTTCACTAGCGTTCCTCGTGGTGCCGGCCCCGCTTTCGCCAATGCGGAGCGGCAGCTGTGCTCGTGGGTTTCGCGTGTGGATCTGCTTCCTAACCACCAGATCCGGTGCCCGCTCTCGGTGTTTCGGAAGCCCACGCTGCGGTCCTTCCCAACGGGGAGAGGGCGCGACGCTCCGCCTGTCTTTCTCCGAGGAGATTGATTCGGAGAGCGTCAAAGAGCTCGCCAGTTGCACAACCATCAGTTACACAAGCATATTATGCCTGATATTATAATGAGCAGCATTATTCACGAGTCCGCACTAACATATAAGGGCACTGCGGCGGCAGTATCAAATGAGCAGGGCACTGCGGCGGCAGTATCAAATGAGCAGGGCACTGCGGCGGCAGTATCAAATGAGCAGGGCACTGCGGCGGCAGTATCAAATGAGCAGGGCACTGCGGCGGCAGTATCAAATGAGCAGGGCACTGCGGCGGCAGTATCAAATGAGCAGGGCACTGCGGCGGCAGTATCAAATGAGCAGGGCACTGCGGCGGCAGTATCAAATGAGCAGGGCACTGCGGCGGCAGTATCAAATGAGCAGGGCACTGCGGCGGCAGTATCAAATGAGCAGGGCACTGCGGCGGCAGTATCAAATGAGCAGGGCACTGTGGCGGCAGTATCAAATGAGTAGGGCACTGCGGCGGCAATATCAAATTAAGCGTGGCATTGCAGCAGTAGTATCAAATTAAGCGAGGAACTGCGGCATCAAATGAGCAGGGCACTGCAGCGGCGGTATCAAATTGAGCAGGGCACTGCAGCGGCAGTATCAAATGAGCAGGACACTGCAGCGGCAGTATCAATTGGGCAGGGCACTGCGGTGGCAGTATCAAATGAGCGGGGCACTGCGGTGGCAGTATCAAATTAAGCGGGGCACTGCGGCGGCAGTATCAAATGAGCAGGGCACTGTGGCGGCAGTATCAAATGAGTAGGGCACTGCGGAGGCAATATCAAATTAAGCATGGCATTGCAGCGGTAGTATCAAATTAAGCGGGGCACTGCGCCATCAAATGAGCAGGGCACCGCAGTGGCAGTATCAAATTAAGCAGGGCACTGCAGCAGCAGTATCAAATGGAGCGGGCACTGCTGTGACAGTATCAAATTAAGCAGGGCACTGCAGGGACAGTATGCGCCATCAAATGAGCAGGGCACCGCAGTGGCAGTATCAAATTAAGCAGGGCACTGCAGCAGCAGTATCAAATGGAGCGGGCACTGCTGTGACTGTATCAAATTAAGCAGGGCACTGCAGCAGCAGTATCAAATGGAGTGGGCACTGCTGTGACCATATCAAATTACGCAGGGCACTGCAGCGGCAGTATCAAATAGAGCGGGCACTGCTGTGACCGTATCAAATTAAGCAGGGCACTGCAGCGGCAGTATCAAATGGAGCGGGC
>NW_015547693.1:31699-33005 GCF_001515605.1 Sinocyclocheilus anshuiensis
TCTGATCAGAATTATATGAGCTTTCTTTGTGTGATAATTATTGGTCCTGATATAGCTCTTGAAGGCGTCCGATGACCGTCGACCGAGAGCTTGGATCTGCTGCTATGAGAGGGCTTTTTGAGCTGCTGTAGTTACTGCCCCAATTCGGAAGGAGTGGCTGGAAAATCTTTCTACGGGTATGACTGGTTGGATGATGTTTATTGAACATCGTTTGGGTAGATGTTTTTGAAACCAAAAACGTGTGACAGGGTGGTTGTAGTCATCGACAAAAAGAGTGTCAAGAGGGGATGTAGACTGAGAGCTTCTGAATTGAAGGCAAGAAAAAGGGCCTGATACGGTTGGATTTGTGACGGGAGATTAAAAAATTCAGACATGGTGACCTCTTTTTCCTGATCTGATTTACTTTGTTTGATGAAATAGGAGATAGTTTCGCTGTTGAGCACGGAAAGGTCGGAGACGGTTGGATGGAGTTTGGGGTTGAATGGACGTTATTGTGAGTTCCAAACATCTCAGGAAACCACAAAAAGCCAGTATGAACATTGTGTCAAGTCTACAAGCGGTATGAAGTGAGTGGTACCCTGTGCGGAGAATGTGGATACATTTAGAAAGTATGTCGAAAGTTATCGGCTGTCTAGCGTCCGGGCTTGGAGGATGAGAGCACTGAATTCCTTTGATCAAAAGAGATGTTTGAGAATTGTTTATTTCAGGAGAGGGGGCACCATAGATTAATTTGTGAAAAAAATTGGATGCCGCTTAGATAATCTTTGATTGACCGGGCTTTGAGGTTCTTACAGGTGTTAAGGTACGAAATGAAAGATGTGATTGAGAGGAGGGAGAAATCGGGAAATGCAGGTTGTACGAGAGGTGGAAAGCTTTAAATCATCTCCAAGCAGTTAGATAAGATTGGATGGTTCTGGGTGAAACTGCTCGGAGGATCGAACCGAGTGACGCATTGAGGAGGTTTTAAGGGATGCGTTATGGGAATACGAGTTGCGAACAGTCACAGGGGGTGGTTCCTGAGCTGCAGCATTCGGTGGGGTAGGTAGTGGGACTGCTGTGAATGAAGTGTATGAAGTGTACGATTGGAGAGAAGGGTTAGAAGGAAGATAAGGAGGGACCATAACCTTTTGCGGAGGCAGCGGAGGCAGCCGATTAGCCTCTGGTGCTTAGGGAAGCACGTAGGAAGAGGTAGAAGGAAATGAGGGAGGAGGCCAGTAAGCTTGCGTTGCTGGCTGATGCTGCCCTGCTTGGACGTCTGCAGCAGGGGCTGCTGGCCATTGATAGGAAAAAGGAGTAGCGGAAGGGT
>NW_015547693.1:35041-36547 GCF_001515605.1 Sinocyclocheilus anshuiensis
TTCAGGGCACTGAGCTAGCTGCTCTAGGCGCACCACAGGCCAGTCTCGCGAGACTGGTTCCCTTAGGAGGTCACCTGGCGGTGTGGGATCCCCTGCCAATTTTGCTTCATTGGGTCCTGCCCCGAGCAGGCTCTGGTCTAGTGTGCCTAGCCGATGACGTGGGTCTGAGGGCCATCATTTTCAATAGGAGACCTCAGCTATGAGAGTCCTGATGCTGTGGCTCAGGACCTCGGAGGGCAGGCCCCTCTGAGGAAGAGAGGTTTACACCGCATTACACGGTGCCCGTCTCCCCCCAGTGCCCTAGGGAGATCGTTCTGCCAACCCTGCCGGTGTTCCAGGGCGCAGCGGTCTCCAGCGAGCATTTCTTTCAGTTACCGCCTGGCAACGTAGCGGCACCGAGAGGCTCTCGGCCTCTGCGGAGGCCCCCAGAGCAGCTAGTTCGGCCGTCCCCTGCCGGTGTGCCGCTTCTGGGCACACCAGAGATCAGTCTCGAGAGACCGATTCCCTTAGTAGATTATTTAGCAGCGTGGAAGCTACTGCCAAATGTATCTCAATGGGTCCTGCGTACTGTAGAAAGAGGCTACAGGATCCAGCTCGGTTCTCGTCCGCCTCGATTCAACGGGGCTTCCGCACTCTAGTGAGTCCCGAGCAGGCTCTGGTATTAGAACAAGAAGTAGTTACTTTCTTAAAGAAGGAGGCCATCGAGGTGGTCCCTCCGCACGAGACAGACTCCGGGTTCTACAGCCGGTACTTCATTGTTCCGAAGAAGGATGGGGGGTTGCGTCCTATTTTAGATCTGCACCTATTGATCCTGCGTACTGTAGAAAGAGGCTACGGAATCCAGTTCGGTTCTCGTCCGCCTCGATTCAACGGGGTCACCCCCGAGCAGGCTCTGGTATTAGAACAAGAAGTAGTTACTCTCTTAAGGAAGGAGGCCATCGAGGTGGTCCCTCCGCACGAGACAGACTCCGGGTTCTACAGCCGGTACTTCATTGTTCCGAAGAAGGATGGGGGGTTGCGTCCTATTTTAGATCTGCGCCTATTGAACCACTCAGTCATGCAACTGAAATTCAGCATGCTCGCACTCAAACAGGTCGTGTCTCAGACCAAGTCCAAGGACTGTTGTGTCACGATCGATCTAAAAGATGCACACATCCTTTCTCATCATAGGAAGTTCCTGAGGTTTGCTTTTGGGGCAAAAGCCTACCGATACCGGTTTCTTCCTTTGGCCTTGCACTCTCACCCCACACTTTCACGACTCAACCACATCGTTAGCTCAATCAGAGCGAATGGCGTTTCGACGTCGAGATGTCGTTCTCACTCACTCTAAAGAGCTGGGGTTAAGAGTTAACGTCAAGAAAAGTGTGCTTTCTCCAGTACAGAGAACCACTTATCTGGGCGTGGTGTGGGATTCAACCACGATGCAGGCACAGTTGTCTCCTTCTCGTATCGAAGCGATTCTCACAGCCGTGAGGGGAGTGAGAGAAGAACAGTCACTTAATGTCA
>NW_015547693.1:38160-39025 GCF_001515605.1 Sinocyclocheilus anshuiensis
GTCACGTGTTGGTGCGCACTGACAACACAGCGGTGGTCTCTTACATCAACCACCAGGGAGGTCTGCGTCCGCGCCCCTTGTACAAGCTGGCACACCAGATCCTTGTGTGGTCCCAGGGCAAACTCCTCTCGCTAGAGCAGTTCACATTTCTGGGCATCTCAATTTGGAAGCAGACATCCTGTCGAGGCAGGGGCCGAGGCCGAATGGGTGCTTCACCCCGAGGTGGTGAAGCAGATATGGAGAGTTTTTGGCAAGGCTCAGGTGGACCTGTTTGCGACTCGAGAGACATCGCACTGTCCCCTCTGGTTCTCTCTCACTCATCCAGCTCCACTGGGGCTGGATGCCATGGTACAGACGTGGCCGAGGCTTCGTCTGTACGCCTTTCCCCCGATCACTCTGCTCCCAGGAGTTCTGGAGAGAGTGCGCCGGGACGGGGTCCGTCTTCCATCCTGTCGAGGCAGGGGCCGAGGCCCGGGGAATGGATGCTTCACCCCGAGGTGGTGAAGCAGATATGGAGAATGTTTGGCCAGGCTCAGTTGGACCTGTTGCGACTCGTATGACATCGCGCACTGTCCCCTCTGGTTCTCTCTTACTCATCCAGCTCCACTGGGAGTCTGCTCCCAGGAGTTCTGGAGAGAGTGCGCCAGGACAGGGCCCGTCTGTTGTTAGTAGCCCCGTTCTGGCTGGGCCGAGTATGGTTCTTGGGCCTGATTTCTCTCCTCGACGGCGCTCTATGGGAGATTCCCGTCAGGAGAGATCTCCTCTCACAGGCGGAGGGCGCGCCCTCGCCCGAAGCTGTGGGTGTGGCCTCTGAGGAGGCACAACTCATAGCTTCTGGTCTCTCAACCGAGGTTGTTGAGACCAT
>NW_015547693.1:40121-45093 GCF_001515605.1 Sinocyclocheilus anshuiensis
GGAGGGCGCGCCCCCGCCCGGAGCTGTGGAAGCTGTGGGTATGGCCTCTGAGGAGGCACAACTCATAACTTCCAGTCTCTCACCTGAGGTTGTTGAGACCATCCTCCATCCAGAGCTCCCTCTATGAGGAAACTGTACTTCTGCGGAGACCGCCGGCCCGACCCAGCTAACTGCCCGTTTGGTACAGTTCTGGAGTTCCTGCAGGCCTGTTTATCCGCAGGGTTGACCCACTCCACCCTAGAGGTCTTTGTGGCGGAAATTGCGGCCTACCACGCCCCTCTTGGTAGCCATTCAGTGGGAAGACACCCTCTTCTTACACGTTTCCTCCGCGGTGCGCTGAGGCCAAGGCCTCCGGCCAGAGAAGCTTATGCTAAGTGGTGGATCAGGATGCTATTACATAGCCTCGAGTCCTCTGATCTCCCCTCTCCTTTAGGGGTCAAGGCTCACTCCTCCAGAAGTTGGCCTTCGGACGGCGGGCCCCGCCTACTTTAGGGACTCCTGGCTCCCCTTTCTCTCGCCTTAGTTGTGCTCTTCGACACTAGGCAGGGATTTGCAAGTCTGGCGGCGTGGGCATTCTCGTTCCCAAAGTGTTTTCCGGCGCAGCTCGAGTTCCTGAAGAGGAATGTCTCAGGTTAAGTATGTAACCATGGTTCCTCAAGGGAACGAGACGCTGCATCGGAAAACACTTTGGGAATGACTTCTGTGAACATGCTCTGAATCACATGTGAAATCAGTCTGATAGCTGGGCGATACGTCACGGGCGGGTGACGTCATGGCCAGGAAGCTATAAAAGCACGTGCGGCGGAGCCGGCGTCAGCTTCAGGAATGAAGCAAGCGCCGGCAGGGATGCCGGAAGTATGGCACCGAGATGCAGCGTCTCGTTCCCTCGAGGAACCATGGTTACATACGTAACCTGAGACGTTTTCTGAGAGCTATAACTTGTACCACTACCACCTAACCACCTCAGATTCATTAGGCGCTATAGAGTCCAAGGGTGTGAAACAGCTCCAAGTAGAACATCACATGTTGTCATCTCGAAATCACAGTAATTACGACATGGTTTGAATGCAGCATATTATTGTTTCTGGTCATATAATTTTGGCTGAACACAAAGTTTCATAACTTTATATATTTATTTAACTTTAACATATACAGTGCTGACTTTGTAGCATACATTTGACTGAATTGTTTGCTTTTGTCTTTATTTCCTATTATAAGCTTCTTTATATTTATACTTGTATAATGGCTAGATATATATAGATATATATAGATAGACAGATAGATAGATATAGCTGTTATTGTTAAAGTTTCTAAAGACTTGCGGATCCTAGATCCGCCACTGTTCCCATTAATTCATAGACAAACCTTTCTAAGAATGAACATCATGCATATCCCCTGGACATTGTGTGTACTATCACAGTTTTGTATCTTGCCTTTTGTGTTTTCTAGGACTCTTCTTCTGGTTGCTTTTTGTGTGGAAAGGATTGGAGACATCTAGTCTGACCGCGATGCCATGGGACCTCCCCCCGCGCCGGCAATACTTCAAAGTTGCAGCAAGCCTTGTTGCAACTTTCCACCTGGGAGAGACCAATCCTGACCACCACCGAGTCAGAATAACATCTTTGGAGTTCGTCACTCTTCAACCCAGAATAAATCAATCGCAACTCCAACACCACTGAACTTCTGAACCATGAAGACTTTCATCCGAGACTGCATCCAGTTCAATGGCCAACGCAATGCAAGTATCGTACATTTAACTAAACTTAACAGAGGCTTGGTATAAGTGGGTGACCCCTTTGTTACAATGGCGCTGATTGGTTCTTGTTCAGGTGGTTAACTGACTCCTTTTCCATAGCTCCATTCCATCTTTTTATAGCAGTTTAATTAATTCACTTTTACTTTCCCTTCCATGTATGTATGCATGATTGTATGTTTGTTTGTTTAGACTTGGTATGTGTTAGTGTTTGGTTAATAAAAACTTTGTGTGCAATTACATGAGTTTTGATTCTGGCACTGCTTTCAAAACAAAGTCAATTTAACGAACCAGTCTTTCTACAGGCTCTAATGCATTAACATAGTTTTTCTACAATCACCAACATGGTTTCACATGTGACTTTTACAAACCAATTGAATGTACGTTATTGAAAATATGAGTTAATTAAAATAAATTGACGTTGTCACTACAGCATGCACACAAGTATGAAAGTGAAAGTATTCTCATAATACTGTATACATTGCTCACTATACAAAATGCACAAGTACATAATATACAGAATATCTCTATCCTTTGAACAGTTCCTGTTACAGTATCAGCAACAAAGTAGTGGCTGGGTACATTATGTGGTACTGGAGTGCAATATCATTCTTCAAAGTGACAGTCCATCAAAAAATGAAATGTCTCGTATAATCTACTCATTGACATGCCATCCCAGAAGTATGACTTTTCTTAGGATAAACAAAGATTTTTAAGAAAAAAAATCCATCTCTGAGTCCATGTAATGCAAGTGCATTGTAACCCATGCACATATGACTGTTGGTCGGAAGCGATGGTTATAGTTTTAAAAAAAAGTTTATATTATTAGTATTCTTCTTATGAATTGTTTCACTTAAGAAGACATAGCTTTATCCACTGGGGTCATATGGATTACAATCACAGTGTGTGTGTGGTTTTTGAAGCGTCAACCAGTGTTAATTTCGTTGACGAATAATTTTCGTCATAATTTTCGTCAATGACATTTTTTCACCGACGACAACGAGACGATAATGATATAAAACTCTTTTTGAATGACAAAAACTATGACGTAAATCTATTGACATTTCATTCGTCAATGAATAAAAGCGAGACGAAAATTTTAGGGAGGGACAATTTGGGAAGAGATTCATTCAAAACGAATCTGCTGTGTGGTTCGGAGGTTAGATGCGTACATATGAACCAGCGGGACATAAGCTAACATACACTTGCTGCACGTCGCATAAAACGTTCAAAAATGTCAATATGTGGGAGTAAGAGAAGAGCAGACATGTGGATAAATCTGACGACGCAAGAGAGAACTCAATTTGGTCAGGTTTTCTGAGCACAGACACTGAAGCATACACACACAGAAAGCTCGTCTCACAGTGCGCGAGTACTCTTTCACGTCGCATTAACGGAGAATTACACACAAAATGATGTTGAATTGTCCATCTCCTGACATTTTATCCTTCCCGTCAGATTGTCCTACCAGGGTTTACTGCACATGCGCACATCAATATTGCGTCCTTTTTGTCATGCTGAACAACAATATTTAATGTATCTGCATTACTGTAAGGGTAGGTTTAGGGTTGAGGTAGGTGTAGACTTTAATAAAACAGAATCTAATAGGTAGGAAAAATTATTTATTGTTGGTTTCCTGTAGCTGTATTCCTTCTAGCTACAACCGCGAATATAACACATAATTACTGTATTTGCATTACTGTAAAGGTAGGTTTAGGTTTGTGGTAGGTTTAGATGTTAATAAACCATAATTTTACAGGTAGCATTTTTCGTTGTCGAATTGTAATACCCACTGTTTAATGGGAGGTAGCAAAATCTGACAGGGTAGCACAAATCGACAGAACAGGCCGTTTTGATGAGTATTGACGTAAACACAGTTGATTTCGTCTTAAGTGAACATAAACAGTAGGGAGAACGTGTATCAATACATTGCATCCATTACAGCTGTGCATTCAGTTTGAAAGGGATAGCAGCCTAATTTAGTTGCAATTGTCTGAGTCATTGATGTTAATCAAGCAACAACAGAAAGACAAGAAAGAAAAAAAGAAAATCACGCACTGCTCTTGATTGAAAAACTTTAGTAGCCCTAAATATTAATTTAAATTTATTTATAGAAATATTTATGTCTGCTTGAAAGAATGAAGAATATGGTATACAAGTTGCTATAAAGAATGCATAATTTGCCTATATAACCATTGGTATTTCATTAAAAAGAAGACCATGTTCTTGTTCTTTATGAGAAGTGGTTTTATTTAATTTTAACATAAAGGCATGTTGTGTGCCACTGCAGTTAAATCGGTGTCTATCATGATTAAACCTTAATATCAAACCTATATAATGAGTTTGGAAATTTTAGAGAAATGCTTAATAAATGCACTGTGACTAAACCCATTAGATTTTAGCTGACTAAATTTACTGTAGATTTAGTCGACTAAAATCTTATTATATTCAGATGACTAAAATATGACTAAAACTAAATGGCATTTTAGTCAAAAGACTATGACTAAAACTAAATCAAAATTTGCTGTCAAAATGAACACTGGCGTCAACTTTTAAATAGCTATTCACCTGCATTATATGGACTCACAGAGACAGATTATTTTCCTAAAAATCTTCATTTTTAGGTTGATGGTGAATCATACAGCAAAACACAAGTGAAAAGCCTTTTCCTTCACACATGCACTGAAGCCCTTATGTTTCATTGAAGCTGCTCCATATGTGCAGTATGCAACTAAATTATTGTTCTGCTTGGTGAGCTATGTAGTAGCAAACTGTTAAGATCAAACAGAAATCAGTGACAGAAATCAGCCAATGTATACTTATGCTGGAATACTTAGTTTGACACAGTATACAAAAGATCAAAGAACATTTTGGCTCACTGTTATGTTAGCTTATTATTTATTGCAATCCATTTTGCTAGAACCCCCTCAAAATGTTGCTGTCCCCATTGACTTACTATATCACAAATAGCATGGGATGTTCTAATCTGGGGCGGAACTACTTTTTCAAAACTGGTATATTTTTTTAACAGAAACTTATGAATAGTAGAAACAAAAGGACAATACTTTACAACAAGGTTGTATTTGCTAGTACATTATGCATTCGTTAACACACCTGAACCATCTAATGAAGGTCAAGTCACCTTTATTTATATAGTGCTTTTAACAATACAGATTGTGTCAAAGCAACTGTACAGCATTAATTAGGAAAATAGTGTGT
>NW_015547693.1:45479-45648 GCF_001515605.1 Sinocyclocheilus anshuiensis
CTGTTTTTTCAGAATTTAGCAGTAAGAAATTACTCGTCATCCAGTTTTTAATATCGACTATGTATTCCGCAAATTTTTCAAATTGGTATGTTTCGCGGGGCCGCGAAGGAATATAGAGCTGAGTATCATCAGCATAACAGTGAAAGCTAACACCGTGTTTCCTGATGAT
>NW_015547693.1:46140-61099 GCF_001515605.1 Sinocyclocheilus anshuiensis
AGTGTGCTCATTATACCACGGTGTCAAACTGTTTTCCTTAATCTTCCTTAAGCGTAAAGGAGCAACTGTATCTAAGATGCTAGAAAAGAGAGAGTCCATAGTTTCTGTTATATCATCAAGTTGTTCTGAGGTTTTGGATATGCTAAGGAATTGGGATAAATCAGGAAGATTACTTACAAAGCATTCCTTTGTGGTAGAAGTGATGGTTCTACCATACTTGTAAGAAGGAGTAGAATTTACAGTTTTAGCTATATGAAGTTTGCACAAGACTAAATAATGATCAGAGATATCATTGCTTGGCTGCATAATTTCAACACCATCAACATCAATTACATGTGACAGTATTAAATCTACAGTATGATTTCGACAATGAGTAGGTCCTGACATGTGTTGTTTAACCCAAATAGAGTTCAGAATGTCTATGAATGCTAATCCCAATGCATCTTTTTCATTATCAACATGGATATTAAAATCACCAACAATTAAAACTTTATCTGCAGCCAGCACTAATACATGTGGCAAGCGGTGCAAACAACAATAGCAGGAGAAGAAGTCATTACTCACTGTGATTGATGAATGATTCTTACTTACCACAGTTGTTTGATGAACTTGTGAAAAAGCGGAGCGTCAGAGAAAATAAAAGGAGCGAGAGAGAGAGAGAGAAAAAAGAAAAGAAAACAGCAATAGGCGCGAATGGAAACGCTAATGACAAGCTAACCGGCTAACGAATGCTATCGCGCTGCACTCGCGATTTTAGAATAAAAGTCAACGATCAAATTAATCAGATTAGGTTGAAAGATAATATCAGAAATATGGTGGGAATTAAGTTATATTTTATCACTTTAAACAACAAAGAGTGATAGTATAGATAGAGATTCTACAGAAAAGCGAGGCTACACGGAGCTACAATCACAAACCTGTTCACAAAGGTGAAAAATCACAAAAGGTGTTCAGTTATTCAAAAAATAAAAGGCAGGTGTGTTGGAGCTGGGGTGGAACTAAAGTATGCAGGAAACTACCCCTTAAATATTGATGATATTCCTTAACGTATTAGTTAACATTTAGTTAATCTTTGTTAATGTCATGAACTAATTAGTTTATTAACATGTACTGTATAGCTTAAATTGCTAACATTTGTTAATGCGTTAGTTAAGGTGACTAACCATGAATATTAGTTAACTAACCATGAACATTACCTCTTTACAACATTTCAAGTCAAGTCACCTTTATTTGTATAGCACTTTATACAATACTGGTTGTGTCAAAACAGCTTTACAGTGTCAAACAGGAAAATAATTTGTCAATAATGCAAGAAGACAATAACAAAGTCATTTTTCCAGCTAAAGTCAGTTCTCTTCCAATAGTGTCTGTGCAATCAGTCAAGCGTCCCCAACTAAGCAAGCCAAAGGCAACAGTGGCAAGGAACCAAAACTCCATCAGTGACAGAAATGGAGGAAAAACCTTGGGAAAAACCAGGCTCAGTCGGGGGGCCAGTTCTCATCTGGCCAGATGAAACCAGCATGGCGTGGTTTAATTCCAGGCTGCAACACAGCTGCAGAGGACTTGTCTGGTTCCCATGGTCTTGTGCTGGTGGTCGAGGTGATGAGTTCTTCGCAGGGGATCTGTCTCTGGGGCTCATCTAGTTGTCCCGATCTCCGCTGACAGGTGCTGACTAGGTGCTGATACACCATCTGATCTGGATACAGACTGGATCTGGTGGCTATGGTGACCTCGGAATAAGAATTAAACAGACTAATATTAGTGTAGATGCCATTCTTCTTACGATGTAGTGTTACATTGGGTGTTATGGGAAGTGTTCCCGGTTCCAGTTGACCTAATTAATTCAGCCTAACAATCCTTTAACAGATTAGAATCTTTTAGAGTCTTTAATCTAGATTTAAACTGACAGAACTGTGGGTCTGCCTCCCGAACAATGCTAGGTAGATTGTTCCAGAGTTTGGGAGCTAAATAGGAAAAGGATCTGCTGCCTGCAGTTGATTTTGATATTCTAGGTATTATCAAATGGCCAGAGTTTTGAGATTGCAGCAGACGTGAAGGACTATAATGTGATATGAGCTTGTTCAAGTTCTGAGGAGCTAAACCATTCAGGGCTTTATAAGTAATTAGCAAGATTTTAAAATGTATTCATTGTTCAATAGGGAGCCAGTGCAGA
The DNA here is from genome assembly GCF_001515605.1 of Sinocyclocheilus anshuiensis. NCBI lineage: Eukaryota > Metazoa > Chordata > Actinopteri > Cypriniformes > Cyprinidae > Sinocyclocheilus > Sinocyclocheilus anshuiensis. Next base: position 48,314 of record NW_015547693.1, read on the forward strand.
GTTGACATAATCGGACAAATATGGTCATACTTCCTGGTTCTAGTAAGAAGTTAGAGTTTGTTTATTAAGCGCGCAGAGCAACCACCCAATAAAGCATTACAATAATTTAACCTTGAGGTCATGAACGCATGAAGTAACGTTTTTGCATTTGACATTGAGAGCATGTTAAATATTGGTTATAATGTCACATTCTACAATGTTTCATGAAAAGTGGGACTTTAAACAGCCTGAAATCATCAAGGAATGGTAATAGTGATGTGACGAACAAATATCCATTGTGGTCTTTGCCCAGACACTTCCTTATCTGACTGGAGATTTGACAGGGTTTCGGCCTCTTTGACTTCATAGCTTCATAGCTGTCTGTAAACTGTCCACCTTTGCATTACAGTTGTATTTAACATTATTACATTTCTTCAGGATCACTCAATAAAACAAAAACTTGGCACAAATGCCATTATAGGAAACATGGTGTTGAGCCTAAAATTGCTAATGTGTTCTTGTATACAGTCAAACCCAATATGCTTAGTATACCCAAATCATTAGTGGAAACTGATTACATCAAAATATTCAAGTCAACTATATACAGGTAAGAAGATGCACCCAGAATATTAACACAACATGCTGTCAGGGATTCTGCACCATCACAATCACTGACATCACCAGCCCCGACACACACCAGATCCCAGTCACCTGATTATCGATCACCCGCACCTGCACTCTGTAATCAAGGCCTCTTCATAAATGCTCCGCACTCAGTCTGTCATCGTCCGGTCTACAGTTCACTTACCCAAACTTACCTGACTCTCCTAAGCACACAATTTCAAAACACATCCAAACGGTCATTAGCTAAGGGGTTCGTGTACGCGGGTTCGTGGACTCTGCGCGCCGCCCACCCGAAATGTTTTGGGGGCCGGCTGGTGCCCCCCACCGACGCTCCCCGGCCGCCCGATCACCCCGGGTGGGTTTCGGGAGGCCTGACCCCACTGGGGGCCCGACGGGAGGCCCCCAAAATCCGAGACCCCCAAATGCAGTACTGCCTTCACTACCCACTATTGTGGGCAAATGTTCTGTTGACCTCCGCTGACCGCTCCCAAGACACGCCCCCATCCCACAAACCCACTATTTGTCCGATTACACACTATAGTGGGCAAATATCCCGATGACCACTGCTGACCGCTCCCAAGTCACGCCCCATCCCACGAATCTACAATTTGTCCGATTACCCACTATTTTGGGCAAATGTCGCACTTGCAACATTCACACTTGCAATTTACGCCATTATAGAAAATAATGCATTCGTGGACAGTGGCATTTTGGGATGAAACTGGGTGCTGTGGACTCAGGGGGACCTGTTGAGTGCAGTAAAATAATTTTTATCATGAATGCACCTTGATTTAAAATGTCCAAATAAACACTATCTGGAGCCCATGCAATAAGTCTGAATTGGGACAATCATCCCATTTGCAATTTATTCAGTGGGATCAGTATAATAGATTAGTGGGATTGTGCTATTAAATAAATCGGAAGTGGAATATGTGTCCATTTGCAATTTACTGAATGGGATCGCTACAATAGGTCAGTGGGATGATTGTCCTCTAACCACTTAAAGCGTCCCCGTACAATAAATTGCAAGTGGGACATATGTCCATTTGCCATTTAATGAATGGGTCCGTTATAATAGGTTAGTGGGATGACTGTCCACTAACCACTTATAGCGTTCCCATACAATAAATTGCAAGTGGGACATGTGTCCATTTGCAATTTACTGAATGGGATTGTTATAATAGGTTAGTGGGGTCGTCTAATTTTTTATCTTAAAATCAATTTTATACACCATCATTTTCGTTTCTATAACGTGTGAATATATCCACTATCGTATTCTACAACAAAAACAATCAGAGCGCCTTGTTATCACTAGTTCTATTTTTGACTTCCCGAGTCCGCTATTAGCATATAGCCCGCTAGCATCGCCAGCGTGGTTGCCGCTAATCTCGCTTACATTACTAATACTCTATTCACTGTTACTTGCTTTAATGGCGGATGTGTGTCTACCTTTGAGTGCAGGTGAGGACACTGCACCGAATGCAGCTCGAGCTGGAGGCCATGGAGAAGCAGATCCGCGACCTGGTGGAGAAGCAGACCCAGCTGAGAGAGCGGAGAGCCGCGCTGGAAACATCCCAGGCTGACGCTCAGATTGCTATAGTAGGTTAGTGGGATTATTGTCCACCAAAGTACTAAACCGATGCCATTCAATTAATTGCAAGTGGGATATGTGTCCATTTGCAACCTATTGAATGGTAGCACTATAATAGGTTAGTGGGATGATTGTCCACTAACCACTTAAAACGTCCCCATACAATAAATTGTAAGTGGGACATGTGTCCATTTGCCACATAATGAATGGGATCGCAATAATAGGTTAGTGGGATGACTGTCCACTAACCACTTAAAGCGTTCCCGTACAATAAATTGCAAGTGAGACATGTGTCCACTTGTCATTTAATGAATGGGTTCGCTATAATAGGTTAGTGGGATGATTGTCCACTAACCGCTTTAAGCATCCCATACAATAAATTCCAAGTGGGACATGTGTCCAATTGCCATTTAAAGAATGGGATCGCTATAATAGGTTAGTGGAATGATTGTCCACTAACCAATTAAAGCGTTCCCATACAATAAATTGCAAGTGGGACATGTGTCCACTTGTCATTTAAAGTATGGGATCCCTATAATAGGTTAGTGGGATGATTGTCCACTAACCACTTTAAACGTCCCATACAATAAATTGCAAGTGGGACATGTATCCATCTGCCATTTACTGAATGGGATAGGTATAGTAGTTTAGTGGGATGATTGTCCAGTAACCACAAAGCATTCCCATACAATAAATTGCAAGTGGGATCTGTGTCCATTTGCAATTTATTGAATGGTATCCCTATAATAGGTTAGTTGGATGTTTGTCCACCAATCTATTAAACCGAAACCACACACTATATTGCAAGTGGGATCTGTGTCCATTTGCAATTTATGGAATGGGAACACTATAATAGCTTCGTGGGATGAATGTCCATCCAACCTATTAATCCAATACCATTCAATAAGTTGCACGTGGGATCTGTTTCCATTTGCAATTTACTGAATGGGATCGCTATAATGGGTTAGTGGGATGTTTGTCCACCAATCTATTAAACCAAAACCATACAATAAATTGCAAGTGGGATCTGTGTCCATTTGCAATTTATGGAATGGGAACACTATAATAGGTTCATTGGATGATTTTATCCCCCTGACCTAAGTTGATCCAATACAATAAAGTGCAAGTGCGATCTCTGTCTATTTACAATTTATTGAATGGGATTGCTATAAAAGGTTAGTGGGATGATTGTCCACCAATCCATTTAACCGATCCCATTCAATAAATGGGAAATTGACACCTATCCCACTTGCACTCTATTGAGTGACATGTCCATTTCTAATTTATTTAATGGGGCCCAGATAGTGTTTTTTTTTTTGGACATTTTAAATCAAGGCCCATTCATGATTAATCAAATATTTTACTGCACTCAGCAGGTCCCCCTGAGTCCGTGGTACCCAGTTTCGTCCCAAAATTCCACTGTCCACGAAACCACTATTTCAGACAATGGAATAAATTGCAAGTGGGATCTCCATATCTCAGCTCTGAAAAAGGCTAGACAGCTAGAACTTGCATTCCTGTCTTAGTCTCAGTGCCATCTATCAGAAACCAGAGTTTCAAGAAGATTGAAGAAACTTTTTTTCGACCAAGAAAAAACTATAATGTTTTGTAACTATAATGTACCCTTTGGGTTTTTTCGGCAGAAAAAAAAATGTTTCTCCAATATTCTTTAAACTCTGGTTTCTGATAGAGGGCACTGAGACTAAAACAGGAATGCAAGTTTGGAGGCTCTAGAGCCTTCCGGGGCTGAGATATGAAGATCCCACTTGCAATTTATGCCATTATAGAAAATAATGGGTCCGTGAACAGTGGAATTTTGGGATGAAACTGGGTGATGTGGACTCAGGGGGAGCTGCTGAGTGCAGTAAAATCAAGATAAGTGGACAGTCATCCCATTTGCAATTTAGTCAGTGGGATGTGAGAGTTGAAAACAGGAAGTATGTCCACCTGAAATTTATTTAATGGGCCTTCTGTACTGGTCCCGTGGACACATGTGAATAAAGTGTATTTTTCATAAGCATGAGTGATACTGTTGATGAAACCACCTCTACTGTACTCAGCAAACTCAGTGGAAACCATTCATGTCAGTTTCATGTCATAATAGTGTTGAATTTGCATAAAAATTATGTAGAATTGAAAAGATCCCACCTGCAACTTATTTAATGGGCTTTCTGTACAGGGCCCGTGGACACATGTGAATAAAGTGTATTTTTCATAAGTATGAGAGATATTGTTTATGAGAACACCTCTACTGGAAGCAGGACACTCCAAAGAACCCATTCATGCAACTTTCATGTCATAAAATTGTGTAATATGCATAAATAATGAATGTCCATGGAACCAGTATATAGGGCCCACTGAATAAATTGGAAATGGGATGTTTCTTTATGTTAGATTAAAAATAACATTCATATTGGGGCCAGGGCCTAAATAAAATCAGCAAAAATATTCAGTGAAAAATACAGACATGTGCTCGCCCCTTTTCGGACCTTTTGACCCCTAAGCAAGGTTGTAGGGCCACCAAACTTTTCCACCCGCTCGAGGGGGTCCCCTTGAGACAAATGGTAAGCCCATTCAAATAAATTGAGCGGGACTTTTTTAGGGAGGTTCCAGGGGGCCCAAATCACACACGCAGTTGCGTCAGGAGCCCTGGAGTGAAGTGGTAGAAGGGCCCGGGCCTGGGGCCCCAAAAAGTATTTTTCCTGATTTTTCATCCATTTCTCTGTCTGCCATTGAAATCAATGGGAGAGGCCTAGAAACAGGCTCGATTTCAGTGAGACACGCGGCTTGACTTAAAAGGCCTAGGAAGCCACCAGGGCATTAAAAACAACATTCATATTGGGGCCAGGGCCTAGGGGCATCGAATGCTTGAGCGTGGGGCCCTGATGTACGACGTGGAAAAGGGCCAAAGTCCTCAGCATTTGGGAAGACCTTTAAAAAAATCAGCAAAAATATTCAGTGAAAAATACAGACATGTGCTCACCCCTTTTCGGACCTTTTGACCCCTAAGCAAGGTCGTAGGGCCACCAAACTTTTCCGCCCGCTCGAGGGGGTCCCCTTGAGACAAAGATTTTGAATTCGGCTAGATCGGACCCTTCTGAGCCGTGTCCGCGAACCCTCTATGGAAAGCCCATTCAAATAAATTGAGAACGGGACTTTTTTAGGGAGGTCCCATGGGGCCCAAATCGCACATTGAGTTGCTTCAGGAGCCCCGGAGTGATGTGCTAAAGGGGCCTGGACCTGAGACCCCAAAAAAGTATTTTTCTTAATTTTACATCTATTTCTCTGTCTGCCATTGAAGTCAATGGGAGAGGCCTAGAAACAGGCCCGATTTCAGTGAGACACGCGGCCAGACTTAAAAGGCTTAGGAAGCCACCAGAACTCGGAAGCCCGAACAGGGGGCCCACGACAGTGGTGCGTGCCGAGTTTCGAGGCTCAGTGACCTTCCGTCTACATACGGGAGACGTCCCGCTTCCCATTTAAACGCGTAACTGTTTCGTGGTCCCTTTTTTGACCTTTTGACCCCTGAATGAGTTCGTAGGGTCACCAAACTTTTCCGCCCGCTAAAGGGACCCCTGACGATATGCAAATGGTGCCCTCTAGTCGATCGGCCCTTTCGGAGCTGCGTCCACGAAGCCGCTAGGCCAAACCAATTCAAATAAGTGGCAAGTGGGATTTATTTAGAAAGGTCCCAGTGGGCCCAAATTGCACACGAAGTTGCATCAGGAGCCCTGGAGTGAAGTGCCGGAAGGGCCCAGGCCTGGGGCCCCAAAAAGTATTTTTCCTGATTTTTCATCCATTTCTTCGTCGGCCATTGAAACCGAGGGCCCCCGGTCCTAATGTTCAAGGAAATTTTTTTGGGCCTTTGCACAAAATCTCTTCTGCAGGCCTCTCTGTCTTATACCCACTCAGAGCCTTTTGAGTGATTTTTTTGGTCGGGAGAGGAGCTTTTTCAGAAGATCCTATGGCTTTGAGCTTTGGGGCCGTGAGCGAGGGGCCCCTGAGAAGCAAGAATCTCGAATCTCGCGGCCCTACGTCCTGTGGTCTCAGAACGGGAGACGTCCCGCTTCCCATTTAACCCTTTGGGGTTGACAAACACGGATACACGTTTTGTGGCATCTTCTCCTGATAACACCGAAAAGAACTTAAATTACACTTTCAGTTTTGATCTTACAGATAAGAGCAATACATCAATCGAATCTGTAAAGGGTCTACTTTTATTTTTTTTAATCAATATATTGTTTTCTGTGAGTGAGTAAACAAGATGATTTTCACATCATTCTGAAGCAAAAACTCTAGACTTCAAGATCCAGTTCTCAATAGTCTTGTGAACAAATGTTTTGTATGTGTTTCATGGCCTTATTTCAGTGACTTAAAAATTTTAGTTTTTCACGAAGCACGCATAAACGTTGTTTTCTCAAAAACACAATCACATACATACATGCTGCCCACATATTATTGTAGCCCAGTTTGTGCGGATTATGCTGCTACTAAACTTAGCCATTCAAATGTTTATTACCAACTGAAAAAAGCACAAATGTCAGGACATGTCAAAACTTCTCCAGGGCCCAAAACACCCTCGAACCCCAGAGGGTTAAACGCGTAACTGTTTTGTGGACGCACGTTCCCTTTTTGACCTTTTGACCCCTGATCGAGTTTGTAGGGTCACCAAACTTTTCCTCCCGCTAAAGGGACCCTTGATGATACGCAAATGGCGCCCTCTAGTCAATCGGCCCTTTCGGAGTTGTGACCCAAATTTGACAGGGGGGATCGTGGGGCCCCCCAAAGTGCTCCATCTAGAGCACCGGTCGATCGGAGCGGCTTTGCGTCGGACGTCATTTAAACAGCCAGGCAGAGCATCGGTGAGCGTCCGCAGGTCGAGGGCGCCTGCCCCCCTGCCTGAGGACTACATGGGAATGCTTTCTGTGAATATAGTGGGTAAACGGACAAATAGTGGATTCGTGGGATGTGGGGGGAGGGGGCAAGCGGTCAAGTCAAGTCAAGTCAAGTCACCTTTATTTATATAGCGCTTTTAACAATACAGATTGTGTCAAAGCAACTGAACAGCATTAATTAGGAAAATAGTGTGTCAATAATCAAAATTCCAGAGTTTTGCGACCTTAGGGAGTGTGATGGATGGTCAGCGGGGGTCAAGGAGTTGTTCCGGCACAATAGCGGCAAAGTGGACAAATAGTGCGTTCGTGGGACCTGGGGCACAGGGGCAAATGGTCAGCCGGGGTCAAGGAGACATTCCGGCACAATAGCGGTGAAATGGACAAATAGTGGGTTCGTGGGACGGGGCCCCTAGCCCAATCAAATGGTGAATGGACAAATAATAGGGTTTTGGGAGCGACTACCCCATTTACCCCTAAAAATGATTGAAAATGGACATTTAAAGGATCCATGGATGGGGGGAGGGGTCAACAGGTGAGTGTCACCCCCTATAGGTGTCCAAAACCCCCCTATTCCAGAGGAAGCAAATAGGAGCACGCGGAATTTGGGGTAAGCAGAAACCTCCCAATCGTCCTTTAAATAACAGGCTAACGGGATCCAAACCCACCCTACAGTCCCTTCGGGTAATTATGCATCCATTGGCAATTTATAAGAATGGGCCTTTTTCCGTGAACCCTTTAAATGTAATTTTTCTCTCACGCAACTAACCTGTCTGTACTTACCCTCAGATGCTCCAGCGCTCTTTTGATCCTGTTCTCCTCGACTCCTGCACAAATCCTGATCAACCTGCAAAAGACACAACAACAGTAATCTCAGATAAGAACCCAAGAACTATTCAACGTGTTTCTACTCACCTCCTCACCATTCCAGCCATTACATCCTGCAACTCATTCAATAAACATACCTGTTATTGCACTAATCCCTTGTCTCCGGCTTGTGTTGTGACACCTGTTTATTTGCATGTTGTGTATATCAAGAAAATGCTTAATTATAAATTATAAAGAAAATGCTTAATGACTTAATGTGTTCATATTCTGTGCCCATCTGTCTTAATACATTAGGTCACATTAGGTTAAGCTTGTTTCATGTTAAGCGTGTATTAGTATTATCAAACTTTATTATTTTATTATTTTATGAAATAAATAGTGCAATCATACTATTTTTACTATAATAAATTATTAGATTTTTTTATAGTTATATTTAATCGGTCACACTAGTGTGAGCACCAAAACAAATCTCCAGGTGCTCTCATGAGAACCAGACTGAAAAACTTATGTGCACTCAGGTTGTTGATTGTGGCCTGGGTCCGAAAACCAGTCAGACCATTTGGTGGTCACACCAGATTCTGACTGGTTTTCGGACACCCCCAGACCCCCCAATACAGTAAAACTGCACATTTTAGAGTGGCCTTTTATTGTGGCCAGCCTAAGGCACACCTGTGCAATAATCATGCTGTCTAATCAGCATCTTGATATGCCACACCTGTGAGGTGGATGGATTATCTCAGCAAAGGAGAAGTGCTCACTAACACAGATTTAGACAGATTTGTGAACAATATTTGAGAGAAATAGACCTTTTGTGTACATAGAAAAAGTCTTAGATCTTTGAGTTCAGCTCATGAAAAATGGGGGCAAAAACAAAAGTGTTGTGTTACATAGGACTTAGGCCTTACATTTATTTTATAATTAATATACAATTTATTTTTAAATGATTATTTTATTATCATAATTAGATATTTTCGCAACAAACACAGAAGAAACATATTATTTCTGGCATCTCATCTGTTGCCCCAATATCATTGCATGTGATTTGCTTTGTGTAATAAGGTATACAGTTACATTTGGATTATTAGACACAATCAAAAAGTATTTTGAGAGAGCACACAGGTTACCTGGTTGGTCACAAACAATCATCTTCTCCAAGAATGCTAATTATGAAGCTTTTGAACTTTTGAGTTAACGTCAGAGTGATGCGAACTGCCATGGCTAAAGGCAAGATTATGTACGGGGAGCAAAAGGGTTAGGCTTTTTTCTGATCTCTCGGTGGAGTTTCTACATCAAAGGAAGCGTTTTGATGGGGTAAAACTCACATACTGTTCATCAGTATGACAACTGATGGACAGGTGCATGAGTTTGAAGACCCAGCAGATGCCAAAAAGTTTCTACAGAGAATACAAAGAGCAGGTGATGCGTAGGGGACTTAAACTCTCCTCAATTAGTGATACCTGGTGGGATATGACATTGCTTTCACAATTCTGTAGATTTTCTAATCCCACTTGGGTATGGTTTCACGCTCAGTCTCAATATTAGTCATTAGTATTATTATTTGTCCCTATTTTTCCTTTATGCTGTTACACCATTGTTGGGTCGATTTTTCCATTCAATGGTATGTGCTGTTTTCCTTTTTTTTCCCTTAACCTAATGGTTGTAGACTATACTATTATTGAGTAAGAAATATGGTACCAGGCTCATTTGTGTTAAATATATCAGTAATTTAAAAGACATGGTTTAAAGCTTAAATATTTTATTTCATAAAATTTGTAATAATGCCAGGAGATTCACATGTCTCCTATTTGTTGTAGACAAAATAGAGACCACTGGTATGCCAGCCGCTCGCACTGACATCAGTGGTGGGTCCATCACACTGGCAATCATTCTTGTCAGTCCTGGACCAAGCTCCGCATCTGCAGGTTTACACACACATTATACCCCCCCCCAAAAAAAATTATTAGGGAAAACTTGCATGGCAGCTGTGGCATGACAAGGCTCTGGCATAGCGGCCACCATGGGACTAGACTTAGGCGTGGCGACTCAGACGTGGTGGCCATCTTGGCTGGGGACTCAGGTGTGGCAGGCGTGACGTGAGCAGGCCCTGGATAGGGAGGCGTGACGTGAGCAGGCCCTGGTGTGGCAGGCATGACGTGAGCAGGCCCTGCCGTGGCAGGCGTGATGTGAGCAGGCCTGGCGTGGCAGGCGTGATGTGAGCAGGCCTGGCGTGGCAGGCGTGACGTGAGCAGGCCCTGGATTGGGAGGCGTGACATGAGTAGGCCCTGGCTTGGCCAGCGTGGCGTGAGCAAATTCTGACATGACGGTTGGGGTGTGAAGATGCTCCGCGGTAGCAGTCATAACATGATGAGACTCTGGTGAGGTGCCGTGCTCCTCCTCCACGACACCCACAGTGAAAGCAGAGCCACTCAACAATAATGCAAAGTCAATATATCGTTCTAGAGTCCAGTGAGGAGTATGATGTGGCATTAAACAAGAAATATCTTCAGACAGACCAAAACGAAATATGTCTTTGAGTGCAGTATCATTAAAGTCTACCTGGTAACACAGTTCACAGAATGCTGCCACGTAGTCCTCAATGCAACAATTACCTTGACGAAGGCACAAATTCTTTGCTGCTGGATCCATAGTGATCTGGTGTACTGTAAAGCTGTTGGATCTGTGGTTGGCGAAGTATTCTGTAACGGACTGAGTGTGACAAGGAAGATCAAAATGCAAGCTTTATTTAAAACAGATCGTGGTCAAGACAGGCAGGGTGCACACACACACACACACACACACACACACACATTATACAATAACATGTTATTATTAACATAGGCCTTATATTTATTTTATAATTAATATATTTATTTTTAAATTATTATATTATTATCATAATTATATATTTTTGCAACAAACACAGAAGAAATACGTTATTTCTGGCATCTCATCTGTAGCCCCAATATCATTGCATGTAATTTGCTTTGTATAATAAGATATACAGTTACATTTGGATTGTTAGACAAAATCAAAAAGTATTTTGAGAGAGCACACAGGTTAGCTGGTTGGTCACAAACAATCATCTTCTCCAAGAATGCTAATTATGAAGCTTTTGAACTTTCGAGTTAATGTCAGAGTGATGCGAACTGCCATGGCTAAAGGCAAGATTATGTACGGGGAGCAAGAGGTTAGTTTTTTTTTTTCTTCTGATCTCTTGGTGGAGTTTCTTCATCAAAGGAAGCATTTTTATGGAGTAAAACACATACTGTCCATCAGTATGACAACTGATGGACAGGTACATGAGTTTGAAGACCCAGCAGATGCCGAAAAGTTACTATAGGGAATACAAAGAGCAGGTGATGCACAGGGGACTTAAACGTTTGTAAACTCTGCTCAATTATTGATACCTGGTGGGATATGACATTGCTTTTTTTCTCAATTCTGTAGATTTCCTAATCCCACTTGGGTATGGTTTCACGCTCACTCTCAATATTAGTCATTAGTATTATTATTTGTTATTTTTATTTTTTTGTATTAATTATTATTTTAATTTATTTGATATTTATTAGTAAAAATAAGCACAAAGATGCAAATAACAAACAATAGGACTAATACAATTTAGAAAAGATTTAAAAGAAATAAAGATTATTATAAAGATCCTTTATGTTATTCATATACTGTAGTCTAACAGCAGCATTTTAGTAAGAAATAACAGAAATTGAATAATCAAATGTAAAATAAAACTGCATATAGTCTTAATGAATTAAATGTAGACTGATCGATGTTAAAGCTACTTAAGTAATTCAGTCAGGAGCAGAGTTATTTTCTCTTTGTCTTATTGTCTGATTACAATTAAGGATATTGACAACAGCAGGTATGTTAGGCTGCTGTCACTTTAAGACACATACATGGTTCCAATATATCAATCCATATTTCTTCTAATTTCTGATTTTACATTTACATTTAGTCATTTAGCAGATGCTTTTATCCAAAGCGACTTACAAATGACGACACTAGCTAGATGTTGTGACTTGGACACCTCACCTCTCCAAGTTACCTTGAAGGACCTATCTGAGAGGTAAGACTCAAACCACTGACGTGCGGTTCCTGAAATGCCATTTTCCAATAAGGTTGACAGGAGACCCTGGTGGTTCACCATATCAAAAGCAGCAGACAGATCCAGCAAAATAAGTATAGAATATTTGGAGGCTGCTCTTGCCAGTCTCAGGGCTTCAACAACTGAAAACAAGGCAGTGTCGGTCGAATGTCCACTTCTGAAGCCAGATTGGTTGCTGTCCAGGAGGTTGTTCTGTGTTAGAAGGGCTGAGACTTGGTTGAACACAACTCATTCAAGTGTTTTTGCAATGAAAGGTAGAAGGGAAACCGGTTTGTAGTTTTCTAAAAGAGTTGGGTTAAGAGTGGGTTTCTTAAAGGGATAGTTCACCCCAAAATAAAAATTTTATGTTTATCTGCTTACCCCCAGGGCATCCAAGATGTAGGTGACTTTGTTTCTTCAGTAGAAGGCGAGCAGGCTCAGAAGTTGGGAATACGTGGAAAGTCACCACTCCCGAATGAGTTTGCGCGAGAGAATGTAATCTTTTAGTTTTAAGTCGGTTTGAACAATCCAGATAAGCGCAAGTATGTACCATTTTGATTAGCCGTCGTATCTACAATGTCTGTGCACTGTGTAACCAATGAGTGAAGTATACGTGCGAGAGATCACTTCCGGCACTTGCGTAAACTATGCCAGAGCGCGTACACACCTCACGCACCAGATGCCTGCGCGCGCTCAAAGACAGTTGGACATAGTGGTGAATTAGAGGTAAAAAATGATATAAATACTGTTCGGTTTCTGGCACAAACCGATCGTTT
>NW_015547693.1:61232-61959 GCF_001515605.1 Sinocyclocheilus anshuiensis
ACACCACACCTCTCCAAGTTACCTTGAAGGACCTATCTGAGAGGTAAGACTCAAACCACTGACGTGCGGTTCCTGAAATGCCATTTTCCAATAAGGTTGACAGGAGACCCTGGTGGTTCACCATATCAAAAGCAGCAGACAGATCCAGCAAAATAAGTATAGAATATTTGGAGGCTGCTCTTGCCAGTCTCAGGGCTTCAACAACTGAAAACAAGGCAGTGTCGGTCGAATGTCCACTTCTGAAGCCAGATTGGTTGCTGTCCAGGAGGTTGTTCTGTGTTAGAAGGGCTGAGACTTGGTTGAACACAACTCATTCAAGTGTTTTTGCAATGAAAGGTAGAAGGGAAACCGGTCTGTAGTTCTCTAAAAGAGTTGTGGCACAAACCGATCGTTTCGTGTCTTAGGACATCACTGTGTCGTCACGAGCTGCAGGGTTTAATTTGGATTTGTCTGTGCATGTCTTTTTTACTCTCATAGATTTTGTATTCATTGCCATGCATTATACGACTGATAGACTGCAACGGCTGGACTTAAAAATCATAATTTATGTTCTACTGAAGAAACACAGTCACCTACATCTTGGATGCCATGGGGGTAAGCAGGTAAACATAAAATTTTCATTTTGGGGTGAACTATCCCTTTAAGAAGTCGGGTTATACAAGCCTGTTTAAATGTTGAGGGAAAAACACCAGTGTGAAGGGATGTGTTAACGATGTGAGTGAGTGCA
>NW_015547693.1:62612-64582 GCF_001515605.1 Sinocyclocheilus anshuiensis
TCGTCAGCTGTTAGAGTTGATGAAGGAGGGGGAGGAGAAGGACAAAGGAGGGAGGAAAATGTTTTAAAGAGCATACGAGAGTTAGGCGTATTATTATATTTTCACTTAAGACATAACCAAATGTTTTTACGTGAATACTATCAAGCATATGTACGCTTCATTTTTCATTCATGTTTCTTTAGCACTCCAACCCATCAAAAATTAAGCAGTCCTGGGGAACAATATATATTGTCATGCTGCTTAGTCCTACTCAAGAGGATGCTCAAGAAACCCTTGTTATTAGTGATGGCCGTTAAGTTAACTGCAGCCAGCAACTTACTGCTCGTGCTCATGCACACACTCCAAAGTTATGTGAGTGAGCTGCGGCCAAGACAGTGAGTAAACGTGTTTCACCGACATCATGTCGACAGATGAGTTTCCTTATATTTATTATCATTTAATTTGGATTTTCTTGGCAAAACTGCCGTGAGTCCTTCACATAAAAATCAGTCAGCAGGTAAATGAGGAAGTTCAACCTGCCTCAGGAGCTGCTCACACAGTTCTACTCGGCCGTCATTGAGTCTGTCCTGTGCACTTCAACTGTCAGCTAATGTCTGCTACCAAATCAGACATCAGAAGACTACCACGGACAGTCAGGACTGCTGAGAGAATCATTGGTGCCCCCCTGCCCACCCTTCAAGATCTTTACACCTTCAGAGTGAGGAAAAGGGCTGGCAAAATCACTCTGGACCCCTCACACCCAGCACACTTCCTCTTTGAACTGTTGCCTTCTGGCTGGCGCTACAGAGCACTGAGCACCAAAACAGCCAGACACAAGAACAGCTTTTCCTCCAGGCCATATTCCACCTGAACAACACAATAAACATCTCAGGACTGTACATCTGTAAATAACTAATCAAAACTTTCATCCGTAAGTAGCACATACACATTCACATTTGATTTTCTCTATATTTTATTACTATATTGTTATTTATAATGTATTGTCTATTCTCTTTATTAGTAGTGTTGTTGTTGTTTTTTTTTTACCTTCAATTATATGTATGTCTGCACTATGTCTGTACTTTCTGTACTGGAAGCTCCTGACACCAAGCTGAATTCATTGTGTGTGTAAACACTTGTCAATAAAGCTCTTTCTGATTCTGATTTATATCGTTTTAAATGTTTCATTACATGCTGTTCACACATTGGCAATAACAAAAGTGATTAATACTTGAAAATGCTTTCATATAGCCCCCTTAAAAATTGTATTTCGTCCATAGAAACAAGTAGTTAACATTAGCTAGCAAGCAAATTCACAAGTTCTAGAGCAGCACAGCTATTTAAAAATTGCTATTTTCTTCTGTCCAGTAATGACATTCATTGAGCAATATCTGATAGTACATATTTTAGTACCTACACTGTTAGACATTTCAAAGGGTTTTTACAGTAACTTAAGTTACTGTAATTAAGATTTACAGTAGCAAACTGTATTTGGTTTACAGTCGCAAACTGTACTGTTTATAGTAAATTACTGTAAAAAAATCCAGTTCATCAGTATACTATTGTAATTAATTAATTTTAATATATTTCATTAGATTTTATAATTTTTATATATAATTCATTTTAGTTTTACCCTACATAGGTACTACTGGCATTCAATTAAAACAGACACAATAATTACAAAATATATAAATTATAATAATATTTAAAACATTGCATGTATAACACATAAATACAGTCTTCCAATGCTGGAACAGTGCATCTTCATTTCTCCTGTCTTAGGACATTTTGCAGTGCATTATGTTGTATCATCTGGATTTATCCTAACAAAGACTCTTTAGGCAACAGAAACATAATACGGAAAAAAGATAAGCAGCCAAAGAATACATCTGCCATCTGCAAAACCCAGGTGCTGCTCCAAAACGTGGCCACCACTTTTGCTCACCATCCACTTTGTTAGTGACAGAAATGTCTTCTCTGAAAAACAAGTA
>NW_015547693.1:65063-74816 GCF_001515605.1 Sinocyclocheilus anshuiensis
AATTCCATTAAAAACTATAACAAACAAATTCTAAAACTAGAAAGGTAGCTAGCCATAAAACTTGTTTAACCTAGCTAACATACGATTTTATTCTCTCAATAGGCTACTGGCCAAAATTAACTACTAACACCTGAACAAAATTTCACATTAGTTAACAATGTTAATACAAGATAAGTGTTGCTCGTTAAAAGTAATTTTAATTCGGTAATTCAATAATCTGACAAAAGTCGTTTGAAACGCAGTTTACCATAGTAAAGTTTGTTACTGCTATGTTGACGGGTAAATGTTACTAGGTTAAACTGGTGTGCAAAAATGTTGACACAAACACACAGACAAACGTACATATATTTTTTACCTTGCTTACTTGTCTTATTCTCTCGTAAGGTGCATCGACACACAGGGCAGATGTTCTCCAGAACTCTTCCACTCTCGCAGGTTCATCCCCGGGCAAAACCCGCGGCGCTGCCCCGCTCGTTCCGTGTCTTCCTCGGACGCGAGTGGCGCAGCGCGACTCGACTCGACAAAAGACAATATAGAACCCATTATATAATCTACAGTGGATGCAGACAGTAAAGTGATGCCCCGGTATATTTCTGACGTACAGATGTACTCCAAGCGCTCGTGCTGTTTCTGACACAAAGGACAAACGGATTTTCCAATCATTACAAGCGATGTAACATTCGGTGTAGTCAGTCCCAAGCTGTTGCGGCATTGTATACACGGTGTAAGTCGAATCTTGTCAATCCAAATGTAAGAAATGAGGAAAATAAAGCAACCTCAATAGAATGGCGCCAAAGAGGCCATTACGGCAAATACAGTAGTATACAGCAATTTTAAAAAATACAGTATAAGTCACTGTATGTGGGGTTTGACGTCACAGAAAATTCCCATGATGCAAAGGGTATTACAGTTACTTACTGTAAAGGGAATTTGCAGTATTATACTGGGTGAACTACAGTAAATATCTGTAGAAATTACAGAAATGTCTAACAGTGTAAGAACTCTTCCACTCTCGCAGGTTCATCCCCGGGCAAAACCCGCGGCGCTGCCCCGCTCGTTCCGTGTCTTCCTCGGACGCGAGTGGCGCAGCGCGACTCGACTCGACAAAAGACAATATAGAACCCATTATATAATCTACAGTGGATGCAGACAGTAAAGTGATGCCCCGGTATATTTCTGACGTACAGATGTACTCCAAGCGCTCGTGCTGTTTCTGACACAAAGGACAAACGGATTTTCCAATCATTACAAGCGATGTAACATTCGGTGTAGTCAGTCCCAAGCTGTTGCGGCATTGTATACACGGTGTAAGTCGAATCTTGTCAATCCAAATGTAAGAAATGAGGAAAATAAAGCAACCTCAATAGAATGGCGCCAAAGAGGCCATTACGGCAAATACAGTAGTATACAGCAATTTAAAAAAATACAGTAAGTCACTGTATGTGGGGTTTGACGTCACAGAAAATTCCTATGATGCAAAGGGTATTACAGTTATTTACTGTAAAGCGAATTTGCAGTATTATACTGGGTGAACTACAGTAAATATCTGTAGAAATTACAGAAATGTCTAACAGTGTACTTAACCAGTTTGCACTGAGCACCAAAATAGCTTCTTTCATTGTTTTTTTTCCCCCAGTTGGATCTAACCATGGGCGAATTAAGAATCTATGGATCCAACAGTATGTCATATGATTCACTTGCATCTAGCCCAAAACTGTGATAGGCTATAGATGCCACTATGTCTGTACTATTAACACATGCAGGTGAAGAAAGATATTGTATTATCTGAGAATAAAATGACCTACTTGATTAAGTATTTCAAATACAAAAATACTGTCTCTCAAAGTATTTAATTACAAATTACATCAGATTTTTTTTGTCCAGAAAAATACAAATGACAAAATACTTAAAAGTAATTAAATATGTATTTTACATACATTTATTTTTTTTTAGATTTTTTTTCTTACCCCTCTAGAGGTGGTGTTCTGGTGACATCTTCATCTTGAATTTTCATATGCAGCAAAATGTGAAACTCCTTTGCATGAGCCTCCTGAGTTCTCCCATCTTTAAATGTGTATGAATTGTCAATGGTGTGCAAAGAGCTTTAAAACAGCTGCATATATCAACATCAGAGTTTACAGTTTTTCTCGATTGCTGACTCACTATAACGGATTCGGTTGGCACAGTTTCCCAAACCATTCATTCAGTTCTCAAAGCAAAGACACATTTCTCAAAACATTTAACACATTTCACCTGTTTTCACACATGTTCCAATTTGCTCTTCTGCAATCTCGGCTCAGAAATGTTGTCATTTTGCACAGGTTTAACCATATTCTCATTCAGAAAACACACCATAATTAACTCAAACATCACATATCTCAAATAGCACCTGTTTATCCACGTGTGAACATTAAATAGCTAAATTGATGACACGAATCAGAATATCAAGATAAACAAGTTTAAACAATGGAAAGAGAGCTGAAAGGATCAACTACAGGGTTTTATACTACTTACACCCATTATAATTACAGTCAGGTAGAGTGGAGGAAAACACCTGTGTAGTTTTTCTGTGAAACAAAAGTTAAATGTGTCTAGAATAGTTATCCTAGTTTTCAATGACATAAATTATACATCAGGTATGGAAAATGTTGAGTTCCCTTACATGGGAACTTCGAACTGCATCCTCTAGGGCTCGCTATGGGGAATGCCTCGTCGTGACCCATGTCTGAAGCATACATTGAAAAAACACTAACAACACGTTGGCCGGCGACAGCCATGACGTCACTACCGGTGCGACTATAGAATAAATAGGCACCCGGAGAACACATCATCCTCTTCTTCGTCTTCACTGACTGTTTTGTTTGAAGCGTGCATTTCCGTGGTAAGAGCGATCTCTATTCATTCATTATGGCGAGCACTAGCAAAGCGTTTAGAAGATGTGTGCATGTGTGCAGGATATACAGTATCCTGTTTATTATATTCTTGCTATTAGTACCGTCTTAGTCAAAAATATAAATCAAATATTTAATTCCTTGTCCGCTCCTGCTGCATTCCAGTATGTCCTTCAATCCACATCCTGTTAATCCTATTTCCGCCATGTCTTTTACCAATATCATCCTTTGAATTTTATATTTTGTGCAATACACAAGCACATGTTCTACATTTTCAGGCACTTGGCACTGATCACAAAGTCATGTTGGGTGTTTCCTGCAGGGTGATTCTATAATTAGAGATATATTTGGCATTGCAGAAAGTTAAGAAAAAAAACTTTTCACTAGCAGATTTTTTTTTTCAGTATCTTATTGAAAACATATTTAATTTTAATAATTCAGTGCTTGCCAAACACAAGGTACTTCCTTTTTTTACTTTTAATGAAAAAAAAAAAACAGATGTCTTTATGGTATTGTTTGTCAACTCTGTTACGGACAAATTAGCCAATGTGTAGAAATAACAATAAATCATAACAGGAAAAATTATTCTTGTTTCATTAGACAAACAGTCCTTACATTCCATCACTCGAAACTGAGATATTATTTCACCTATGCATACCTTAAAAATAAAAAAATAGCTATGTCTTCACAGAACCGTCCACTTGGAGCAAATATTTTTCATCTGAAAATGTATTATATACAATATCCAGTTAAAAAAAAAATCGTTGACATATTATAAGGGTGCAAAAATAAATCAATAATGTTTATTAGATTTTAAACAACAATTTTATTGTTTTTTTTGTGAAAATAGTTCATAAACAGAGTTGACCCTTTAAGTAACAGAATTGTAAAGTAACAGAATTGTCCAATGGACTGTCAATTCTGTTGCCGCATTGTCAGCATTGTTACTCTACCTTGGTAACAGAGTTTGACAGTAACAGAATTGACAATTTTCTTTATTTTTTGCCAAAAACTCCACTTGCTAGCATAAATGCTAAGAGCACATGGCACTAATGAAATCATGATTAAAAGACTTTTAAATAACAATCTGTTTTCCTTTTGATATAGTGGTAACAGATTTGACACTTTATAAAATAACTCTTGGTGTAAGAACTTTTTAGATTAAACTATTTTCTTAGAGAGAGCGCATAGACTTTTCAGTGCTTCAGATCTTAACAATGAGGGAAAGTGACATAATTTCCTGTATCTTACATAGTTGTGGGAGATAATTCCACTAATTTAAAGGCAAAGAATGGTACGGTAACAGAGTTGACGCAAGATTTACGGACACACATTTTAATCAGAAAATTTTTGTTGTTGTTTTTTTTATGATGTTGTAGAAATAGGTAAATGACTCTTTAGGGCTTTTATAAATTGAATGAAATATTACAAAAAGAAAAGTACAATAAAATATTTTGATTACACAATGATACATTATGGAAAAAATTCACTGACTAATTCGTACAACAATAAATCATGATTTTCAGCTATTTAAGACACTTTTTGCAAAAATATATTATATTGTTATGGACTGTAACATCTTGCAATTCATAACAATGATTAACACAGTATTAAAATAATAAAAAATATTACCATTTGAAAAAGCAGAAAGAAAAACAATGACTTCGGACACCAAATGTACCTGCAATTATAGAATCTCTCCTATCATATGAAGCGTACTATTTAATTTACTGTGTCCTATTCTTAATCTATGCCACCATTGTGAAGATCGCATTCCCTCCAATAGATGGCACAGTTCATTGTTCTCATGTATGAGGGGGAGGTTGATGATCTGTAGAATTCTTGGTTGAGCATTGTTAAGTATTAATAATTAATTAAGTTTATTTTGTTCCAAATTTGTATGTATTTTGAAATATTATAACGGTTTACTTTGTTGCTGTTAAAGCATATTTATTTGTATTTCTTGAGTTTCTTTATTACCAACACGGTCTCACCCCTCATCGTCACGCCCCTGGCGTCGACATCCGAGGCAGAAGGTACCCCCTTTGCGTCGCTTTTCAACGTAGAGGGCCGTACAATACACTTCAATGTAAATCCCTCACCTTCGGATTCTGACGCAGGGGGGTCAACCAACGATTCTCTCGCGATTCTCTCGCTTTGAATGAATGGAATGTTCACATCGGTCAACTCAATGGAAAATGCGGAGTGACCTACTAGCTGTAAAGAGTCACCCGTGGTGTAATGTATTCAAGTGTAATACGTCATGATGTAAGTGCGTAACGTGAAAGCATGTGACATGTAAGAACGAGGTGGTAGATAAAGCATGAGAGTTCGAGAGCCACGTTTGTGTCGTCTCATTTAATGGTTATAAAACAACAATACATGCTGTCAGAAGTGCATCGAAAGAAGAATGGCACAGTTACAGCCACCATCGAACCTCTGTTTACAAGGAAATCTTGCCGAAAACTGGAAAATTTGGATACAAAAATTCGACCTGTTCCTGACGGCTAGCGGTATCGCAGAAAAGTCTGAAAAAGTGCAGTGTGCCACGTTTCTGCACGTCACGGGTGATGATGCAATAAAAGTCTGCAATACTTTTGAATTTAATGATGATGAGAGAGACAAAATCAACATTCTCAAACAAAAATTCAGAGACTATTGTGAACCGAGAAAAAACCTACCTTACATACGTCACATGTTCTTCACGAGGGCTCAAGGACCGTCAGAGAAAGATAAAGCATGAGCGTTCTAGAGCCACGTGTGTGTCGTCTCATTTAATGGTTATAAAACAACAATACATGGTGTCAGAAGTGCATCGAAAGAAGAATGGCACAGTTACAGCCACCATCGAACCTCTGTTTACAAGGAAATCTTGCCGAAAACTGGAAAATTTGGATACAAAAATTCGACCTGTTCCTGACGGCTAGCGGTATCGCAGAAAAGTCTGAAAAAGTGCAGTGTGCCACGTTTCTGCACGTCACGGGTGATGATGCAATAAAAGTCTGCAATACTTTTGAATTTAATGATGATGAGAGAGACAAAATCAACATTCTCAAACAAAAATTCAGAGACTATTGTGAACCGAGAAAAAACCTACCTTACATACGTCACATGTTCTTCACGAGGGCTCAAGGACCGTCAGAGAATATTGATGCCTACGTCACGGACCTAAAGAACAAGGCAAAAGACTGAGTTTGGAGAATTGCATGATTCACTAATCAGAGACAGAATTGTTTGCGGCATAAGAGATGACACAGTAAGAGCCAGATTGCTAAGAGAAGCAGATCTCACACTAGCAAAAGCTGTGGACATTTGTCGGGCTAACGAAATCACGTCTAGCCAAGTAAAAGCACTAAATGAAGAAGTAGACATGCACACGATCAAAACTGTAAAAATTAACCAAAAATCAACAAGAGTATGCCAATGAGGAGTGATTCGAGTAACGACATAAAGTGCTGCAGATGTGGTTACAAACATGAACAGAGAAAATGACCTGCCTACGGACAAATGTGCAGACAGTGTAATAAAAAGAACCACTTCACAAAAATGTGCAAAAACGAGTGGAAACACCCTAGAAAGATGCACACGCTTGAACAGACAGAGGAAGGTGACAACATAAGTAACCTGAGATGATTTTTACTGTTTAAAATAACTGTTTCTATTTGAATATATTTTAAATTTTTATTTATTCCTGCAATTTCAAAGCTGAATTTTTAGCATCATTACTCCAGTCACATGATCCTTCAGAAATCATTAAAATATTCTGATTTGCTGCTAAAAAAAAACATTTATTATGTTGAAAACAGCTGAGTAGAATTTTTCAGATGATGACTAGAACAGTCGGGAAAATGCCCGGTATGCCCGATTACCAATCCAGCCCTGGTTCCTGGGCACATTAGAAGTTCAGAGAAACAAGCTAAAAAACGTACAGTCTGTCACTACTGAGATCTAGAAATAAAGAGAAGAGTGGTCTGAAGTGCTCAAGATACAAGGCAAACAAGTGAAATTCAAGTTGGACACTGGTGCAGAATGTAATGTTCTCTCATTAAAGACTTTCAACTCGCTGGACATAATGGAGAAGCTGCTAAAATCCACCTGCAAGTTACTTACATACTCTGGACACCAGATGTCGCCATTGGGAC
Source organism: Sinocyclocheilus anshuiensis (assembly GCF_001515605.1). NCBI lineage: Eukaryota > Metazoa > Chordata > Actinopteri > Cypriniformes > Cyprinidae > Sinocyclocheilus > Sinocyclocheilus anshuiensis. Next base: position 72,097 of record NW_015547693.1, read on the forward strand.
AGACACAGCTAACCTGTGAGTACAAAGGTCAAAAACACAAGATTCAATTCCAGATTGTGGAAAGAGATGCTCCTGCAATATTAGGAAGATCCACATGTCAAACATTAGGCATGATAAAAAGGGTACATGAAGTGTCTGCTAATGATGATGACATTCTGAAAGAGTTTGAAGATCTGTTCATTGGTCTAGGATGCATGCCAGAATATTGTGAGATTTATTTTGATTATTTTATATTATGTGTAAATTAAAATTAAGTGGGATAATCTGGTTTGTTTATGTATGTGACGTGATGGACAGATTGGCGCGATGACATGTGAAGTGGATGTCATGTGAGACTGTATGGAGTCAATATAATGGCACATATATATGCAAAATAATAAAGTTTTGCAAAAGAAAAATAAAGGCTTGAGCAAAAAAAATAAGTTTTGCAAACAAAAATAAAGATCGCAAAATAAAAATAAAGTATTGAGAGAAAAAATTTACGTTTTGCAAACAGAAATAAAGAATTGCAAAAAATAAGATATAATTCATTGCAAAAATCAATGACAGTTGTAAAAGAAGCTTATGAACTGTGATTCTATTTTATCTCTGCAACACATATTTTCCATGCTCACACCTACTAATTCATTTGCAATGCTCCATTTATTTTGTGTTTCAGTCAAGCGTGAGCTCACCATACCGGTTTCCCTTTGCGCTTCACTTTTCTGTGCGTTTCACTTTATGGCACTGTTTTGACGTGAGGGTGGAGTCAAGAAACTGGGGCGTGTTCAAGCCAGGTCCAGGTCAGGTCAGGGTCAGCAGCAGCCTTCTCCTGCTTTTTATCAACCAGCTCAGGGTCAGCAGCAGCAACAACAGCAGCCTTCACCTGCTGTTTGTTCACCAAGAATAGATCAAGATATCACCAGGTTATCAGCACCCTCACCTAACGATTAAACTGTTCTATTTGTCTTTCTTTTGCACATTTAACATTAATTAACACTCTTATCGTATTATAGAGTATTTCCTGGAATGTTTAAGAAGAAAAAGAAAACTGCAAACACGCAAATACAATCTAAAGCAACAGCATGGAAGCCATTTACAATTAATATTTGTCTTTTAAACAAAATCACTGAAACCTCACCCTCTCCTTCCGATGAGCTGGAGTTAATCCAGGCAGGGTTGGGAAAACGTACCATTACAGTTTCGTCGAACATGAACCATTCTGAAGTAAGTACAATTTTTAGTAGTATTGCAAAACATTTGTACAACTTTGTGACCATGTCGATGTAAGGTCACCCAACCCCAACAAGTTGTTAAACAGTCAAGTAAAGCTCAGTGCCAGCTTTCTTAATTGCTTATGTACTTTGAACAATCCTATGCGTATGGAAAGTCATGCATATACTCATAATCTGGGGAATAGTGAAAAGAAAAGTAAAATGCAGCATTTCCATAGATGAGCTGTTCCATTGATATGCAGTTACTAACCTCTTTTTGTGTTCACCACAAGCTATATTTGCTAGCAGTAGTATTAATAGATGTTTTGTGAATATACAGCGCAAACCCTGATTTCCATTGTTTATGAGTGGCCCAGGGTTAAGAATTTGGAGTATGGAAAGACTAATTGTCTGAAACAATCCCAAATCAATATTTCATAATCATATTTAATATGTATTTACATTACCATTACTGTGTGTGCTCTAAATTTTGTGCTCTTGTTTGCAAACCCTTGTTCTGTTTCATGTTTTCTGTAGTTATGAAGTCTTGAAGCTGAATTTCCCAAAATGAGATCACTCGCTGGAGGGTGGCTGCTTTATAAGGCACCAGGTGCACTATATTAAATACCAGAGCAGACACAAGCATGTGAAGAGCTAAAACACAACTGTTTTAGTGCAAACTGTACAAGTCATATTTGAGTGGTCTTACACAGGGTTACAATTGCACATTCTCTTGGCATCCCAAAGCATTCACATGTATACATACCCTGTTAAAAAAGAAGTTATTATTTTATAGTATTGCACAAGGAAGTGATATTACAGTATGGGTTAAACTCGGGCACTGGTCATTACTAATATTTTTTTTTAGCTTCAACAGATAAAAGCCTAATTATATAGTAAAGGCCCGCTATGGTTTGATGTGTTGTAATGTATATTTGAATTGGCAGGTGGTAATGGAAGGAGAAGGCTTACTGTTGTCCCTCCAGACTCAGAGGGCTACACTGGCAGCCTTATCAAAATGGCAACAACCAGTGGAAGAACAGCACTCTACATGGTCCCTCTTCAAGATGAGTTGTGTCTTGATCCACTTCCATTCTCAGCAGAGGAGTTTGTCAAGATGCCAAAGGTGGAGTGTCGGACATGTCAAACAACCATGCCATTACCAGTTTTATACATGCATATCAAGTCCTGTGGTGGCACACAATCAGCTGATGATGATGAGGTATGTTATTTATACCAGTGGTTCCCAAACCTGTCCTGGAGGCCACCCTGCTCTGCACATTTGTTGGCCTCCCTAATCAGACACCCCCAATTTAGTTCTTGCAGTCTCTACTAACAAGCTGATGAGTTGAATCAGGTATGTTAGATAAGGGAGACATACAAAAGGTGCAGGGCAGGGGGGCCTCCAGGACAGGTTTGGGAACCACAGATTTAAACCAGGGGTCACCAAACTCGGTCCTGGAGGGCTGGTGTCTTGCAGAGTTTAGCTCCAACTTGCCTCAACACACCTGCCTGGGAGTTTCATGT
>NW_015547693.1:82624-92416 GCF_001515605.1 Sinocyclocheilus anshuiensis
AGGGCAGTGGTTCCCAAACCTGTCCTGGAGGACCCCCTGCCCTGTAAATTTTGTATGTATCCCTAATCAGACACCCAATTTAGTTATTGCAGTCTCTACTAATGAGCTGATGAGTGGAATCAGGTGTGTTAGATAAAGGAGACATACAAAAGGTGCAGGGCAGGGGGGCCTCCAGGACAGGTTTGGGAACCACAGATTTAAACCAGGGGTCACCAAACTAGATCCTTTGAGGGCCGGTGTCCTGCAGAGTTTAGCTCCAACTTGCCTCAACACACCTGCCTGGAAGTTCCAATTATACCTTGTATGAGCTTGATTAGCTTGTTCAGGTTTGTTTAATCAGGGTTGGAGCTAAACTCTGCAGGACACCAGCCCTCCAGGAGGCTGTTCATAAAAAAAGTTTAGCAAATAGTCCAGGCTGATTTCAGTTAGTCTGACTTATTTTGAACCAAATCAAGTGACAATAAGTCAGACTAACTGAAATAAACTTATTATAGTCTTATTTGATAAACTTGTTTTATGAAACAATTGTAACTGTCTACATTTCAATGAACTTTGGTATTAGGCTGCACATATACCCAGTTTTGTTATTTCAGATTACTGATGATGATGAAGTAAAAATAGTTGCTGTTATGATTTTTAAAAATATTTCTTTGCCAACCATTTGTTCTGAGGTTACTGAGTAAAAACAAGTTTAGTGTAGTGAGAACTAGAATATAACCTTTGGTGAAATTCTCAGTGTATTACAGTCATTTGGTGCGAACAGTCCTACATGTGGCTCCCCTGAACACCACAACCAAAGCCCAGACATCCAATGGTATGTATTTTTAATCAATACAGGTAAACACACTTAAGAATGTACTATTTGACTAATCTGTTTTTCTTTTCACAGTCCAGATGATGTACTGAAGTTGTTGGCAAGTAGGGTAGATGACAGCAAAGATTTCAAAATCTGCATGTCTCGCACAGACTTCTTACAAAGAGCTATGGTACCGTGGCAGCGGCAGAAGAAAGGGACCCCTGGCAACACTTTGCGTGTAACAGTTTTGGGGGAAGCAGGTGTTGATTCAGGTGCCATTAGAAAGGAATTTCTTACAGGCAAGTCAGTTTCTCTATTATGAATTTTGTATTCATGAAACGGTTTTAAAAATTAGAAATTGCATTAATTTTTGGGACTAGTTATGGACGTGTTAGGAATCATACGTTTTTTTGTTTTGTTTCCTTGACTGATTTTCTGTTCTTGCTGTAACCCTAATCCTTTTATTTTACATTATTCTTGTCATATAACTTAACTAAAAAACACAAGCTGTTAATAGCTTGTATTTATTTTTACTTCTTTTATAGGTTCCCAAAATATATGAATGTGCGTATTATAACTATACAATACACAATCATCAAAAACATTAAACCCACCTGCCTGTGTTGGTCCCCCTTGTTCTACCAAAACAGCAGCAACCCACATCCTAGAATTGCTTTCTTCTCACCATTGGCTACACTCAATTGTTAGGGTAAGATGTGGGCATGGAGTAGGGATGCTCCGATCCGCCTTTTTCGCCTCTGATACCGATTCCGATACCTAGGGTTCGGTATTGGCCGATACCGATCCGATACCAGTGAAGTTTTTTTCCCTCATTTAAATAAATGTAGAATTTATATATCTCTGTGTGTGGAACTGATAACCATTCTTTCACAATCTACTAGATACAGACTACTTCATTATAAAGAATATTATTATAAAATACATTCATTAAAAACATTCATATATATATATGTTTAAGTATATACTCTAAAATTAAAATAAATTTATTTTGAATGTATAGCATATTTTTTATTTTTAATAAGGCAACAACATATGATAGATATGATAGGACAAAACAAATACAGTGCAGCACGAACTGTTTTTATACAGTCTATGAGCACGAATTAACAAATGTCAAAATTAAACAACGACAAAGTGTTTTTCCTTAGTTGGTTACAATCTTGAATTTGTACAACCACTAAGCGATGACCAATCAAGAATCAACATTGCACTGTTTTCTGTTTGTAGTTAAATGTGCTCCATTATAAATCCATTATGGGAACATTGCTCATTTAGAAATGAGATTGGATCTAAACTCTATTGAAGTGAATGAAATGCTTTTTCTTAATATGTAGTTCCTACAAAATGCGTACATGCATTTATAGATTTGATTGGTGAGATTGAGAAACACCTCTTTGAGCATCAAGGACACCAGAGTGGGAAGAGCCCTGTCTACTCCTTAAGTGATCTAGAGAAGGGATATTTCGGGTTAGCAATTTTTTTTATTTTAGTTATTCTACCTGTTGTATTTACATGTTATTTATGTTTTAACAGGCTTGATCTTTGTGTATGTTTGTGCTTTCTCTTTCAGGACTGCAGGAGAGGTGTTTTCAGTTAGTCTTGCTCAGGGTGGACCAGCCCCCCGTTTCTTGAGACAGTGGTGCTTTGATTATCTCTCAGCAGGAGATTTGGATGAAGCGAATCTCACTAAAGATGATGTGGATGATGCTGAACTTTTTTAATTGATTCAAAAGGTAGTAAAAAAAAAATACTTATAGATTTCTTACTTGGCCTGCACAACACCCATTTGTATTTACATATATTTGTAAGTATATATATATGCATGTAAATATATATGAAATAATGCATTTCATCATATCAGGTGGAAGAAGAGACTGATCTTTCTGCTTGGACCAGTGATATCATTAGTTGTGGTTATACTGGTCTGATTAAACCAGACAACAAAGAGGCTATAATAAGGTAAGAAAAAAAATGTATCAGACCACACATGGGCTTATGTCAGCCAACAGAGCACAACAACCTTACATTAACACTTGCAGGCTCTTTTAATTGTGGGTACATATATTGCAACAACCTTAAAATATATTGTTTCTACAGATATAACAACAAATGTTATTGCATAGTTACATTTCTCCATAGTTTTTAATTCAATAATATAATCTGCAATGCTTGATGGGTTTGTAGTTTACTCTAAAACCGTAAAGTACACAGTACTGTGTAATGTCATCTCAGTGAAATGAACCTTGGCATGATTGTTGGTGCCTGATGTGCTGTTTTCAGTATTTCTGGAAATGCTGATCTCAATGGATTTATGATGATAGACACAACAGTCTCTAGAATTTATTCAGAGTGGAGCCCAAAAAACTACATTTTGTGGGTAATGAGTGTATATCATAACAGGCTTTCTTAAAAATGTATGTGTATTTCAGATCTATTGTGCTGCATGCAACCTTGCGTCTGATCCCTTTGCTGAAGCAACTCAGAAAAGGTCTTCAAGTGTACAATTTTGTGGACATCCTGCAAGACCATTGTAGATTGTGCCAACATTTCTTCGTCCCCACTGCGGTTGACGATGACAATGAGGTATCATTCATAGTAATTTTATCAATTTTTCGTGATTTATTCTTATTGAATATGGACATTTTTGGGGTTTTTTTTCACATAAAAATTGAGATATAAAATACAAGTCATAAGCATTTTTAGCAATTGTTCTCTCAGTACCTGAAAATGCATATTGGTTGTCATCCCGCAGGCTGATGCAGATTTTATCATGCAGAACATTCTGCCTAAGCTATCAGAGAAGGCAACAATGCGAGAAGCACGTGAAACGGCTATTGTCAACTTCCTGCAGGATTTTCTTCAGGAAATTGAAAGTGAAAGTGTTGGTATAACATTAACTTTGTTTCTAATTTAGTGTAGATGCTTTAAGAAAAGACAAATGTTGTCTGAAAATTCATGTGACATCACAGTGAGCATTAGACATTAACACCTGTCATACAAACTTTTTACACTGCCACTTGGTTTTTTGTGATTTAATGGAAAATGTTTATGGTCAGCTATATTGTAGAATCACTTTTGGTTGAGATGACATGCTCTTTTGCTTGCAGATGATATCCCTGACGGAGACACCCTGCCCCTTAACTGTCCCCCGTGTAATGCAATGGCTGCATTTAACATAGTTTTGAATTCGATTTTTTTAACTTGAATATTGAATATTTGAAATTTAACACAATTTGAACCACTGAATTTGTGGAAGCCAATTTGTAAAGCGAAATTAAATAGACCGAAAATTGCCTGTTGAATATTATAGATCGTGGTTATAGAACTGGCCAGGGACACAAGCCACTTCTAATGTCAGAGCGTCAAGAATTCAAAATCGGTTTGCATTTTGATCATGATTGTCATCAGAGGATGCCTGCACACCGAATCTGCTACCCAGTTGTAAGTGCCTGTGCCAGAAAAATTACTTTTCCTGTAGCACACATGGACAACTACCATTCGTTCAAGGTAGTCATGCAGCAGGCTATCAACTCTGATTTTGGATTTAACAGAGTGTAAATTTGTGAGTAGCATACAATGCCGTATTAAATGTAGTTGCATTGCTCCATGTTCAGGGCATAGAGTACTGCTATATGTTGTTACATATTCTTATTGTAACCCTAACACCAGAAAGAAAACGGGCATAGTGTATTTTGTTTTGAATTTCTTTTTATTCTGATTCCATAGAAAATACTTGTTCTGTATATACAGTGATTTTAGAACCTTGCAATTAATTGTTAAATATTACTGTTAATACTTACTGTTCTGTTTACTGTAGAAAGAAAACCTTCAAAACAATAACTTTATTTTATTAAAGGTTTATCAAAAGTTTCATTTTGTACTATATCTGGTTTTGTTCTGAATATGTTGGGAATACATTGTAAACATTTCACTGTCATTTAAGAATGAAGGATCACAAAATGTAACGCCACTAAATATTTGTCCCTGCCAAAGTTTTGAGATTGTGAGGTTGGGTCAACAACAGCTTGCAGCTGGGCATTCAGTTCCTCAGTTAATGTGCAATCTATTGCAGGAACTACAATTCCTCCAGACGGCTGGTCAGGGATTCTGGTCGTGTCCCGGTCAGAGTCTTCATCTTGAGGATTCTGTGAAAAATTGGTTAGTTTATGGACATGGTATATTTTATTGCTGCAATACATTAGGTGAAAATATAAATACATGTTCTGGCACAGAACAAATTCAGTCAAATTATAGTAAATACCTCAGTTTCTGGAGCATCGACAGGGTTTTGAATCAGCCCGATTTCCCACATTTGGTTGGGGCTTCGATTGCCCTCTGTGCGGAGGGGATGGTTATTCCATCCACAAGTAAAGGAATCAAGGCTGGCCTGGAGGCACGGCAGGAACACATAATGACAACAAAACATGTGGAGGCTGTTGGCTGGATCTAGTAACCCTTCCTCCTCGAGAGTGTGTAAAACATCATAGAAGATGTTGGTTACAGCCATCCATATGTCGCGCCAAAGACGTTCAATACTGAGAAATGCAGACAAAACAGTGTGTAATCATTTGATTAACAGCACCTTATTGCAGAAATGTTGAGTACACCGTTATCCTTACAAATAGAATGTTCATATGTTTAGCTCGGGGTATGAATATTTAATTAATCTTGATGCTTACCGCTGGTTATGCACACTTTTTCCTGACATGAAACTTCCCCTTCCGTAGCCTCGCACAGAAAACATGCATCTAGCGATCTCCACATTTTCTACTCCTTGGTCTCCTCGAACTCTAAATGCAGAAGTAATTAAAAAGAGCAAAGCTGTTTTAGAAAAGAACAGTCTAATAAGTAAAATCATTGCCCCTTTAATGTATGCGATGTTTATATGCTTGTAAACTGTTTTCAGAAAAATATGGAAGTATAGTGAAAATTCACCCTCATAATGTTCTATTTGTCTGTCTGAATTTTTGTTTTGTTCTTTTTTACTATTTTTACACAAGATGGACAAACAAAATTCTATTTTTGTAATGAAGTGTTTCACAAACCTCCCCTCCCATCAGACACACCTGATTCAACTCATTAATAGAGACTGCAAGACCTGAATTGGGTGTGTCTGATGAGGGAAACATCCAAATTGTGCAGTGGGGGGAGGGAGGTCCGTAGGACAGGGTTGAGAAGCACTGATCTATTCAAACAAACAATGCTAGAAAGTACAAACTGTTTTACCTTAACGGAAATCCATGTCTCTCCACTGACTGATGGAAAAATCCAAGGGCAGTTGATGCTTTGTTATCTGTAGCAGCTCCAAGGTACATGATCTGAGGTAAATGATCAAATGTTATATTTATGTCAGGGGTGCAGAAATCAGTTCCTGGTGGGTCACAGCCCTGCAGAGTTTATTTCCAACCCTGCTCCAACACAGTTTTCAAATAAGCCTTCAAGCCTTTCAAATGACTTGATTAGAGTTGAAGCTAAACTCTGCAGGGCTGTGGCCCTCCAGGAACTGAGTTCTGCACCCCTGATTTATGTATTACATCAATTTATATATATAGCTGAATCGTGAATCCTGTCATTTATGAACAAGATTGCGTGGGTGACTGAATCTGTTGGCGATCTGGCTATTTATTTAAATATCCAAAAATATACAATAAACATACGACGCAACAATATATGGTTTAGCTGTGTTCTTCAAGCCATCTCTGGTATTTTCATAATAATAAAGTATATTTATAACCCAATGCTAACCGAGGGCTAATCAAGGTTTTGCAAGATTGCAAAACTCTTTGAGCTAACTGACGTGATGACAGCTGTTCTGAGACAAAAACCGCACATCAGCTCACAAAATGAAGTTATTTCAAACACTCGACTGATAGTAATCGCATGTAGTTAACTAAACAACAAGTTTGCAAAACTTATTTTTTTTGCTCAAGACTTTATTTTTCTTTTGCAAAACTTTATTTTCTTTTGCAAAACTTTATTATTTTGCATATATATGTGGCATTATATTGACTCCATAAGACTGGGCTATTCGCGGGGAGTGTGTCGAGGGAGTAATACATGTGATGCGAGCTGTGAGTTTAATTCATTCCTGAGCTCTGACAAATAAAAGGCAATAAAGTTCCAGTTTATGTGTATGCCTGCATTATTTTGACGGACCCATTTTCAAGAGACTGGAGTTTCCTCCTATGGTCTACAGCCCCTCTTACAATATTATCATATTCAACTTGATCCATCAGTAAAGCCTGTTGTACATGCTCCACGAAAAGTTCCTGTTGCACTAAAAGAAAGAATAATTGAAGAATTACACCGGATGGAAGACATGAATGTAATAGAAAGACAAACAGAGCCAACTGATTGGGTGAGCAGCATGGTAACGATTGTCAAGCCTGACAAAATTCGCATATGCCTCGACCCACAAGACTTGAATAAGGCAATTAAACTATCCTCTACTCACGGTAGAAGAAGTTGTGTCAAATATGCCAAATGCCAAAGTTTTCTCTGTACTTGATGCCAACCAAGGGTTCTGGCAGATCAAATTGGACAATGAAAGCTCCAAGTTGTGTACATTCAATATGCCTATAGGAAGATACAGATTCCTGCGTTTACCTTTTGGAATATCGTCAGCATCAGAAGTATTCCAAAGAGCTGTAGCACAGATGATTGAAGATCTGGATGGGGTGATAAACATAGTGGATGGTTTGCTGGTTTGGGGTGAAACAGTACAAGAGCATGATGCCAGACTGAGAAAATTGCTCCAAAGGGCAAGAGAATACAACCTCAAGCTGAACAAAAATAAATGTCAACTTAGAACATCACAAATCAAGTATATGTACGCTTGTACATGTACTTACAGCAGAAGGACTGAAACCAGATGAAGAGAAAGTGAGAGCTGTAGTTCAGTTACCTCCACCAGAAGACAAGCAAGGGCTGCAAAGATTTCTAGGTATGCTGCATTATATAGCCAAGTTCATTCCCAACTTTTCAGATGTAAGTGCTCCACTCAGACAGCTGCTAGAAAATGATGTGGAATGGTTCTGGGGAAGTGAACAAGAGAAAAGTTTTCAGAGGCTCAAAGCTCTAGCAACGAATGCTCCAACCTTGAAATTCTACGATGTCAACAAACCATTAACATTGTCAGTAGATGCCAGCTCTGAAGGCATGGGTGCTCAAAATTGAGAAGGAACTACTTGCAATTGTATATGGATGTGAAAAGTTCCACCAATATGTATGTGGTAGAGACGTTCAAGTAGAAAGCGATCACAAGCCACTCGATAGCATTTTCAAAAAACCTCTACATAAGACACCATTGAGGCTGCAAAGGATGTTGCTCAGACTCCAAAGGTACAATCTGAAAGTCACATACAAGCCAGGCAAAGAGATGCACATAGCAGATGCATTGAGTCGTGCTTACCTTGATGACCACACCGAAGACCTGATAGAAGAGGAGTTAGAGGTAAACTATGTCACACCTCAGCTACCTGTGTCTGAAGAGAAACTGAAAGAGTTCAGAAAAGCAACAGCTGAAGATCCTGAAACGCAGAGACTGAAAGAATACATCATGAAATGATGGCCTGCAGAAAAAAGTTCAGTGCACAAAAACGTTCAGAAATATTGGACATTTAAAGAGGAACTTAGCTACACATCAGGACTGGTGTTCAAAGCTGCAAAACTCATCATTCCAAACAAAATGAGAAGTGAAATGCTGGACAGAATTCATGAGTCACATCTGGGCATGGTGAAATGTAAGGAAAGAGCAAGAGACATCATATATTGGCCAGGAATGTCGGCTCAAATTGAGAAAATGGTATCACAATGTCCCATATGCAACACTCATCGAAATAGTCACACAAAATAACCACTAATACCTCATGCATTGCCGGGCAGACAATGGGCAAAGGTCGGTACTGACTTGTTTCATCACAACGGTTCTGAGTATTTACTGTGTGTAGATTACTACTCCAAGTTTCCAGAGATTGCAAAGCTAAATGACACTACGAGCAGAAGTGTAATCATTGCATTGAAATCACTGTTTGCAAGACATGGCATACCTGATGTGGTAATATCAGATAATGGTCCACAATATGCCAGTCAAGAATTCAAGTATTTTGCAGAAAACTGGGAGTTTGAGCACAAAACGTCTAGTCCGGGATATGCTCAGTCAAACGGACAAGCAGAAAGAATGGTTCAAACAATCAAGAGAATGCTTATGAAGTCACAAAGTGGAGATCCATATATTGCGTTGCTGGAATATTGCAATACTCCACTAGATGAAATCGGAATGTCACCAGCACAACTTCTAATGGGCAGAAGGTTGAAAACTAAACTGCCAACTTCCACCACGCTGTTGACTTCAAAAGTAAGTAAACAAATTCAAGAAAAATTCAACCACAGACAATCAAAGCAGAAATTTTATTATGACAAAAACACCAAGCAATTGCCAGACATATCACCAGGAGACAAAGTGAGGATACAGCAAGGACAAATCTGGAATCCTGCAACAGTTCTGAAGAAACATGATTCTTCAAGGTCATACATTCTTCGCACACTTGATGGAAGGATTTATAGAAGAAACAGAAGGCATCTGTTAAAGACAAAAGAAGTGATCAAGATGACTTTGAAAATGAGTCAAACACTAATGCAAACCTGGAAAGCGAAAGGAGTCCAGACTTACCTGTTGTGGTGGCGCAAACACGTCAAGAAAAATCATCTGTGAGCAAGCCAATCATCATCACAAGATCTGGAAGAGAGGTTAAAGTTCCTTCAAGATTCAGAAACTTTAAAATGCACTAAAATAGTTACTGAAATAAATGCATCAGAGTAAATGTTTAATTATATAGTTAAGGAAACTTGTTCCATATAGTTACAGGGTAAGTGGCTACAACAAACTGCTTTGAAACGATTGTTTATACATTAGGTCATACATACATACATTATATATCAGGTAATGTATCAATAAACATGGTGGACTGTTTTAT
>NW_015547693.1:92454-99412 GCF_001515605.1 Sinocyclocheilus anshuiensis
ATTTACTATAGGCCTACTGCTGGGTTAAATTAACCCAAAATGGGTTTTAAAATTAAAATCACACACAATATGATGACAGTAACAACACAGGCAACAGATTTTACCGTCTTTGATTTTATCGTTTTGATCCACGTCCTCAAGCACCATTTTGACTAACATATTTCAGTTCCCGGTTTTACCGCTCATCAGTCGCTGCTCAATGTTGTGAGAACATATTTGGACAAAACCCTCCAGTTTTAAAAGAACACATTCCAGTCAGTTTCAAAAATCTCTCTCCTCTTCGTGTCGATTAGTGTTGTTGTATTTTCTACACATATTCCTGTCATGAGCGCCGCAAACACGGATAGACTCGTCTCATGCGCCATTCCAGCTGTTTCCAGTTCACACTCACCACATTCACTGCTGCAGGTTTAAAGGAACACACTCCAGACAGTTTCAAAGTTGTCCCTCTTCTGCGCTTCGATTCGTTTTCTCCTATTTTCCACACAAGTTCCTGTCTTAAGCACCGCAGTCACGGATTTCGTCGCACACAGAGCCGTTCACGTTTGAACTCACGTGACTTGCTGCATGCTCTCATTCACGTCCTCCACATTCATAACCCAGCAACATCGGGTTACTTATTACTGATATAAACCCAAATTGGGTCACATCAAGCCAGCTTCCTAACCCAACAGTCTCAACCGAGCGTTTGGATTGAAACAATTACCAGCGTGTTTTATATGTGTAGGCTATAAAAAAGTACACAGTGTATGTTTTTGCTTAATCGCTTGCAAATATAAGAGGTCATACATACCCTGTAATATTAGAATAGGTACCCCTTAGTTTCAAAATACTTACAGTAGAAATAATTTGTAATTTTACAGATTATTACTCCTTTATTCTCCAAACTTCGCATATTGTTACCTTATACCTACACGGAGGTACTGAATAGGTACACTGTAATTACAAAAAAGTTACGCTGTAAATTCTGTTTACTTACGCAGTACATTGCGGGTTGTAATCTAAAGCGTTACCGAATTATCTCAGCGTAAACCGGCTTCAGAGGCAACATGGCTGCCTGAGCGAACAAAAAGACACATAAATGTAAGCATTTTTGGGCATTAATAAAGATTTTTTGCGGGTTGTAATCTAAAGCATTACCCATTATTGAATGTTTAGATAACTCTTAAAAAAAAGGGGGGATGTAATGTATTCAAGTGTAATACGTCATGATGTAAGTGCGTAACGTGAAAGTATGTGACATGTAAGAACGAGGTGGTAGATAAAGCATGAGAGTTCGAGAGCCACATGTGTGTCGTCTCATTTAATGGTTATAAAACAACAATACACGTGGTATATATCCCCTCTCGTCTCGTCCAATGCGTCTCGTCCAATCAGAAATTGATAAATAGTTCGACCGGACCTAACTGTTGTATAAAATAATAATAATAATTGTTCTTGCATCTGTACCCTACTTCACGTTGGCCAATCAACTACTTCAGCAGATACATCATTGCATGCGACGATCCCAAGCACATTGCGTTTTTCGACTTCCATACATAAGTATTGCACTCAACCTAGAATTAGACATATTAGATCTTTGCTTATCAAAAACAATCAGCTCATGCCATAAAGTTGTTGCCAGTTGTTGTGTTGTTGTGTTTGGTAATATTTTAGCGCACTGTAGCGATGTCATGGTATTGAGATGGGCATAATATAACCTTGTTGCACCAAATGAAATGTGCGCATGGTGCTACAGATTGTTAGCTAAAAGTTAGTCAAGAGTTAGGCACGGTTGGTGACAAAATTCAAATAGGTGTGATAGGCATATCCGATTTCAAATATGATATTCTTTGTTGCAACTAAGTAGCCTAGTTGCAAACGAGTTGTGCCACAGTCTACTGCCATATTCATAATCATAATTTGGATAAAAGTGTCTGCAAAGAACCTATAGACATAAACATGTAAACATAATCCATACTCTATCTTCAGATGTAATGAGCGTGTGTGTGTTAGTATATTGTAAAGTGTTGTTTAGTTATCAATTCTATACTGATTTATTTTTCTCTTTATCAACAGGTTCTCAAATACAATTTATTATCTACTAATAATTAGCAGCTGACTACAAAAGGCACTTTTAAGAGCCTCGTTTGTATTGTTCTCTCTCTCTCTCTCTCTCTCTCTCTCTCTCTCTCTTGCCTTCCCTTCCCTTCCCTCCCCTCCTGTCCCCTCCCCTCCTCTCCCCTCTTAGTGGTGTGTTTGTCCTTGTGCACTTTTGTTTGTTCTTGTGCGCCATGTCAGATCCTAAGCTGAACCAGCTCTTGGAGGAAGTCAACAGTCTTGTCAACCAGGCAGAAGACATGGATGAACTCCAAAGGCTGCATGAGGTCATCAGCATGCAACAGGAGGCAGCATCATCCATCCAGCCATCCACCAGCCAGCCCTCTGTGAAGTGGATTAAGAGGGACAGCGGAGGGAACATTATTTATGGGAGGCCAAGATTCTCCAGAAAGCAAGCAGGTCAGACTTTCTTTTCATTCATGTTAATTAAGATCTAGATTTTATCTCTATATCTATTTTTACCTTTTGGAATGATATATAAACATGTCACAAGTCAAGGGTCTGAATTAGAAAATATATGATTATTATTATATTACATACTTACTATACATACTATAAGGAAAAGAAATGCTAAAACTTTGTGTCATTATGTTTAAAAGGCATTCATGGTAATGTATGTGTTTCTAATTGTAAAAGATTTTTTTTTTTCTGCTACAGCAGGTCTTAGCCACAGACAAACTGGAAAGACTGGTGGTTCCCTTTTCAGGGCTCTGGAAGCCAGTGTGGAAAACACCAATGACTTTTCTCACGTAAACGCTGGTATGTCCTATATTGTCTCTGCACTGTAAACAGTATGTTCATTAATAATAGGAATGTAATACACATTCCATATTTTTGTGTTAGTACGATAGATAACACGGTTATTACACACTTCAGAATGACTGTTGTTCGGTGATATACTCTTTTGTTTAATAACCTGTTGTTTTTGAATACTGTCGATTGTTTTAACAGAGTCTTTCCTTCAAGAGCTAAAGCGCTCACTGTGTGAAGATTTAGATGACAAATAAACACCACCACAAGCCTCCAGTGATTGGTCAGTGAGAAAAAGTCTTGTCTCAGGGTGCTGAGCGAAAGTGAGGCCCCGGTTGGTGGATAACATGGTGGCTAAGCAGCATGTGGCAAGTCCAGTCTGCCAGAAATGTTACTCCAGTCCAGCTATTATACAATGTTGTGACTGTCGATCACACCCCTTCCCTGTGCCCGTTGTGACATCAGCATCCACAAGGCTCAAGTCTTCCACAACAGGGACTCAATTAGAGAAGGCTTCTTTCAGCCGTTGCCTCCAACATCCTGTTTTGTGGAGATGGTTCTTACCCAGTGTGGTAAGTTGTAGTTTTTGAGAGTCACATTTTCTCACTTGTTAATTCCAATTATCACCTGGAAAACTAAATACTAAAACCTAAATCATTTCTGATCAGTCGATGAAGCCATGAAGAATATCTGGTCTTAAAAAGCTGACAGTAAATACGTATGTTAGTCTTTATCTTCTATCCTCTAACTATTCTCATAAATGTTTCTTTTTTTTTTCAAGTGCGTCTTGTACCCTTGGAGATGCCAGGGAGAATATGTAGCTGTCCTTAGAGATTAAGTGTCATCACTGGAAAACCCATTGCTGTGGTTACAGTGAATGGTAAGGAGAACTTTGGGGATGGGTGTCACTTCCGCTCAAGTGACTGCTGAATTTCACCCTCAGCTATTCCCTGATCCCACCCCATATCTACACTCTCACTTTCTGTCACTCTTCACTGTCCTATTTGAATGAAAAATTTAATAAGTTTTGAATGAAAAAAGTAAAAGTATATTTACCTCCCAGCCAAGTTTGTACAGGCTAGACATCTTTCTGCCACTCCCAATGTGTATGGATGTATGGATAGGTAACCTGTTAAGCTGGAAAGATAATATAGAGTTTGTCCGTAAAAGAACAAAGCAGGAGATGTACTTCCTTTGCTTCCTTGGGTTGAGCACACAAATTATTCAACTTTTCTTTGCCTCTGTCATAATGAGTGTCTTACAATACTGCAACATTGTATCAAGACAACCTAAAGAGCCACATTGTCACAGCAATTAAATATATGCTCAAATATTGTGGGCCATCCCCCCAGAAACTATAATAGATAAAGATAATATGTGGATAATTAGTAGATAATTAGCCTTTTTAGGATCATTCTTTGTAAATCCAACAAATGCTTGTGTATCATAATCCAGTAGATCAGCAATTTCTAAAATACACCCCATCTGACATGAACCACTTTCTTCCCTCTTCTGATTGTGATGTCATATACTGTCTTGTCCTGTTCCCCTATCCATCATGTCTGCTCCTTGTGTTACTTCCTGTGTTCCCTTTGTTTACTTCCTGGTCTTGTGCTCCATGTGCTCCTTTGTTTATCCCTGCCATGTGTTCCTGTTCCTGTCTCTGCCCCTCACCTGTGTTTAGTTCCGTGATTATTAATCTTGTCAGTCCCTGCCTTAGTTCACCTGTTCTTTGCTACCTTGTTTAGCACTTTGTATTTAAGTCCTTAAAAGTATTTAAGACTGAGTTTCCATCCAACTTGTTAATTCGAATATCAGTTATGCGCATAAGAAATCCTCAATTGGAAACACTTGCAAATGCGGATCAGTCCCTTAATGCAAATATAAATTTGATACGCGTGAGGGGGGTGGATTAACTCTTGATGTGAATAAGGCATAATGCAATTACAGTTGATGGAAACAGTTTAATCAGCATATATGCACATTTACCATGTTTCTATCCATAGATGTTGTCCTGGAGACATTTTGATCCAAAGCTGGTCAGAACATGTCCCTTGATTAGTCTAATGTCCATTTTTAATTCACATTACACAGTTGATGGAAACAAACACAGATGCGCATATTCTTGAGCTGAATTTTCATTAATGTGAATATCAAATGCAAATAAGTTTAATGGAAACCTCGCTAGTGTCCTCCTGATAGTCAAAGGTTCCCACTTCAGTGTCAGAATTAAGTGTGCATATATATTTCTTTCCTTTTCCCAGGCCGATATGATCTCAACTTGCCAGAGTTGAAATGTGAGGTATGTCAAGCCACATGGAGTGCTGGAGTGGATGAGCTGGTCCCTAATGACTACTGGCCTGCTACTTCTCAATTTTCAACAGTGTATGCTACAGACATCCTATTTTCCTTGAGTTGAAGATGGCAGGACCTGGGATGTCCAGCCAAGCATTCCTTAGAATGCTAGATCAACGAACTGTCCGCTTTGGCCGTGCAAGTATTTGTGGTGATAATCTTAGAGTAACTCACAATTATAGTATGAGGTCAAGTACACATGAACATTTACACTGTTTAGGGAAAAGTTTATGTGTTAAATTCAGACCCTTTGTCACAGGTGTATAAACAGCTAGCAACTCGTGCTGTCATGTAGTTTGCACTAAGTGTTTTATGAAAAAAGGGGTCCTTCTGAAGACCTCAACATCTACTCCATTGAGCTCTAAGATTTGGCTATTGACTTTGATGTGTTCTCCCCGATATAATTTGCTGATCACAGAAATGTTCATTTCGAAACATTCAGGTCAAACGTTGCACTGGCTCTTAAACAAACTGGAAGCTGTTGTAGCTTTTCTTTGGCTAGAGATGTAGACTGTTGGGTTCTTCTTCAATTCAGGTTCTTTTCCTTTGATGTTTATTATCAGAGGTCATGAAAGTAGTACACACATCCCAAAGTTTATCCATTTTAGAGCATCTTATTTCAATGTAGAGTGGTCTTTTATTTCTTAATCTGTTTTACTGTTTCTCTTTTACTGTACTCTTTTGAAACAGACTGGAAAGGTCATAGCAGACAGCTTCAGAAAAAGCTTTTTGGAGTGGGAGGCTGTCCGATTTGAAGTGGACAAAGTCATCCGGGAAGACCACTTTATAACTGCCCAGCATGCACCCCACACATGCTTGGTAATTCCCTTTGCAATTTCTTTACATGGACTTCAAATATACAGTCAACATTAAGGGACGATTTATAGTCAAAGCAAGTATGCTGTGAATGCAAGATCACGCATGCACTTTCAGTGCAGCCTGAACATGCATCGCTTGGTATGCTTTCATTGACTCCCATGTTATTACATGCATCATTGTGTCACGTCACAACGGACAATGCACATTTGCTACCCAAGTAGGGCTGGTAGGGCTGATAGGATTATAGTCAAGTATGAATGGATACGTACTGTATGCCAGTACTTACCACCAGGGGTGTGAAGTAACGCATTACAAATACGCACATTACAGTAATTAAGTAGTTTTTATCAGTAATTGTACTTTTTTGAGTAGTTTAAAAGTCGTTAATAAACGTTTTTTAAAATCCATTTTATACAAGCCGCCTTCAATTAGCAAGTGCACTCGCGCATAAACAATTTTTGTTCAGTTCAGTTGTGGATGCTGCTGATTCACCGAGACCGCCGCGTCTCAGCAAAGAGACGTGTGTGTGTGTATTTTCCTTTGAAAAAGTTTCCCCAGAAATACTTCGCTATTTAATGCATTTTTCCTTACAAATTGTATTATCAGCATAACAATTCGAGTAAATGTGTAAAAGGTATGGCATGAATTTGCCATACTTCTAGAACAATGTGCATTTATGTTAAAATTCTAACATAAATTATCAACTTTAGTCATTCTTATTTCTTTATTGCAAAACGCTAAAACTGGCACCGTTTTGGAGAGAAATGGGCTCTCATTTTAACCCATATCATGGTGTGTGATGCTGAACTATGAGTTTCTAATAGTGTTTGTATTTGCACTGTTCTAAACATTAATATTTTATGTGCAACAACAGCATGCTGTCTCAGTGGCTTTACACATGATTTTAAATCTATTTTTTCAAACTTTATGATTT